>NC_089660.1:772500-1094375 GCF_037042795.1 Molothrus aeneus
CTAAGGTGCACCCAACCCCAAACACGGCTGGGGGCTCCTGGACACCCCATGGTCCCCTGGAAGCCCGGCCCAGCCCCGCAGGCACCGAGGCTGCTCCTGGCTGGAGCTGCAGCAGGAGCACAGAAAGGACAGTGCAGGCAGGACTGCAGCTCCACAGCAGCGTCTGGGGTGTGGGAGGGGACCCTGGGACCTGCAGGACACTTACTGAGTCAGAACTGAGTGATCTGCGCTACCAGCACTGCCCACACCTTTATATTCATAGATATAGATATATATATATATATATAAAATCTTCTTCCTGTGCCTTTAGAAAAGAAATGATTGATCCCAAATCCCCCAGCTGGTTTGTTCCCAGCTGTGGCCTCCCCAGCTGGAGCACTGGAGTGTTCTGTCCCTCTCCATGGCTGCCCCAGCAGCCCAAGCCCCCTGCCCAGCCCTGGCTGTCCCTGTTCCTGTGCCAGCCCAGCCCTGGCTGTCCCCTGCCAGTGCCAGCCCCAATCCTGGCTGTGCCCTGCCTGTGCCAGCCCAGCCCCTCTCTGCCAGCCTGTGCCCCCTCCCTGGCCCTTCCCTGGGCTCAGGGCAGTGCAGGAGCAGCCCGGCCCTTCCCACAGCTCCAGGGCACACGGGCACAGGGCCTGCCTTGCTGCAGGGGCACACGGGCACAGGTCCTGCCTTGCTGCAGTGCCACCAGGGCCCGGGCAGGGCTGGCACCCGCAGGAGGGGCCGCGGTGCCCACTGTCCCTGCCAGCTGGGACAGCCCCTCCTGGCACACAGCCCTGGCACCTGCAGGACCCAGCATCCCCACAGCATCCCCACACAGCCCAGAGCCATCCCTGCAGCTTTCCAGGGGGATCAGCACTCCTGTAACAGCCGAGAGCCTTGGGGAACACAGGAGGGACACAGCATCCCAACAAATGGAGTATTTCACTGATGGTGACTAAACCCAGAGACTGGGACACATTTACAGTGCCCCAGGGAGGGGGAAGGACTGGCAGGGGGACAGGAGAGAGACAGGGAGATGGATTTCTACTGTTCAGCCCTCAAAGGCCTGGAGAAGAAACAGGACATCCACAGACTAAAAAAATGCTCTTTTCTGAGCAAGTGCAGTTATAAGGAGAGAGCCAGAAAATCTTTAAGCAATATATATTGATATATATATACATATATATATATACACAGAGATATATATACACACATATATATATGCACATATATAAATACACATGCTTAAACTGCGGGGCCGAGCCGGGGCTCCGTGCTGTGCTCCTCCCTGCAGGCACACGGCTCCGAGCGGGCTGCAGAGGGACCGAGCCCTCCCCAGCCCGCCCTGCCTGCTCCGGGCCGCAGCAGCGTCCCCCGGGGCCGGCCTGGCTGTGCCCTTAAGGTTTTCAATTGTGTAAGACTCGGAGTTTACAAACAAAAGCGTTTGTCATTGTGCTTCCAGGACTGCAAAAGGATCGCTCCCCTACGACTAGAAATGTTAAGGTGAAATAGGCAAATTAGGCAGTACTAGAGATGGATTTTGGTTTTGGCGACCTACAAACAGTTATTATTGGGAGCTGCTGTTGTGTCCCTCGGGACGTGGCTCTAAGGTGCCCAGGCCGTGCGCCCTGCCCGCCCTACAGGTGGTACTTCCGCAGCAGTTCCGATTGCCAGGGGTGCTTCCTCTCGGGAAACCTGTCTGGGATTTTGATCTTGAGGAAATCCTGGATACATTTCTCCAGCTCCTCCTCAATGGAGAGCTTCTCCTTCACGGCTTTCTTCTTGCTGGCGTTGGACTCGCGGGAGCCGGAGGTGAGAGTCCGGAGCAGGTCGCTCTTCCTGCGGCTCTCGGCCTGCTGCAGCAGCTGCACCGGGCCCTTCTTGGCCCTGTCCAGAGTCTGGATGTTGGGCTGGCGCGTCACGGGCCCGCAGATGACGGTCTCCTGGGGGGAGCTGGCCTCGGACTGGCTGTCGCAGCTGGACGTGGACAGCTCGTTGCAGGACGTGCCGCTCTCGCCCTCCTTGTCGCCCTTGCCGTTCTTGCAGCAGCAGTCGCAGTGGGACGAGGACCAGCGGGAGGGCTCGCCTGCAGGGCACAGAGAGAGAGAGGGTGAGGGCAGCTCCACAGCCCACACAGCCCAGGACAGGCTGCTGGGCCTCCCTGGGCCGGCAGGGCAGCCAGGGCCACAGGGACCCTCGCAGGGACCTTCCCTGGACACAGCACACAGTGCTGGCACAGCTCCCCCAGCAGCAGCAGCAGCAGCAGCAGCAGCAGCAGCAGCAGCAGCAGGTTCCCTTAGCCTGGAGCTGCCAGGAGCAGCAAATCCCCTTAGCCTGGAGCTGCCAGGACCAGCAGCAGATCCCCTTACCCTGGGGCTCCCAGGACCAGCAGATCCCTGTTACCCTGAGCTCCCAGGACCAGCAGATCCCTGTTACCCTGGGGCTCCCAGGACCAGCAGGTCCCTGTTACCCTGAGCTCCCAGAGCAGCAGATCCCTGTTACCCTGAGCTCCCAGAGCAGCAGCAGATCCCTGTTACCCTGGAGCTCCCAGGAGCAGCAGGTCCCTGTTACCCTGGGGCTCCCAGGACCAGCAGATCCCTGTTACCCTGGGGCTCCCAGAGCAGCAGATCCCTGTTACCCTGAGCTCCCAGGACCAGCAGATCCCTGTTACCCTGGGGCTCCCAGAGCAGCAGATCCCTGTTACCCTGAGCTCCCAGGACCAGCAGATCCCTGTTACCCTGGGGCTCCCAGGACCAGCAGGTCCCTGTTACCCTGAGCTCCCAGAGCAGCAGATCCCTGTTACCCTGAGCTCCCAGAGCAGCAGCAGGTCCCTGTTACCCTGGGGCTCCCAGGACCAGCAGATCCCTGTTACCCTGGAGCTGCCAGGACCAGCAGCAGATCCCTGTTACCCTGGGGCTCCCAGCAGCAGATCCCTGTTACCCTGGGGCTCCCAGCAGCAGCAGCAGATCCCTGTTACCCTGGAGCTCCCAGAGCAGCAGGTCCCTGTTACCCTGAGCTCCCAGCAGCAGCAGATCCCTGTTCCAGCGCGTCCTTCAGTGGCAGAGCCCAGGAGGGAAGCCCAGGACAGTGACAATTCCCATCCTGCAGAGCAGGGCTGAGGCTGCTCTCCAGCTGGAGCCCTGCCCAGCTGCAGCAGTCTGTGACCAGGGCAGAGCTGGCAGCAGGCTCAGCTGTGGGACTCAGGTGATGTTTTTGCTGCCCCAGAGCCCCATTGAAAAATGGGGAAAAGGAGAGGAAAGTTGAAATAGATGTTGGTAGCAATTGAGAGCCCCTGGGGCTGGGAGCAGAGCCTGGGGAAGGGGCTGTGGGCACTGGGAGCCCCACTGGCACTGCCCTGCTCTCCTGTGCCTCCATCCTTACCCAGCCAGGAACACAGAGCACACAATTTACAGGAACAGCCAGAAAACCAGAAGCCAGGAAGCCTCCTCACCTCCTCCCTCGTCTCCCCTGTCAATGATGAAGGAGTCTCTCAGTCTGGGAGCTGCAGGGCTACTCTCATTAACAGACTCACTTCAAAGCTGCCCTGTGTCTCGTCTGAAAACAGTCAATAATGGCTAAACTGAACGTTTTTATCCATTTCTAGGCTTGGACAAAGGCATTATGAGCTGAGTCCCTGTAAAACCCTGACCCACGAGCTCTGAGAGCACTTCCAGGAGCTCCTCATTGCAGCTGGTACCCACACCCCACAGCACTGGGACAGCTCTGAGACCAGAGGGCTTTGTCCCAGCCGAGGAACAGAGCTCAAACCGTGCCTTGAGCCCCCAAAGCGACCCCAGATCCCCCTGCCGGGGCCCAGAGCACTGCTGGGATCATCAGTGAGCTCTGCAAGCCTGCACACAGTGCCCAGGCCATGGACAGCCTTGTCCCAGCTGGGACTCACAGGCTGCCACTCGGTCCCACCATGGTGTGGCTGGAAGGGATGTTTGTGTCATGGCACTGCCCCAGGCTCAGTGTGGGCAGGGGCAGCTCCACGGGCAGGGGGGACACCCCCAGGGGAAGGGGGACATTCCCCACGGGCAGGGACAGCCCCACAGACCAGGTTTGTCCAGGCTGGCTTTGAACACTCCCTGGGATGGGGCAGGCACAGCTCCGGGGATGGGGCAGGGATGGGACAGGAATGGGGCAGGGATGGGGCAGGTACAGCTCCAAGGATGGGGCAGGGATGGGACAGGAACAGCTCCAGGGATGGGGCAGGCACAGCTCCCAGGGACTGTGGGGAAGCAGAAGGGATGGAGCCGAGGTGGCAGCCGGGGCGCAGGGACCCAGCAGCTGCCGTCAGGCACAGCTACAGTGCAGACTTCATTAGCACAAAACAAGGCTTTTATAAGTCAATTAAGCCCTATTAGATGCTAATTCCTCTTAATGAATATTCACCAACAGTGGGCACCCCACGGGTGTGGCAGGAGACAGGAAGGATTTGCCCCAGTGACCAGCTCTGTGGGTGCCCAGGTGCCATGGCACAGGTGCCCCAATAGCCAGCACGGTGGTGCCAGGGCACAGGTGCCCCATAGCCAGGATGTTGGTGCCCAGGCACAGGTGCCCCCATAGCCAGCATGGTGGTGCCAGGGCACAGGTGCCCCATAGCCAGGATGTTGGTGCCCAGGCACAGGTGCCCCCATAGCCAGCACGGTGGTGCCAGGGCACAGGTGCCCCATAGCCAGGGTGTTGGTGCCAGGGCACAGGTGCCCCATAGCCAGGGTGTTGGTGCCAGGGCACAGGTGCCCCATAGCTGGCTATGGGGGATGTTGGTGCCATGGCACAGGTGCCCCATAGCCAGGGTGTTGGTGCCAGGGCACAGGTGCCCCATAGCTGGCTATGGGGGATGTTGGTGCCAGGGCACAGGTGCCCCATAGCCAGGGTGTTGGTGCCAGGGCACAGGTGCCCCCATAGCTGGCTATGGGGGGTGTTGGTGCCAGGGCACAGGTGCCCCATAGCTGGCTATGGGGGATGTTGGTGCCATGGCACAGGTGCCCCCATAGCCAGGGTGTTGGTGCCAGGGCACAGGTGGGCGGGTGGGGGCTCCAGGGCTGGGCCGGGCCAGCAGCAGCCCCTGGGAACCGGGGGTGCCCAGAGTGCCAGGGCAGTGCCCGGCTGCAGCCGCACACACGCACCCGCCCTCGGGGCTCTCGGGGCTCTCGCTGGCAGCCGGGGCCGAGGGGATTGAGGAGCGGCCCCGGAGCGCTCCCGGTGCCCGCAGGGCTGGGCGAGGAGGGGCTGAGCCCGAGGCTCGGCGGCAGCGAAGGAGCATCGGCTGCCTCAACCACAGCTCCCGTTAATTAATGTCTAAATGCTTTGAGATTCTTAGATAAAAGTGGCTAATTAATTCTGGCCTGGCTTTCCTGCTTTCCTCCCTGATCTCAGCACATTTCTCTCCCAGTGCCCTAATTATAATAATTATTATTAGAAGCTTCTGAAGCGGCAGCAGAGCCTCTGATGTATAATTGACACACAAGCCAGCAGCCACCCAGCTTTCCCCTTCTCCTCTCCCCCCTTCCCAGCCAGGCTGCAAGGAGGAAATGGGAAATCCCTGTGCAGGAGGACGGATGCTGTGAGAGAGCTGGGCAGGAGCTGGGGGGGACCAGAGCGACAAAAGCCAGGGAAGAGTGTTCATGGTGAGAGATGGGCCAGGGAAGAGTGTTCATGGTGAGGGATGGGCCAGGGAAGAGTGTTCATGGTGAGGGATGGGCCAGGGAAGAGTGTTCATGGTGAGGGGTGGGCCAGGGAAGAGTGTTCATGGTGAGGGATGGGCCAGGGAAGAGTGTTCATGGTGAGAGGTGGGCCAGGGAAGAGTGTTCATGGTGAGGGATGGGCCAGGGAAGAGTGTTCATGGTGAGAGGTGGGCCAGGGAAGAGTGTTCATGGTGAGGGGTGGGCCAGGAACTGCCCCAGATGGGCCAGGGAGTGCCCCATTGCACCCAGCTCTGATCGGGGCTGGGAGATGCTGAGCCTGGGATGAAGAGCCCAGCCCAGCCAGTCCTGGGGGCACAGGGCAGGGCTGGGGCTGGTGTCACGGCTGGGAAGGGACAATGTCCCCAGGCAGCAGCTCAGGCACAGCTGGTGCCTGGGTTTGAGGCACACAGGGATATTTTCTGTATCCAGATGCTCATTTACCTCTACGTGTGCGGCTGTACCAACCTCCCAGCCTGTGATCATCCCTTGAGACATTTCCCTACTGTTCTCAATCCACTCTGGTCCATTTATGTTGTCCTCTTACCTTTTATTCCTTCCCCTGCTCCTTCTGCTCCAGGGCTTTGTTGTTGGTTTGATTTATTTCTGTTTCTCGCTCCTTTTCTCCCTCCTGTCCCATGACTTTCACCTCTGCTCTGGGTTGTGCTGCCTCCTCCTCCTCCCTGTCTGTGCTCTGCAGGGGCTGATGGCAGCAGCTGATCCCCACTGGAGCAGTGAATGCCCAGGTGGGCAGGGCTGGCAGGGGGAGCAGCTCCCTGGCACCCCCATGGCACAGGAGCCCTGTCACTGCTGTGCCTGCAGCCCTGGCACCCCCTGTGCCCTCTCACAGCCAGGGATGCAGTGCTGGAGCTCTCAGACCCATCCCTGCAGCCCTGTGCCCTCTCTGTGCCCTCTCAGACCCATCCCTGCAGCCCTGGCATCCTCTGTGCCCCCTCTGTGCCCTCTCACAGCCAGGGATGCAGTGCTGGAGCTCTCAGACCCATCCCTGCAGCCCTGGCATCCTCTGTGCCCCCTCTGTGCCCTCTCACAGCCAGGGATGCAGTGCTGGAGCTCTCAGACCCATCCCTGCAGCCCTGGCACCCCCTGTGCCCATCCCCATTGTCCAGGGGCTCGGTCCAAGCTGGGTTTGCCCCGGGGCTGAGGACAGGGTGGCACTGGTGCGGTGCCAGTTTGGTGTGGGGCTGGCACTGGGGTGTGCCCAGCGCCTCTGGGGCTGCATCCAGGTGGGAATTGAGGGGTTGGGATTGGTGAGAGACCAAGCTCTAACTGGGGTTGTAATAAATACAATCTGACTTGGTAACAGGCCGGGTTTCTCAGCAGAAAATGCCCCTGTCTAAATAAAACTACCCAGGGGAAGTGAGGAATGCTGAGAAACCGCAGGCACTGACGGCTCCAGGAGCTGTCCTGGCAGCAGGACAGACGCCCTGGGATTTATTTTGCTTTTATTTGCGTTTAGGATCAAGCATCTGCAGTAAAATCTCAGCGAGAGACAATGCTGGGAAGGACTTGGCAGTGGCACCATTGGTCTGAGCCCTCCCAGATGCTCAAAGGCAGCAGGGAAGGGGAGAGGGATGGGGGAGAGGAGGGAACTGGGGAGGAAGGAACCAAGGAGGGAAGGGAACGGGCAGAGCCTGTGGCTGTCCCAGCCCTCTTAGGAAGCTCACACCCATTTTACCCTTCTGGGGGCAGCTGGGGACACCTGGATGCTGCCATCTGATTTGAATTCAACTGAAACTGAAATTAAAATTTAAAACTTCTAGTTCGAAGTGTTTTCCATTTAAATATTCTGAGCTTGCCAACCCCATATAAAGGCCAGAATTGCTCCCTGGTCTGCCTTGCCCATGCACAGGGATTTCCAGCCAGTGCCCAGCAGCACACACACTTCCATCAGGAGTCCCCAGCACATTGCCAGCTCACCAGCACTCCTGCAATCTTCCCTAAAACACTTGGTTCTGGAAGTGAACTGCTGTGAGAGTATCAGATTTGTTTGAAAATAAAAATAATTTCCCCAAATGGTGAAGAAAAAGAGACCTGGTGTTAAAATACCAGAAGGCATATCAAATGAGCCAAAATATTTATGTAGGGATCTTCTCAAAGTAACATGTGATGGAGCTCAAATTTGGAGAGGAGGAGCAGCCTGGAGTGTGAGCAGCAGGACGGGAGGGGAGCAGCTGCTGCTCATCCCTGGGAGCTGGGGGCACCCCAGGCCTCCCAGACAGCTCCTCCACGGCGCCCTCACCCCTGGGCTGTGCAGGGAACATTCTGGACTGCGCTGCTGCCCCGAGCCGGCCGTACCTGCACAGCCAAGCCCTGCCCGTGAGCAGTGCCTGCAGGAACACCCCAGTGCTGCTGGCTGCCCTGCCTGGGGCTCCCCTTTCCCAGCACGTGAACAGAAACAATATTTGGCCATCGGGACTGAGGCATGTCAGTGTATTTTCCTCTGGGAAAATGCTGTTATATGAAAACCTGGCACTCCAGCTTTCTTCTGCCCACAGCCTGTGCTCTTTCTGTTCTGCCAAGCAGCTCCAGCCTGGGTGGGTTTGGAGCACAGAGAACTCACAGCTGCCACTATTTGCATCTTTCATCTTCCAGTTCTGCCTTGCCTCCTCAAATTTAAGACTTTTCTGGGTATTTCTTGATTCATCAATGCCATATTAACCCAGCACCTCAGCACAGCCTTTCCTTTTGCTCTCCGTTACTTTCAATTTATGCTCAAGACCTTGAAAGTGAAGTTTGATGGAAAGACAGCAGTCAGGGCTAAGGAGCAGGGGTTTTCCTTGTCCTCCCTGGAGTGACCCTGGCCCTGCAGGGGCACCCACAGAGCCACAGCCCAGGGACTGATCACAACCTGGGTGAGCCCTGGGCCTGCAGGGGCACCCACAGAGCCCCTGCTCAGCCAGCAGAGCAGCAGACACAGCCCAGGGCGTGATCAGGATCATGGGTTGAAGCTCTTATTAAGGGAGATACTCCACCCATGCATTAATTAAAGCACAGGTAGGAGCACGTTGCTCTGGATGATCACAAAACAGGTCCCCTGAGGCTGCCCCAGCTCTGGAGCTGCTGCAGGAGCTTTGCAGCAATGCAGGGTGAGGGCACTTCCAGGGCTGGGAGCCCACAGCCTCCCTGGCAATGCAGGGATATTTCCATACCTGGATGGACCCCCCAGCTCACATTAAATGAGCCCCACTTTGGACACCTGCTTTAATTAGCAAAGCCAGCGAGTTTATTGCTCCTGCTTCTCGAAGACCTGTGTGAGAAACTGCTGACAGATGGCTGTGGTGATGTGGGAGCCAGAATTCTTGAATTTTTGGAAATTAGAGCTCATGAACTCAAAAATGCTCTGGAGATCCGAAGCTATCGTGTCAGCCTATGTTGTTCCAATTAATTGCAATCAATCGCTAATTGAGAGCTATTTTAAGACTTGTCATTACTCTGAACATAATGGAGAATAAATTGCATGTTCCCCTTTACCCCACCACAAATGACAGCAGTGCAAGGAAAGCTCAGCAAACAGAGGGAGAAGAGGAGCAGGAGCCCTGATTTCCTCCTGTCCCCTGGCAGGAGCAATGGCACAGCAGCTCTGGGCTCACAGGGGAGGGGATCAGGGCTGGGACAAGGGGCACAGGCAGTGCCTGGGGCTCCCCCCAGCACTCACTGAGATGGCAGCTCTGATCTCTGATACTGCTCTGTTTAATGAGCTGCAGCTCAGTTTTCTCTGAGATCCCTCCCAAGCCAAGCTGTGATTCCACGCCAGCCCTGGGGATGGGTTTGCTGGGGGCTGCACTTTGGTTGGGCTTTCCAGGGCCCCAAATCCTGCCAGGGCTGTTGTGGTGTGAGAGTGCAACGGCCCCAGTAGGTGCTCAGCAGCAGGCTGGGGTGTGCTGCAGAGCTGGGCAGGCAGCCCTGCAGGGCCAGGGCTCAGGGACAGCCAGGCTGTCACTCACTGTCACCCTGGCATGGCCACCAGCCTGACAGGCCCGTCGCTGATGGCACGGAGGGAAACCCCCAGCCTGAGAGATAACCAGCTCTTAAATGAGGAGCTTCTGCTAGCAGCCAGCCAGTAAGGTGGTTTTTAATCCAGCTACAGTTCTGCTGTCTTTTCATGACATTTTATTCTGGATACAGCTGGAACAAACCCAGCTCTCCTTCTAAAAGGCTCAAGTTTCACTTTTCCCCCCCGATGATTTAATGCCATACTCTCTTCCCTTTCATCTCCCACCTGGTCCTCATCTCCTCTACAGATAAATCTGTGTCTCCTTGGTCCTGCTGGTGGCCTCTGTGTGCCACCATCACATGGAGAAATTCACCCCGTTCACCTCTCGTCTGTTCTGTTCTTGCAGTCGCTCCAGTTTCTCCTCTCTCATCTCTTACTCTCAGTATCAAGTGATCTGCTATTCTTGGAGCATCCTCCCGTTGTCCCTTTGTCTCTGCTCCGGTGCTGTTCCCAAAAGTCACCCTTGCCAGGAGCTGCTCTCAGGGCTCCTGGCCAGCCCTCCCGGGCTCTGCAGTCCCCTTCTCCTCAGGGCTGCCCCTTCCCTTCCCTTCCCTTCCCTTCCCTTCCCTTCCCTTCCCTTCCCTTCCCTTCCCTTCCCTTCCCTTCCCTTCCCTTCCCTTCCCTTCCCTTCCCTTCCCTTCCCTTCCCTTCCCTTCCCTTCCCTTCCCTTCCCTTCCCTTCCCTTCCCTTCCCTTCCCTTCCCTCAGCAGGGCTCACCATGCTATCAATCAATAATTGAGCTGTATAACAGGGCTAGCAATCAATAATTAAGCTTTATAGCAGGCAGCGAGCTGTTAAACACACGACTGAAGTGACTCTGCTGAAAAAGGCTGCTGCTGGGAGGAGTTTGGTTGAATTTAGAGCAAATATTGCTAAAGGTGAGTGAATGCAGCCCTGCTGCTCCCCCTGGCACTCAGGGGTGGCTGGGCAGCACCTGGGAGGAGGGGATCCAGTGCCAGGCTGGGCTGAACCCCCAGAGGGGTCTGGGGTCTGCAGGGACAGGAACCCCCATGAGGGGTCTGGGGTCTGCAGGGACAGGAACCCCCATGAGGGGTGTGGGGTCTGCAGGGACCCCCATGAGGGGTCTGGGGTCTGCAGGCGCCCCCCGTTCCTGGCACACCCACCCCACTGCACAGCTCAGTGCCCGTGCTGGGTGCCACATGAAGGGGGCAGAGGGGCACAGCAGCTCTGGCAGCTCTGCCAGGGGTACCCCAGGCCTGGCAGGGTCTGTCCCACCTGGACTGGCCAGAGCCACGCGTGAAGCATGGGGAGCACGGGGCACAGAGCAGCTCCAGCCCACCTTGAGCTGCTGTTTCTGCCCTGCCCCGTTCAGCCCCGTGCTGGCACTGCCCCGGGGCTGGCAGGGCCAGCAGGAGCAGCTGCTCCTGGCTGGGCACAGGGACATGATGGATGTCCCTATTACAGAGGGACACGGACCGTGGCTGCTGCACCTGGGCACAGGGACGGGGGCAAGGGCAGCAGAGCAGCCAGAACGGCTCTGCTGAGACACCCAGCTGAAAAAGATGCTCATGAAAACAATTACTTTGGAAATTACTTCCCTCTTCCCTGCTCAAAGCCATTACTGATCTCCTAATTGGAGGTTGCTGTGAGGGGAGCATCAGCCTCCTCCCCAGACAGTGAGGGATGGGACAAGGGAAAATGGCCCCAGGGTGCCCCAGGGGAGGCTCAGATTGCATTGCTGGGAGAATTTCCTTACTGAAAGACTGGCTAAGCATTGGAGCAGGCTGTCCGGGGAAGTGGTGGGGTCCCCATCCCTGGAAGTGTCCCAGGCCAGGTTGGATGGGGCTTGGAGCAACCTGGAATAGTGGAAGGTGTCCCTGCCCACAGCAGGGGTGGGAACAAATCGATATTCAGGACCCTTCCAACCCAAACCGTGCTGGGTTCTGTGGTTCCACGGGCAGGGCTGGCCCAGCAGTGCCCAGCAGTGCCCCAGGGCAGTTTGTCCCCGGGGATGACTGTGGCATTTCCCCTGGCCACGGCTCTGACAGACAGCTTGGGCCTGGCTGCCCTTCCCTCAGCCCCAAAGCAGCTGTGTTTGCTGAGCAGCCCTGAGGATGAGGCTGTGCCCTGGCAGGGGCAGCAGAGGCTCCTGCAGTGGGGCAGCGGTGCCAGCTTGGGCAGCAGGGACATGGGGACAGTGCCTGGTGCCCCTGCCCGGGCGGCCTGTGCCCAGCTGCCCCTGCTCCTGCCCCTGCCCCTGCCATAGAACCAGAGAGGCTGAGGGCCAGAGGAGCTGCTGGTGATGGATTCCCTGGAGCACGATGCCAGGCAGAGCTGCTGCTGCTGGCAGAGGAAGGGAGGGATGCTCTGAGCCCTTGGAGCTCCACAGGTGGAGCTGAACTCTGTGTTGGGAAGGGAGGGATGCTCTGAGCCCTTGGAGCTCTGCAGATGGGGCTGAGCTCTCTGTTGGGAAGGGAGGGATGCTCTGAGCCCCCTGTGAGCACAGGTGGAGCTGGGCTCTGTGCAGGGCTGGCACTTTTCTGGGACTATCAGATATCCCTTTCCATAGGGGCACAGGCTCCATTTTTATGAGCTATTTAAGACACCCTCTCTGGAAGTTTTCTTATTTTTTCCCTGTCTGAAGCTCATAAACTGGGCTTCTGCTCTACAGAGATAAATTTGATTTATGTGAGAAACATTCCCAGGCACAGTGGGCTTTGCCTTAAACCCTGTATCTCGCTGTTCAGTGGTGCTGTGGCTTAGCTTGGTTTATTTTCTATCCTCTAAGTGGTGAATTGAACTTTCAGAAATGAATGGTTTGGTTTATCTGATTTAGCATCTTGAGCAAAGCACTTTTGCATCAAATAAACGCAGGCAGTGGGAGACCCTCCAGACACTACTTCATTCCAAACATTTTCAGCACCGCTTTCAAGACCAATTAAGTTTCCCATGCCTGGGCAATCCCAAATGCTCTGGGATCAGAAGCTTTTCCCTCCTGTGGAGGGTTTGAGGGGATGAAGTGGGGCAGGGGCAGCACCAGGGTGCTGGGCAGGGACCCGAGAGCCCAAAACCACCCAGCTCCATCTGAGAGCCCAACACCACCCAGCTCCATCTGCCTGTGCAAGCTCTGGAAAGGATGAAAGCAGAGGGCAGGTTAGGCTGAGGTGCCCCTTTGCTCTGAATTCACACAGGGATGCAGGGAGGGGATGGGCAATTCCTGAACGTGGAGCAGGGCTGGACATTTCCAAGCTCAGGGATTCTGGGATTTGACTGGAAAATGAAGGTAATTACAGCAGGTGGATCCACGGGTGGCACCCAGCAGCACCCAAGAAATGAGCTGAGCTTAGCAAGGCCTGGCAGGGCAGTGCTGTGCCCATCCCTCACCCAGACAGGTCCATGGGAGCTGTGCTGCTTTAGGGAAGCAGAGCATTCAGCTGCTCTAATCACACCAATTGCTCCAGACATTTCCTTCCCCCCTTCCCTCCCGCACCCTCCTGGGCCCTTTTGCCATCAAATCAGCCACAGAAACGAAGTCATTTGGCCAGGGAAGGAGCCTGTTAAGGGAGCGAGGCAGCTCAAGAAAGCACAGAGCCCAAGCAGGTCCTGCCAGCCCAGTCCTGACAGACAGACTGAGCCCAGCAGGACAGAGGGGCCTTCACTGCTGGGGAAGGGTGCAAGCCCCAGCAGCCCATGGTTCAAAAGCCCTCCCTGAAGCCAGCCCCAGCCATAAGGAGATGGTCCAGAGCTCGTTTTTGGGAGGCATCTCTGGATGCTGACACCGGGAGCAGCTGCTCAGGTCTCACCCATTGCTTTATTTCAGCTTTATCTGGTGAACACCACATGCTGCAGCCTAGTTCCTTTGCTGGGGAAAGATAAATTGCACTGTAAATGCATGTGTGACCTGCTGGTCAAGAGGCTCATTGTGGTGTTTTATGGTCATTATTTATTGACCAGCTGTGAGGTCTGAATCTGGTGCTTGGAGCTCTCAGAACCAGGCTGGAGCTTCAGGGGGTGCAGGGTCTGGGCCCCAAGGGCTGCACCAGCCCCATCCCAGCCTCCCTGCTTGGCCAAAACCACATCCAGCCAGCAGAGAGCCCACGTGTGAGCACAGAGGTGGGAAGACTGGCTTTTGGCAAATGTTCAAATGAATATTGTATGTGTTGTGTTAGAAAATTGTATATCTAGATATACAATTGTACTAATTTTCTTAAGTAGTGTGTTAAATGTGGTTTTAGGTTATAACAAAATGTTAAAATAGAAACTGTGCTGTGTAAGATACTTTTTTAAAAGAAAGGACTCACAGTGAGATAGCAGCCACAGGACACCTGAGTGTTTCAGAGAAAGGGAATTCATTGCTCCATTAGCAGGAGAAATGAACTTCTGCCTGCCTTGCTCAGCCCTGAAGAGCTGCCAGGATTCAGAGGAAGAAGCTGACACTGCCCAGACAGAATCCTGTGTTGGAATGGAATTGATGCATCATGGATGAGGTGTGTGAATGTGCATCAGGCTGTTGCTTTTAAGGGTTAATCCTCTGTTAACGTGGGTCCTTTTTCGGGTTTATGCTGCCCAGAAAAGGTACCCAGACTGTCTGTAACTCTTTGTTTCTGTTGTCTCATATTGTCCTAATTCAAATTGTCCAAAATTTTTATTACTCTAATTATATTGCTATTTTTATAACCATTTTATTACTAATAAACTTTTAAAATGTTAAAAACAGGTGATTGGTGTTTTTCACAGGGCAGCCAAGCAGCTTTGTGCCAGGAGGAAGCACCTTTAGTACCAGGTTAGGGTCTGGGGTGCTCCTGGAGGTGCTGGGCCTGGCAGGGTTCATCTGCTCTCTGGGGCTTGGTATTGTATTTCTCTCTCAAATTTAACCTATTGCCTTCAAAAAACGGAACAAACTCTTACTCGACGTGGGAGATTAATCTGTAACACAAAATATTTAATTAATGGAGTGAAATTTCATTTCATGGGTACTTGCATTTGTGCTGTGATAAGCAGTGCCCAGAGGTCGGGGATTCACCAGCGACAAAGGAATCGTTCGTCTGCATCGCAGTCAAGCACAGCAAATACCCAAGGAGCATTTTGGCATGGGCTGTAATGTTTGCTGTATTAGTCCTGTACATGAATAATTTACAGCTAAAGGTCTGTCTCGTTGCCATCACCAAATCAAAAGCCATTTGCTCCAGTTATGATATCACAGTGACAGCTTGGCTCCGGCGGTTCCCATCCTGCCAGCTGATGGATTTCCCTGAGTTTAGGAGATTTCTCTTACATATTAAGCAGCAATGAAATTAAAAGCAGCATTAGCAGTATCTGGGGCAGAGGCTCCTGTTTGGCTGGGATCAGTCACACTTTGGTGAGCAGGAGCTGAGCTGAGCTGGCACCTGGGCACTGCCAGAGCAGCTCTGGGCTGCCCCGTGCCCCCAGCACAGCGCTGGCACTGGGCTCACCCCGAGGTGGCCAGGGGTGCCAGGGGCTGGGACAGGACAGGGGGTGCCAGGGGGCTCGGGCAGGGCAGGGCAGGGCAGGGCAGGGCAGGGCAGGGCAGGGCTGGGACAGGACAGGGCAGGGGTGCCAGGGGCTGGGACAGAGCAGGGCAGGACAGGGCAGGGCAGGGGTGCCAGGGGCTGGGGCAGAGCAGGGGGTGCCAGGGGGCTCGGGCAGGGCAGGGCAGCCAGGGGCTGGGGCAGGGGGTGCCAGGGGCTGGGGCAGAGCAGGGCAGGGGTGCCAGGGGCTGGGACAGGGCAGGGCAGGACAGGGCAGGGCAGGGGTGCCAGGGGCTGGGGCAGAGCAGGGGGTGCCAGGGGGCTCGGGCAGGGCAGGACAGGGCCCCAGGACCCTGCCAGCCCATGGGACAGCCAGGGAGCTGCTCCACCTCGGCGTGTGCTGCCTCTGGCCACGCTCCCCCTTCCCGCAGGGAGTTTGGTGTTGGGAAAGCATCACAGATCCCAAAGCAGCAGAATCAGAGCCTCATTTACACATTAAGCCTTTTTATATCTCTCTTGCTGCACACAAGGGCCATAAACCAAGCAGCAAAGTGATTTACTTGTGTTTCAAGGCCCCTTTACAGAGACAAAATGATTTATGGGGCCCCCGTGCACATGACCAAGAGGCCCTTAATATTTAACAGCTGTAAAAATCCTGCACAACGCTGTGCATTACCCAGGCCTCCAAACAGATTAAGGTAACTTTGCATACACTGTGCCTGGTCAAATATTAATCACTGAATAATTTATCCTGTGAATTTATTTTGGTTTAAATCATTCCACAGATAAATTTGCCCGCTCCAGTGCAAATACATATTTATGATATGGTTATTGGTCTAATGTATGTTTTCTGGTATCCTCCTTTCAGGACATCCATAACAACAGTCAAAAGCATCCCTGGGAAAGGAAGGGTGGGGAGCCCAGCAGAAGTTCTCTTCACAGGGCTGCACTTGGCTGGAGCTGCTGCCTGCAGCAGGGAGCTCTGGAAATGAGCACTTGGAGCCTCCTTAAATATTGATGGCATGGCTGGAACGGTTATGAAAGCACTGGGGGAGCACTGGCAGGGATGGAAAAGCCCCAACACGTGGAGAGGAGTGCACAGGAATCCCAGCAGGGCTGGCTGGGACATGATGCCACTGGCACCCACTGCCCACCCTGAATGGGCCCCGTGCCCTGAACAAGCCCCAGAGGAGCCCCCAGGCCACAGGAGCCCCCTCAGGCTAAAGGAGCCCCCCAGGCCACAGGAGCCCCCTCAGGCCAAGGAGTCCTCCAGGCCAAAGGAGCCCCCCAGGCCAAAGGAGCCCCCTCAGGCTAAAGGAGCCCCCCCAGGCCACAGGAGCCCCCAGGCCACAGGAGCCCCCCAGGCTAAAGGAGCCCCCCAGGCCAAAGGAGCCCCCCAGGCCAAAGGAGCCCCCAGGATAAAGGAGCCCCCCAGGCCAAAGGAGCCCCCCAGGCTAAAGGAGCCCCCCAGGCCAAAGGAGCCCCCCAGGCCACAGGAGCCCCCCAGGCCACAGGAGCCCCCCAGGCTAAAGGAGCCCCCAGGATAAAGGAGCCCCCCAGGCTAAAGGAGCCCCCAGGATAAAGGAGCCCCCCAGGCCAAAGGAGCCCCCAGGATAAAGGAGCACCCAGGATAAAGGAGCCCCCCAGGCTAAAGGAGCCCCCCAGGCCACAGGAGCCCCCCAGGCCAAAGGAGCCCCCAGGATAAAGGAGCCCCCCAGGCCACAGGAGCCCCCCAGGCCACAGGAGCCCTGGCCCCTTCAGCTGCACCCCGGGGCGAGGGGAATGTGCCATGGCACTCAGGACAGGCACACCAGGGGTAGCAGAAGCCATTTGTGTGCAGCACCCTGCAGCTGTGCACAGGGACAGGTCCTGGTGGTGAGATGAGGGGAAAGCTGTGAGAGTCCAGAGCTCACTGACGTCCTGGGGAAGCAGAGGCAGCTCAGAGCCAGGGCAGGAAAGCGAGCCCAGGGCACCCTGAGCAGCGGAAAGAGGGCTCAGAGCAGCTCAGCTCACCCAGCAAAGCCCAGCCCAGCCAAAACCAGGGCTGATCCAGCAGCCACTGAGTGCCCCAGCACACCTGAGCCCCAGCACACCTGAGCCCCAGCACACCTGAAAACCTCAGCACACCTGAAAACCTCAGCACACCTGAGCCCCAGCACACCTGAAAACCTCAGCACACCTGAAAACCTCAGCACACCTGAGCCCCAGCACACCTGAGCCCCAGCACACCTGAGCCCCAGCACACCTGAGCCTCAGCACACCTGAAAACCTCAGCACACCTGAAAACCTCAGCACACCTGAGCCCCAGCACACCTGAGCCCCAGCACACCTGAAAACCTCAGCACACCTGAGCCTCAGCACACCTGAAAACCTCAGCACACCTGAAAACCTCAGCACACCTGAGCCCCAGCACACCTGAAAACCTCAGCACACCTGAGCCCCAGCACACCTGAGCCTCAGCACGAGCACTTCACCCACATCAAAACCAAACAAAAGCCAGCCCAGAGCTCCCCTGGCTCCCAGGGCAGCAGAACCCCACAGTACCCTTTATTTAACTGATTTTCATTTCTTCATGCCACGTTGGCTGGCAGCATTGGACTTTCCCCTGGAGCAGGATTCTCCTCTCTCAGGGTCACAGTGCGGTCACCAGAGGGGTCTCCAGGCCCCAGGGACCCTTCCCCAGGACTGCAGGGCAGTGACCCCATTCTGCAGGAGCAGGAGATTCCAGCCACCCCCAAACCAGAGGGGTCAGACAGAGCAAAAAACACCCTTGAAGTGAGCCCCAAGCCCTCCACCCCCAGGGGCAGCCTGGGCTGCTTTGGAATTGAAATCCACGTTGGGATCTGCCCTGTCAGGCCCCTCCTGGTGCTCCCCGTCCCAGGGAGAGCCTGCTCTGCCTCCCCAGGGAGCCCAGGCAGCAGGAGCTGGATTCTCAGCTAGAAAGAAAGAAGTTTAACTTTCTAGTAAACTGTGAGAGCTCCCCATCACAGCAACGAGCCTGGCATTCTTTTAGGAGAAGATAAACTTAATTTCAAAGCACCTGGGAAATTCCAAGAAGTGATTTATCCTGGGTCTGATGAAACTGCAATTTGTGTCAAGGCCCAAACCAGCATTAGAGGCAGCCTGGTGAGCTCAGCAGTCCAACAGCTGACACTGGGAGCTAAGGTGAGAGCAAGAAGGGTCAGTCTCCAGTTGGGCCAGTGTGGGGATGGCCACGCTCAGGAGGCCACAAACAGCTCCAAAGGCAGGGCCCAGGTGAGCAGGACAAGAACATTCTGCTCATTTGCTGTGCTGGGTTTCCTGGGCTTGAAAAAGGGATGGATGGAGGAGGCAAGGAAGAGGAAATGCTGTGGTGGATGGGGTTTATTTATCTTCTGAAAGGAAACAGAGACTTCCCAGGACTGAGAGCTCAATTAGGCGCTCGCTGGAGTGACAGATTTACTGCTTGCCCAACAAATGCATCTCAAAGCAGAGGCACAAATGGGATGAGCGGATGAGCAGAGGGATCAGGAGAGGACCCCCACCCTGCCCAGGCAGCAGGGCTCCTGCTGAGTCTGGTCAGAGGGTTGGTTCTGCTGCTCTGCCCCAGGAAAGGCTGCCCAGGATGCCCAGCTGGGCAGTGCCCGCTGAGCTGCCCAGCCCCACTGTGGGACTTCAGCTGGGGTCTGCTCTGTCAGGTTCCTCCCCAGCTGCTCTGCTGGAGATGGGTTTTGTCCTGAAAGGATTTACAGAGCAGGTCCTTACAGCTTTCCCTTTCCTTGGTGCCTGCTCAGCCCGGGATGGGGCTGCCCTTAACACTGGTGCTGGTGCCATGCTCATGCCACAGACGATGTGACCTCGTCCCATGGCACCCAGGGCAGTGCCAGCCCTGGCAGCCTCTGTGGCTGCAGCTCCCTGGGCTCTCAGGCCGTGTGTGACCCTGTTAAACTGAGGAGCAATCGCAGTTCCACAGCAGCCCTGCATGCCCAGGGAACAGGGAACAGTGCAGCTCCCAGCCCCGCATGCCCAGGGAACAGGGAACAGTGCAGCTCCCAGCCCTGCATGCCCAGTGATAAATGCAGCTCCCAGCCCCGCATGCCCAGTGCCTGCAGTGAACAGTGCAGCTCCCAGCCCTGCATGCCCAGGGAACAGGGAACAGTGCAGCTCCTAGCCCCGCATGCCCAGTGCCTGCAGTGATAAATGCAGCTCCCAGCCCCGCATGCCCAGTGCCCGCAGTGAACAGTGCAGCTCCCAGCCCCGCATGCCCAGTGCCTGCAGTGATAAATGCAGCTCCCAGCCCTGCATGCCCAGTGATAATGCAGCTCCCAGCCCCGCATGCCCAGTGCCTGCAGTGAACAGTGCAGCTCCCAGCCCCGCATGCCCAGTGCCTGCAGTGATAAATGCAGTTCCAGCCCCGCATGCCCAGTGCCTGCAGTGATAAATGCAGTTCCAGCCCCGCATGCCCAGTGCCCGCAGGGAACAGGGAGGGCAGTTCCAGCCCAGGGGCTCCCCTGGGCAGTGCCCAGCTGCCCCGGACAGGGCTGTGGTGGGCCCAGCCCCAGCCTCCCTGCACTCAGGCTGCTCCCAGCCAGGCTCTGGCAGCCAGGTTTGCTCCAGCAATCCAGTGCCAGTGGCAGGCATCCAAGATTTGCAGGTGCCCAGATGGAAGCTCAGCCCCTGCAGGTTCCCAGCTCCTGCAATCACAGCAGACAAATCCCCAGCCCTCCCTCAGCGCCCGCCCCAGGAGGAGCTGGGGGTTTCTGTTCCAGGCAGACTCTGGAAGGCACAAAAGGCCGTGGTGTGTGAAACTCCTGGGACAATCAATGGCAGTTGGGTCCTTACCAATCATTATGTGGTTAGAAATCTTCACTTTTGTGATTAATGCATTGTTTCTTTGGCTCTCTTCTTGATTAACAGGAATCACAGAGAAACACTCACACATCCTATCATTACTGGCTCAGGAGCTCTGCAATTACAGATTTTAATTAATATCCTGGTTCATTTCAGGGGAACTCTGGCTTTGAGTCTACTTTTTTGGGGACCCAATAGCAGCCCTGGCATAGATGGAGAGTTTTCCTCGGGCAGCCTGGGGAAAAGCAAATGAGAAAGGGCATTGCTCAGGATGACTTTGTTTTTTCCCCTGAAAAGTTCTTTTCCAAACAAAACCTCTGGATGTGACCCAAGCCCAGTGGTGATCTATTTCCTGTCCCCTCATGCAAAGGCTCCTTTCTGCAGTGTCACAAATGTCCCTGTGCAGTTTTTGGGGAGGTCACCATGACAGCTCTCTGAGCCACTCTTCCAAGGCACCTTGGGGAGATGCCAGCCCTGCCAGCACCGAGGGTGTTCTCAGCTGCTTTCCAGTTGTGGGGCATGTGGGGCACAGAACCACAGCATCCCTGGGGCTGGAAATGCCCTCCCAGCCAGGGAGTCCCAGCTGTGCCCCATGCCCACCCTGTCCCCAGCCCAGAGCCCCGAGTGCCACCTCCAGCCCTTCCTGGGACACTCAGGGATGGGCACCCCACCAAACCCTGGACCAAAGTGAATCCCTGTGGCTCTGGGACCCGGCCTGGGCCTGGCCTAGCGTGGTGTGGCATTGCCCTGGCCACAGGAGAGTCTCTCTGAGCAGGAATTTAAGCAGAGCCTGGCTGGGAGCTGGGTGAGGCTGCAGCTCCCACTCCTGCAGGGGACACCGTCATTTCCCACCTGGATCATTCCCTGTTTTCCTCATCCCTTCTCTTCCCGTCTCCTCTCCAGAGCTGCCTTTTCCCTTGGGGCTGTTCCCTTCCCAGGGGGGAGGCAGGAGCTGGGAATGTTCCCTGCAGTTCCAATCCAGTGCTGGAACGTGCCCTGGAGGAGGCTGTGCAGGCACAAGGAGGGCAAGGAGGGAACTGTTGTGTTTTTAAAATAGGGGAACATTTCTGTGGGGAAATAGAAATTGCTTTCAGTCTTGCAATGTCTTTTTTTTGGCCAAGCCTGCCCGTGTTAAAAATGATGGATAGTCCTATCTGTGCACAATCTGCTGGCTGTGCTGGGGAAAATGAGCCAGTGCCCATTGCTGAGCTCCAGAGTGAGGGCTGTCAGGGCTGGGGATCCAATTTGGCCTGCTGCAAAGGGGCACTCAGGGGAGTTGCATTTTAGGCATTCCTGAGCTTCAGAGGGAGATTTTTATCCTAAATGAGCAGACACTGAAGCCACAAGTGCCTTGATACCAGCACCCACTTTGCCCCCAGCCCGAGGCATCTCCCTGCCCCAGCCCCAGCCCTTGGCTGAGGGCAGCCCCCTCCCCTCTCTGGGGCTGTGCTGCTCCTCCTGCCCTCCCCAAGGTGCCCGGCACAGGGGTGCCCATTGCCCTGAGCCCTCCCTGGTGCCAGGGCCGCTCCCTGCAGTGCCAGCTCCGGCCACTGGCACCCCTACAAACCCTGCTTGTGCCCCCCAGAGCCACAGGAAAACAGCCAGGAGCAGTTACTCACTTAATGGCTTTGATCTGTGCTCTGGTGAGAGCCATGGAGCATAATTATATTCTTGCTTTAAAAAGAGGGAAGGAGAAAAAAAGGCTTTATTTTGATGTTTTAGTGTTTGCTTCCCAGCAATATGTGCTTAAAGGGAACTATGGTAATTTATCTTTCCAATTCCTGCTTTATACAGCTGAAAAAAGCAGGAATAGCTCCTGTACATTTGCATTTCATTTTTAGCTCAAGCGCCTCGACAAGGATTCAGCCAAACAAATCAGTGCAGTTTGCAGGAGAGCAGCTCAAGGAAATAAAACCTCCAGGGATGCTGACAGAACCAGGCATCAAAATCAGGACCTGCTCCTCCATGGGGAAAGGAAGCAGCACTTGGAGCAGGCTCCAGAGTTTACCGAGCTCCTCCCATCAGCTCTGCAGGTTCTGCAGGGCCCCAAAGGTTTGGGTGGAAAGGAGTCCAAAGCTCATCCAGTGCCACCCCTGCCACGGGCAGGGACATGGGCAGGGACACCTCCCCCTGCCCCAGGGTGCTCCAAGCCCGGCCAGCCCAGCCCTGAACGGTCTGAGTGTGAAGCTTGCCTTGCTTTCCTGCAAACGCTGACACTCAGAGAACCTCCTCCATCCGAGGCTGTTGAACAGCATCACACCCAGAGCACATTCCAGAGGTGTTTGGAAGGCTCATGGCATCGCCAGGTAACCATGCAGGAGCTGAGTGTCAGCAGCACCCCCAGTTCACCCTCCTGCAGCTGGAATTGTGCCATTTCCTAAACAGAAAGGTAAAGCAACCCGAGCGTTTCATTTTACTAAAAAAAGCTTCATAGAAAAAAATAAATCAGTCTTGCTTGGAAGCATGGTGTTGTTTCTCCGGAGCAGCATGAGGTAAGGGACACAAATAGCTGTGAATGGTTCTTTTCCGAGAGCACCTGCGCGGCCGTTTTTATCCCAGCCAGGAGGCAGCAGCAGCCTCAGACACGGGGTATTTTTGGTGAAATATCTCAGGAGCACTCCGAGCTAGAAATGACTACACCAGCTCCCCTTCAGCAACAGATTGCTTTCTAATTCACAGAATGCAAATGCAGATGCTGTTCCTGGCGCTCAACCAAATTAGTGCACAACACATTTGGTTCTAGAAGAGCAGCATTTAATACAGCAGGAATGAAAGGGAACACAATACCTGACATCACCTGTGTTTGCCTGGCTTTGTGGTTCCTGCACATGACACCTCAAAGATGCTGCAGTGACAGCAAACAGCAGCCCTGGAGGCACCTCGGGCTGCCTGTCCCGGCTGGAATGAGCAGGGAGGAGCTGAGCAAGGATTGCCATGAGGAAATCCAGGCTCTGGCACTGCAGTCATCTTGGGGACCACGCTGTAGGACGGGGTCACCCCGCACAGGCCCCGGCCAGCTCCTGTGCCTCAGCTCAGGGAAAATGGGGAAGTCAAAAATCAGAGCCAGGCACTCAGAGTCTCCCTCATCCCTGACGTTTCACACCTCGTGAGTGGATCCGGTTTAATTGCAAGGCTCACCTTAACTTCAGCTGGAACATTTCCCCCTTGAAAGGAGCCTGTCTCCCCCCCAGAATTCATGGATGGACTTTCTCATCCACAGCCCTGTTTCCTTGGAAAACCAGGGATTACCGACTTGCCAACTCTTCACACAAATTGCTGCTAATCAAAGAGGCATTGAGGTACGTAATACAATCATTCAAAGAACGATTTTCTGGCGCCAGAGCCTGTATTTTACATCTGCCACTGTACCTACAGTCAGGGACTGAACGCTGCCAGTGAGCACTGGTGTGACACTGGTCCCTCCTTGGGGCTTTTCCTCCCTCCTGCTCCGTGTTCAGAGCCCCAGACTGAGCAGAGGCTGCAGGTGAGGGCAGCAGCCCTGGCAGCAATCTGCTGATGCAACAGGGATGTTTAATAGGTGCATGTTTAATAGATCATGTTAACAGGTACAGGGCATGCAGGTGTTCTGCATTGCTGGAGGTTGAAGGCTCTTTGGTGCTTGAGTTCACCAACTTGACCTGATTTTTTAGGGGCCTTGGGAACTGGATCCACCTCATTTCAGGTGACAGTGACACAGCTCCCAGGCCTGAGGGTGTGCTGGCAGCTCAGTCCAATCACAGCTCTCCTCAGGCAGCCTCACCTTGGTTAATTATAAACATAATATCCAGATTTTTATCTATTTATCAGATTTCTGTACATACAGTAACCTTATTTACCTGGGAGGGATGGTGGGGGCACTAGTAAGTAAATACTTGATGAGTGTTATCTGAACTTTAAATGTTATTCCTAGTAAAAATGTCAGCTTGAAAATCACTTAAGTCCCATGGAAGCAGATCCACAGTGGAGAAGAATTGGTTCATTTCTGGGGAAGTCAATGAAGTTAAACCAATTTCCACAGCTGCTACCACCACCCAAGCTGCTGAACAACAGCAAATCATCTGTGCTCCCTTCCCTGGCGTTCAGCAGAGACACATTCCTTGTTTGAACAGAGAGAGCCCTGCTGAAACAGCCCCCGAGCTTCTGGCCTGAAAGGGGTCCCACCTTTTCTGCTTTCAGCCAGAACAAAGCTGGGCTGGGAGGCTGTGCCTGGTCTGAGATCAGCTGCACTCCCAGAGCCATCGTAGGTGCAAGGACCCTGTGACCGTGGGTGCCTGACTCACCCCTACCCCACAGCCCTGGGGCTGCTCCCCTGCCCTGAGCACATGAGCAGGGATGGATGGATGATGGATGGATGGATGGATGGATGGATGGATGGAGGGATGGATGGATGGATGGATGGATGGATGGATGGATGGATGGATGGATGGATGGATGGATGGATGGATGGATGGATGATGGATGGATGGATGGATGGACGGACAGATGGATGGATGGATGGATGGATGGATGGATGGATGGATGGATGGATGGATGATGGATGGATGGATGGATGGATGATGGATGGATGGATGGATGATGGATGGATGGATGGATGGATGGATGGATGGATGGATGGATGGATGGATGATGGATGGATGGATGGATGGATGGATGGATGGATGGATGGATGGATGGATGATGGATGGATGGATGGATGGATGGATGGATGGATGGATGGATGATGGATGGATGGATGGATGGATGGATGGATGGATGGATGGATGGATGGATGCTCCTCACAGCACCCTAAACCTCCCTGTGTCTGCTTCCCCTGCCCTGAGCACACTGAGCAGAGATGGATGCTCCTCACAGCACCCAAACCTCCCTGTTCCCCTGCCCTGAGCACACTGAGCAGGGATGGAGGCTCCTCACAGCACCCAAACCTCCCCGGGGCAGCCCGAGGACATTTCCCCTTCCTCTGGCAAGGTGCCCCTTTTTAAACAAATGTGTGGAGCCTGAGTGAGGAGCTGAGCTCCAGGAGTCTCTCCCCAAGGCCCGAGGGGGCTTTGCCAGCAGGGGTTCTGTGAGGAAAGAGTCTGGCAAAACCACTTTTTGTCACTAATTAGATCTAACTAGAGCTCCCAATTTTGATGGCCCCCGCGGTCTCCCGCAGCAGTAATTCCTGCCAGTTTTGTCAGCCCAAGCTGCAAACACTGCCAAGGTGATTTAGGAGGACTGGTGGATTCTCCCTGCCCTGATGAGCTGTGCAGAGCCTGAGAGGAGGCACCCGTGGAGAGAAATCTCTGCTGCTCCTGGCTGGGCCCTTCCCACGCAGCTGCTGCAGGGCTCGGAGCCCCCGGCTGGGCACAGAGCTCGGATGGAGCAGAGCAGAGGCTGCCAAACCCAGCCCAGCCCCTGCCCAGCCCCTCTCCTGCCCCTGAGCCCCATTTCCTCTGTTCTCAGAGTTGTGCAGGAGCGTGGACGTACTGTACCATAAATATTTAATTACAGGTAACCAATGGAAACACTGAAGTTAATCAAAACCTCAAGGTAACGTGCACAAACCCAGCAAGGGACCTTTTTACACAGAAATGAAAAAATAAGACAGCAAATACTCTGGGCAAAACTTTTAATGCCGCTTAACTGACTTCATTCAGGTTAATTAAATCCTTCCCAAATCATAATTTGTTTCCTGTTTGTCACAGAACACAGCACAAAGCCTGTCCCCCCAGCACTGCAGTTACCCAGCCTCGCCTCCTGTGTCAGAGCTGAGGCTTCCCAGGCTCCTGCCCAACACAGGAGAGTTGAAGTGTCACCCTCCTGTCCCCCAGCAGTGAGACACTGATCTCGGCTTAAAGGAAAAAGAGCAAAAGTCGAACGAGCAGATTAAAGTTCACTGAGAGACTGGGGCAGTTTTCCAGGGAAAGCTGGACTTTTAAATTTCACACTTAGGAAATTCAGAACGGGCCTGATTGTGGGAAACAATAATTCAGCACTTGCTGGAGAGTATGGGGGGTGGAGATGAGGGTTTGTCACACTCCTCACACCGAGACATCACCTCTGCTCAGGAAATGGGAGATTTAAACCCAGTTAAATTCTTCAGTGGGCTTCAGCACAGGTTAATGATGGCTTCTGAGATGACTGCACATATTATTCATGAACTTCAAACTCCTTTTAACTACTAAAAGTAATTCCTTGAACTTTATTAAACGCTAGACACACTCTGGTCTGGTTGACCAAGGTGATGATTGGTCACAGGTTGGGCTTGATGATCTTGGAGGTCATTTCCAACCTTAATGGTTCTGTACTCTCAAAATCTGAAGCAATTATTGACAGACACAGAACCAGAATCATTAGCACATCATTACTAATACATGGGAGTCAGCAGCTCGAAGACACGAGACAGCTGGAAAGCAGAAACACCGACTGGAAAGCAGAAACACGGACTGGATAGGAGAAACACAGAGCTGGAAAGCAGAAACACTGACTGGAAAGCAGAAACACCGACTGGATAGCAGAAACACAGACTGGATAGGAGAAACACCGACTGGATAGCAGAAACACCGACTGGATTGCAGAAACACCGAGCTGGAAAGCAGAAACACCGACTGGATAGGAGAAACACCGACTGGATTGCAGAAACACCGAGCTGGATTGCAGAAACACCGACTGGAAAGCAGAAACACTGAGCTGGAAAGCAGAAACACCGACTGGATTGCAGAAACACCGACTGGATGGCAGAAACACCGAGCTGCAAAGCAGAAACACCGACTGGATAGCAGAAACACCGACTGGATTGCAGAAACACCGACTGGATTGCAGAAACACCGACTGGATTGCAGAAACACTGAGCTGGAAAGCAGAAACACCGACTGGATTGCAGAAACACCGACTGGATTGCAGAAACACTGAGCTGGAAAGCAGAAACACCGACTGGATTGCAGAAACACCGACTGGATTGCAGAAACACTGAGCTGGAAAGCAGAAACACCGAGCTGGAAAGCAGAAACACCGACTGGATGGCAGAAACACCGACTGCAAAGCAGAAACACCGACTGGATAGCAGAAACACCGAGCTGGAAAGCAGAAACACCGACTGGAAAGCAGAAACACCGAGCTGCAAAGCAGAAACACCGAGCTGCAAAGCACAGCAAGTGCAGGGGCTGCACAGCAAGCCCAGGGGCACCAGCCCGAGGAGCGGCCAGGCTGCCCGGCCCGGGATGATGTAAAACAAACGCAGGGATGGTGTAAAACAGTGAAACACTGCGGGAAAACAGGGCCGGGATCCCGGCGGGAAGGAGCAGCCGCAGCCCCGCGCTCCCTCCCGGCCCGTGCGCACCAAACGCACGTGGAGCACCAACTGATGGGGAAATTAATAATTACCAGCTTCCAAGCAAATTCCCCGAACATGCAATTATTTCACCCCAAATCGCTCCTGAGCAATCAAAGGCAAGATGGAGAGCAAAGCAGTTAGCGAAGAATTGTGTAATGAAATAATTATTTCCGGTGTAATTGGCACGGAAAGCGCCGCGTGCGGGGCGGGCGAGGCGGAGCGGCGCCGGTGCTGCAGAGAGCGGCCCCAGAGCCCCGCAAGTTCACCCCGATCCCACCGCAGAGAGCGGCCCCAGAGCCCCGCAGGTTCACCCCGATCCCACCGCAGAGAGCGGCCCCAGAGCCCCGCAGGTCCACCCCGATCCCACCGCTCCTGCAGCCCTGATCCCAGCCCTGCCTGGCTGCCTGGGCACCCCTCACCAGCCGCAGGCTCCTCCTCAGACAGGGCGCCCACAGCACACGTGCCCTGACACACGCTGACCTCTGCTGCTGACTCTTTCCTTCCCCTTTACTCCAAGTCAGGCCACAGCCGCTGCCACCGGAGCTCCGGGCTGGGATTACAGCAGCTCTGCCAGTGTGTGTTTTAAAAGCCTCTCCTTCAATACCCAAACAGGAAGATCCCTGATGCAGTGGCAAAAGTGTATCGAGCACAGGAGCAAGTGAAGGTGTTCACAGGGTCGAGACCGGGGTTACAGTGGCACCCAGTCCCACCGCTCCCGCAGCCCTGACCCCGATCTCACTGCTCCCCGATCTCACTGCTCCCCGATCTCACTGCTCCCCGATCTCACCGCTCCCCGATCTCACCGCTCCCCGATCTCACCGCTCCCCGATCCCACCGCTCCCCGATCCCACCGCTCCCCGATCTCACCGCTCCCCGATCTCACCGCTCCCCGATCTCACCGCTCCCCGATCCCACCGCTCCCCGATCCCACCGCTCCCGCAGCCCTGACCCCGATCCCACCGCTCCCCGATCTCACCGCTCCCCGATCTCACCGCTCCCCGATCCCACCGCTCCCGCCCCGCTCGGCCGGTGCCTCAGCGCCTGCGTTCGCTCGCTGGGGAGCAGCGGAGCGGAGCCGGCGGCAGCTGAAGGATGGATGGCGATGGCCGCTGTCTGGGCCTGTGCTGCACCGCAGCCTCCTCACACGGGAATTGGGCAAACAGGAGGTAAACCAATAAATCAATAAATCAATAAATCACTGCCGAGCGCGGGGCAGGGGTCCCCGCAGGGGGACAGGATGGATCCCTGCACCCAGAGCAGCCCGGGGCCCACCGGAGCTCAGCCAGTTCACGGAGCTGACCCAGGAGAGGGGGAACCAGAGCCTAAAACTGCCCCGAACGACGGGGAGAACCCAAAAGCATCGAATTTGTGATGGGCATTGAACCACAAACACCGAACCTGCTGCGGCTCCCAAGGCGGCCGTGCCGTGACAGCCGCCTTGGAATGGAGGGGAAAAGGAGCTGACAATTCGCCTTCAGCGATCAGGTTTGTTTGACCCGCTTGCTGAGCGTCCGCATCCCCGCCCCACGCTGGGTGTGGTCACTGTCGCTGTCACCTCCTGCCACCTCAGCGCCCAGCACTCCCGGAGAACGCACGGACCTGCAGCAGCGACCGGGCTCAGAGCACAGGGACAGGGGCTCAGAGCACAGGGACAGGGGCTCAGAGCACAGGGACAGGGGCTCAGGGCCACATCCCTGCTCAGCACAGGCACAGGGGCTCAGAGCACGGGGACAGGAGCTCAGAGCACAGGGACAGGGGCTCAGGGCCACATCCCTGCTCAGCACAGGCACAGGGGCTCAGAGCACGGGGACAGGAGCTCAGAGCACAGGGACAGGGGCTCAGAGCACAGGGACAGGGGCTCAGAGCACGGGGACAGGGGCTCAGAGCACGGGGACGGGGGCTCAGAGCACGGGGACGGGGGCTCAGAGCACAGGCACAGGGGCTCAGGGCCACATCCCTGCTCAGCACAGGGACAGGGGCTCAGAGCACAGGCACAGGGGCTCAGGGCCACATCCCTGCTCAGCACAGGCACAGGGGCTCAGAGCACGGGGACAGGAGCTCAGAGCACAGGGACAGGGGCTCAGGGCCACAGCCCTCCCCAGCACAGGCACAGGGTCCCACACAGCCCCCAGTGCCAGCTCCTCACATCCTCAGCTCCTCAGCTCAGTTCTGGGTGCTGCCCTATTTGCAGATGGACTCTCTCAGTTCTTCTCCAAAGAGAGCAGGGAGCCAAAGCCAGCAGGGGCTTGGGGGGGCCTGGGCAGTGCTGGTGGGCAGTGACTGCAGGGGCCTGAGGGGCTCTGATCACCACAGCTTGATGCAGCTCAGACAGTTTGTGGGGTTTTCCCTGCACTTGGGTAACTCCACATCAACACTTCTGTGGCTGCAAGCGCACCCCTGCTCTCTGCAATAAAACGGGGTGAAAGCAGTGAATGACTGCAGACCACAAATGCACCACCAGCTCTTCCTAAAAGGCAGCTTTTGTTAGGTTTTGTTGGCCTGTGGAGCCACTCGTGCTAATGCTTCTTTCCCCAGCTCCCCCATCCAACCACTCCCCTGCTCACAAAATGCTCTCAGCAGCGGCAGCAGCCTCGGGCTCTGCTCCTCGTTCCCTGTCATGCAGCTCCTCTCACATGTTCTTTCTTGTGGTGAAAAGGGAAATAAAGAGGAGGCACTGAATGCAGAGCAATGCTCCATACTCCCTGCTTCCCCCATAAAGATCTTTTCTTCCCCTCTGAGCAGGAAGGTACCAGCGCCCATAAAACCACAGCACTAAAAGGCTGCTGGAAATCAGGAGAAATACAATTGCAGATGTGCTGGGAATGTCTGCACAGGCAGAGCTGCAGAGCTGCAGCTTCCAGAGCGCCTGCCCCAGAGACCAGGCAAACCCCAGCTTGGGATGGGAGCTCAGGGAAGGGACAGGCACAGGGATGGCCCATGGAGGGCACAGGGATGGCCCATGGAGGGCACTGGGATGGCCCATGGAGGGCACTGGGATGGCCCATGGAGGGCACAGGGATGGCCCATGGAGGGCACTGGGATGGCCCATGGAGGGCACAGGGATGGTTGGGCACAGGGATGGCCCATGGAGGGCACAGGGATGGTTGGGCACAGGGATGGCCCATGGAGGGCACAGGGGATGGTTGGGCACAGGGATGGCCCATGGAGGGCACAGGGATGGCCCATGGAGGGCACTGGGATGGCCCATGGAGGGCACAGGGATGGCCCATGGAGGGCACTGGGATGGCCCATGGAGGGCACAGGGATGGTTGGGCACAGGGATGGCCCATGGAGGGCACAGGGATGGTTGGGCACAGGGATGGCCCATGGAGGGCACAGGGGATGGTTGGGCACAGGGATGGCCCATGGAGGGCACAGGGATGGCCCATGGAGGGCACAGGGATGGCCCATGGAGGGCACAGGGATGGCCCATGGAGGGCACAGGGATGGTTGGGCACAGGGATGGCCCATGGAGGGCACAGGGGATGGTTGGGCACAGGGATGGCCCATGGAGGGCACAGGGATGGCCCATGGAGGGCACTGGGATGGCCCATGGAGGGCACAGGGGATGGTTGGGCACAAGGAACGTAGCCAGTGTGGGAAGAGCAGCCAAACATCCCATCCTTCACAGTGCAGTGAAGGAGCAGAGCCCAGGATCCCATTCCAGGCCCAGCTCAGCACCTCCCCTTGGTGTGGTCACTGCTTCCAGCCAGAGACACCACTGCTACAGCCTGGAGGTTCCTGGAGCCTGCACAGAGACACCACTGCTACAGCCTGGAGGTTCCTTCAGCCTGCACAGAGACACCACTGCTACAGCCTGGAGGTTCCTGGAGCCCGCACAGAGACACCACTGCTACAGCCTGGAGGTTCCTTCAGCCTGCACAGAGACACCACTGCTACAGCCTGGAGGTTCCTTCAGCCCGCACAGAGACACCACTGCTACAGCCTGGAGGTTCCTTCAGCCTGCACAGAGACACCACTGCTACAGCCTGGAGGTTCCTTCAGCCCGCACAGAGACACCACTGCTACAGCCTGGAGGTTCCTTCAGCCTGCACAGAGACACCACTGCTACAGCCTGGAGGTTCCTTCAGCCCGCACAGAGACACCACTGCTACAGCCTGGAGGTTCCTTCAGCCCGCACAGAGACACCACTGCTACAGCCTGGAGGTTCCTGGAGCCCGCACAGAGACACCACTGCTACAGCCTGGAGGTTCCTGGAGCCCGCACATTCCCCACCTGGACACTCCCTGTCCCACAGACCAGTGGGAGTTAGCAGCTGCTGGCTGATGCTGCAGGTCCTGTTCCAGGCACAGAGCCACGGGAGCTGAGGCAAAGGGAAGACACAAATGCTGTAATGGGAAGGTGCCTGGGAGTTGTCAGTGCTATCAACAGAAAGGCAATTACTGTTTGAAAATTAATCTTTTTTTTTTTTTGTTACCCTATTGTTATTCCCTTTTTAATGTCAGAATAAGCAAAACAGGAGATTACCTGGTGTGTTCTCCCTTGAGGGAAAATGCAGTTAAAATGGAAATGAGCAGCAGGCTGGCAGCACCTGCTGCTGCCAGGGACCGGTATTCCATACCAACTGCATGGCCAGGCTGAGCCCCTGCCCCTGAATTCCTCTGCCCCTCTTTTCCCACCCCAGCTCCACTCCTCCATTGCCACCAGCAATTCCCCATGGTCCAGGAGAGCCACGTCCCTGCCACCCCACACCTCGACTGCTGCTGCACTGCCCCTGTTCTCTCCAGCAGAGGCAGAGGGGCTCTCAGCTCTGAGATGTCCTTTCTTCCCTCCCACCCAAGCTCTCAGTGCCAGTCCTGGCCAGCACACTCTGCTGGAGCCTCTCCTGGCCCTGCTGTGCCCTCAGGAGAGGAGGCACCTCTGGCACTGCTCCAGCACAGGGCTCCAGACAGCTCCTCTCCTCCAAACTCCACACCCTGGCACGAAATCCCTGCTGAATCCATCCTTTGGAGACCCCTCTCCCACAGCTTCCTCAGCTTTCTGTGCAGTTCTCACACTGGCTTGTTTGCCTCTGCTCCTCATTCGTTTCTGCATAATTTCATCCCTCAACACATCTTTAATTAACAGTTCAGTGCTGGTGACTCACAGATCATCTCTCAGCTCCAGCCACCTCTCCTTCAGCCCTAGCCCCAAGCCCAGGGGCCCTCCCAGCCCTGGGGAGGTCTGTCCTGCAGGGCTGGGGACACTGCCCCCTCTCTCTTTCCAGCTTCCCGCAGTTCCTCTCCATTGGGGTCACACCCTGATCACACAATAACTCAGCCCCGTGGCTGGGATCACCCTCAGCCAGGATGGCCTGGCCTGGCTGCACCCACACCGTGCCAGCTCTTTGGCCCAAGGGTTGAAGGTGCCCTCTCTGCTGTTTGTTGGTAAACAAATCCCATCTCCATCATGATTGAATCCTTCTCTTTGGCTGCTCCTCCTTCCTGACATTCACACACTGCCAGAAGATCCTGGGAAAGGTCACAGCCCCAGGTGTCACCTCAGTGTCCTCCTGCAAACCCTTTCTCTGCCTCCTCTTCCTCACAACCATAGCTGCTTCAGCTCCTGCCTCTCTCCTGAAATGGGGTTATCACAGAATGCCAGCCTGGCTGGGGTTGGAAGGGACCTCAACCCCCATCCCATTCCAGCCCTGCCATGGCAGGGACACCTCCCACTGTCCCAGGCTGCTCCAGCCTGGCCTTGGACACTTGCAGGGCTGGGGCATCCCTGGTTGTTGGGACATCCCTGGGTTATTGGGACATCCCTGGTTGTTGGAGCATCCCTGGGTTATTGGGGCATCCCTGGTTATTGGAGCATCCCTGGTTGTTGGAGCATCCCTGGTTGTTGGAGCATCCCTGGTTGTTGGAGCATCCCTGGTTGTTGGAGCATCCCTGGGTTATTGGGACATCCCTGGTTGTTGGAGCATCCCTGGTTGTTGGAGCATCCCTGGGTTATTGGGGCACCCCTGGTTGTTGGAGCATCCCTGGGTTATTGGGGCACCCCTGGTTGTTGGGACATTCCTGGTTGTTGGAGCATCCCTGGCTGTTGGAACATCCCTGGGTTATTGGGGCACCCCTGGTTGTTGGGACATCCCTGGTTGTTGCCCTGGAGAGCCTTGTGGGCAGTGTGGTCCCCCTGGGCTGCTGGGACGAGCCCATCCCAACCCCGGGCAGTGACTGCGTGGGGAAGGAGCTGCAGCCCCTCCATCCCTGCAGCACCAGCCCTGCCAGCCCTGGGGGTGGCTCTGGGCACCAGCAGCCAAGGCATCCCACAATCCTGGCTGTCACTACTACGGGGAGCAACGAGAGAAGTCACAGGCTCCAAGGCAACTCACTCATGACTCAAAAAACCGTGTGGGGGTGGTGGGGGTGGCTGGAATTCACATGGATGCCGTGCAAGTAAAAGAAAAACTAAACTTTGGCTCCTTTAGCAAATCATACAGTTGGGGACCAGCACCCAAAACCAAATAGAATAAAAAATGATGTTCTTGGTGCAGCAGAGGAGGCTGACACGGAATGAAGAGATGCCAGAAAACACGGGAGATGAAAAGCTGCACTGGCTGGCTGAGGAGGCTGGGAGGGAGAAGCAAGGGAAACTGAGAGCGGCAAAAGGGAATCATGAATGATGCCTGTTTCTTGTAAAAACAAATTTTAAAAAAATTCCTCCCTTCCAAGCCATAGAGATGTTGGGCTCGGTGCTGTAAACAGGCTCGGGAACACAGCAGATGCCTTTTCCTGCACTGCCCCCCGGCAGGAACCTGCAGCCCCCCGGGAGCAGCAGTGCCGCGAGCGAACGGTGGCAGCACAGATTGCCTGGTGCCAGCCTTCACCTTCCTCCGAGCCGGGAACAATCGGGGACATTCGATTGTTAGAGTGAGAAAGCCGTTAACGATGTGTTGATGAACACAAAGTTAATTTTCCGATACATTTCCTACAAACTGTTTCTTTAGGAATTCTCCTCGGAGCGCAGGAAGCAGCTTGCAGCAGCTCCTGGTAGATATTGACTGCTGCTCGGGGATCATGAAGGAAAATGCGCTTGGGCTGTGTTTGCTGGGCAGTGGCTGGGGCACAGCGAGCCGGGTCCGTGCGGTCCGGGTGCCTTCTCCTCCCCCAGGGACCCCAGTGCAGCCCCAGGGGAGCGGCTTCCTAAGCTGGGTCGAGCGGAGAGTGGAAATTCAATGGGAAAATGGAAATATCTTTCACTGCACCGCAGGGCAGAGCGAGAGCGGGGCCGTGGGGAGAGGTGACTTTGGGACGAGGGGGCGCGGGGAGCAGGGGCTGAGAGCCCGCAGGGAGAGCGGCGGGCACAGCCCGGGAAGGGTCGGGAGCGGCGCCCGGAGATGCGGCTGGGCCCCGGCAGCAAACGCTGCACAGCTCCCGTCCAGGAGCACTTCTGAAAGGAGCACACGAGAATGACCTCCGGGCCGGGAGGAACCGAACCCCGAGCCCCCGGCACCGTCCGGGCCGCCGGAACCCCGGAACCGCTGCCGCTGCAGGGCGGCCGAGCCGGGCGGGGCTGAGCTCGGGCAGGGCCCGCAGCCCTAAAGGGATAAGGGAGCCCTAAAGGGGGACAAGGGAGCCCTGAGGGGAATAAGGGAGCCCTAAGGGGCATAAGGAGCCCTAAAGGGGGTAAGGAGCCCTAAGGGGGCTAAGGGAGCCCTAAGAGGGCTAAGGAGCCCTAAGGGGGCTAAGGGAGCCCTAAGGGGCTCTTCCCGGGATTGCTGCACATCCCCAGCGCTCAAAACCCCTCGCAGCGCTGGCACAGAGCGTGGGGACCGAGCAGGGAGAGGAGCAGAGCTGAGGAATAGAGCAGAGCTGGGGCGAGCGCTCGTGGTGGGGAGCAGATGAGCAGATGTTCTGCACACGGATCCCAGCTCCCACGGAAAACGGGCACTTTGCATTTCTGTCTCCTTCTGAATGAGAAAGCACCAACTTAGCAACAAAGCCATGGACAAATAGCTCAGGAATAACGCGGTTTTCCAGTCTAATTCGCACTGTAGGCTGCGGGAACGTGCATTGTGCTGAGGGATTGCCGAGACACGGGTTTTGCAGCCTTCTCAAGCCCATAATAACGAGCACATGTCGGGGATTTCAGCGCCCGCGGGCAGTGGCAGAGGCGATTCCCCGTCCTGCTGAAGCTGTAAAAGCCAGAGCCGTGTCCCTGTGCCCAAGTCCCGCACACAGAGCCCTGCAGGGATGATGGCCTCAGGGACAGGAGCAGCCCGGTGCCCTCGGGCTCCTGGGACCAGGGGCAGGACAGGAGGGACCGTCCCCACCATCCCCGAACCTGCCAGCACCGCCGGCCCGTGGGGGATGAGGGGCAGGACAGGAGGGACCGTCCCCACCATCCCGAGCCTTCCCCCAGCCCGTGGGGGATGAGGGGCAGGACAAGAGGGACCGTCCCCACCATCCCAAACCTTCCCCCAGCACCGTGCGGGGACCAGGGGCAGGACAGGAGGGACCGTCCCCACCATCCCAAACCTTCCCCCAGCACCGTGCGGGGACCAGGGGCAGGACAGGAGGGACCGTCCCCACCATCCCAAACCTTCCCCCAGCACCGTGCGGGGACCAGGGGCAGGACAGGAGGGACCGTCCCCACCATCCCCAAACCTTCCCCCAGCACCGTGCGGGGATGAGGGGCAGGACAGGAGGGACCGTCCCCACCATCCCGAGCCTTCCCCCAGCCCGTGGGGGATGAGGGGCAGGACAGGAGGGACCGTCCCCACCATCCCCAAACCTTCCCCCAGCACCGTGCGGGGACCAGGGGCAGGACAGGAGGGACCGTCCCCACCATCCCAAACCTTCCCCCAGCCCGTGGGGGATGAGGGGCAGGACAGGAGGGACCGTCCCCACCATCCCGAGCCCTCCCCCAGCCCGTGGGGGATGAGGGGCAGGACAGGAGGGACCGTCCCCACCATCCCGAGCCTTCCCCCAGCCCGTGGGGAATGAGGGGCAGGAGCTCTGCCTGGCTGCTTCCCATGGGAGGAAAACGGGACGGAGCCAGCGCGGCCCCAGCCCCAGCCCCAGCCCGAGGGGCTGCAGGAGCACCCAGAGCTCCTCCTGGGGCCGGCCTGCCTCCCCCAGCGCTGCTCCTCCTCCTCCTCGTCCTCCTCGTCCCGCCGGGGATCGCCCGTGGCCCGGCTCGGCCCAGGCCCAGCCCGGACTGTGCCGCACCCCGGGCAGCTCCGGGCTCCTCTGCACACCCTGCCCCTCTTCCCGGCCGTGCCGAGGCCGCTCAGGGGGGGTCGGATCCCCGGCCCCGGGGTGCCCAAGGAGCTCCTGGGGGTGGCGCCCGGGGCTCTGGGCTGGGCGCAGGGTGGGGATGGGGCACAGCTGGGACTGGGTGACCTTGGAGGGCTTCTCCAGCCCCAGGGATTCCGGGATTCTTCCCCTTTTTCCCAAGACCCCCGCCTGCTCACATATACAATTCATTTTCATTTACAGTTCATGACCTGATCTTCCATTTTCCCCAACACTGGAATATTTGCAATCAAGGGTGGGGCAGAGACAAGGAACCCATGAGCATCACCAGCTGAAACACTTGCCATTCTTTCCATTCTTCAAACACTGATGGATCCCAGCTACAGGACACCTTGTCCTTGTGCATCACTCACATCTACTTAGGTATGACATTTGTTTTCATGTAATAAATGGCATGTGGAGCAAAGGAAATGACCAGATCCATTTTGTACTTTGGAATCCATTTTACTTAGAAGATTAACTAAAACCACTATGAGTCCTTTTTAAAATAGTCATACTTTTAAAAATGGAAAAATTCTCACTTTTTCCTTTAAAATTAAAATTCACCGATGATACACACTCAGCAGTGAAACAGCTTAATTTTGCTCATCATCATCAAGAAGCTTTTGAGTGACAGAGTCAAGTTAAAAAGCCCTGATTAGCACATGAAATGACATAAAAGATCCCAACAAAAGCAGAGCTTCAGATCCCTCAAACACCCCAAATAAATAAAATGTTGGTGTTGGCAAAGCTTCTTTGTGGGATCTCCAATTCAGGAGAGAAAAGAATCCCCTTTTTCTCTTGGAGAAGCCTCAGGTGTGGCCACACACCAGCCAGCAATAAAACCTGATCTGGCCAAGTGAGAGGAGTGACCCTGCAGTGTCCCTGTCCCCTCAGCCTGCTCAAGATGATAACAGCAAATAATCCCAACCACTGTGAAGAGCCTGAGAGTCACCAGGGGCTGCTCCTCTAAGCCCTCCCTGTGCCAGTGCTTTTCCCAAATACAGGGGTCCCATATTCCTGGAGCACCTCAACACCTTCCCTGCCCTCCCAACAACATTGGCTGAGATGTAAGACATGATATTTTCAGACAAAGCAGCCATATTCCGAAAGGAAAGTCTGAGAGAAACAGGAGAAAAGCACAGAAATGCTTCAGTCACACCCTGAGCGTCACCCACTGACCTCTGAGAGCCAGCCTGAGTGAAAACAGCCCAATAAATTCAGAGAGGGGAACAAAGAGTGGTGGAAAAGCACCTTCTGCTGCTCTTGAGGAGCGCCAGGAGCACTGCAGAGCAAGAGCAGAAGGGCCTCATTCACATTTAAAGATAGATAAAGCCTGATGTTCCTAATGGATGATCACACTTTAAAATAAAGCAGATCTGATGTGCTCAGCTGAGCTGCCTCCCCTGACACCCCGAGCTTTTAGAACTGGCCTCAGCCCATGCCCACTAAAGCTCCATCAAATAATTACCAGCACTTTGGCTGGGGCAGAGCTTTAACCTCACACTGCATCATCTGAGGGAAAATTCAAAATCCAGTAACAGCTCCTTGCTTCTGGAGGGGATGGGAATGGGCTGTGCTGCTGCCTCCCACGCTCCCACTGTGCCTCCTGGCTATTGATGAGCCCACACCTGCCCAGAGCTCTGCCCTGGCTGCCCCCGGGGCTTTGGCACATGGGTGGCATCCAAACCAGGCAGAGAGGAGCTCAGAAATGCCAGCTGGGCACTGCAGCAGTCCTGGAGCTGTGTGTCACAGGGACAGCTCTGAGCCTGAGCACCCCCAGGGCGGGACAGGAGAGCCCAGTGACCCTTGGAAAGCCAGGGCAGCCTCACCCAGAGCTCCCTCCCGTGCTGCTGGAAAGGCCACTGCTTTTCTGGAGACATACAATGTGCTCCCACTTTCATTTCAGCATGTGGATCAAGTAATTGTTTGGATTTTAATATTGAGTCTACGTTTCACTGATTTGCATTTAAATGTGTTGTCAGAGAACTTCCAGAAGTCTTTAATAAGAAGGGCGATTTGCATTTTAATGTGCACTTAAAGAATTTGAAGAAGTCTTTTCATGTGAGCTGTGTTATCTGAGGAACGTTCACACTGAAGGGGAATGAGAGATGCAAGTCCCAGTCTAACAAAGCCGGTTCTGAGAGACAGCCCAGCCTGGCTGGGCCTCGTGATCACAGAAATGGTCCCAGTGCAGGTGGGGCTTGGAGGGAGAGCTGGGGAGGGCTGGGGATGCCTGGGGAGCAGCTCGGGGGCTGAGTACTCCTGCCAGGGCTCTGAGGGACCCCGGGCTCGGGCAGAGACCCTCGGGGGCCGGGGGCTCTGCAGGGCTCAGCTGGAGCTGCCCAGCACCCAGCGGGGTGACAGTGGCTCATGGGCATGGGATGGTGACAATGGCTCACAGGCATGGAATGGTGACAATGGCTCACGGGCATGGGATGGTGACAATGGCTGACTGGGATGGAATGGTGACAATGGCTCATTGCCAAGAATGGTGACAATGGCTCATGGGCATGGGATGGTGACAATGGCTCACTGCCAGGAATGATGACAATGGCTCATGGGCATGGGATGGTGACAATGGCTCACGGGCATGGAATGGTGACAATGGCTCACAGGCATGGGATGGTGACAATGGCTCACAGGCATGGAATGGTGACAATGGCTCACTGCCAGGAATGGTGACAATGGCTCACGGGCATGGGATGGTGACAATGGCTCATTGCCCGGAATGGTGACAATGGCTCATTGCCAGGAATGGTGACAATGGCTCACGGGCATGGGATGGTGACAATGGCTGTACCCAGTGGCTCTGGCTGTGACCTCCTGGGGGTGCTGGCATTGCTGCCACCCCCACCCTGGCACTGCTGCCACCCTGCCCTGGCACTGCCATGGAGCTGGGCAGGCACTGGGGTGGCCTCTGCACCGTCCCTGCCCCTGCCTGGGCCTGGGTAAGGGAGCTCACCCTGCCCTGTGCTCCCCAGGGGTGGTTGGTGGTTCAATCACACAACCAGTAAGGCTGGAAGGACCCTCAAGGCCAAGCTTTGGTCAATCCCACAATGCCAGAATATTCTGTTGGAAGTGAGCCACAAGGACCATGGCTCCAGCCCTTGAGTGGGTGGCTCACCCAGGGACTGAGCCCACAGCCTTGGCATCGTCAGCACCACGCTCTGCCCACCTCAGCCAACGCCAGGGCTAAATGCAGATCTATAAATACATAAATACACTGAAATATGTACCCACATGTCCAGCTGCTGCCCTCCCACAGAGCTCTGACCAGCCCATATCCCACAGCGCAATCCAAAGTTTAAAAACTGCAATTAACCAAGAGGAGGCATATGCAGGGAGGCAGCACAATAATTGGAGCAAGGCAAAGTGGGTATTCAGAGTTTCCATTCCATAACACATAATTGGTCCATAAGTGAGAGTGTTTGTTTGTTTACTCAGAGCAGGGTCACCCACTGCTGTCACTGAACAAAGCTGTCACGGGGTTTACATGGAATGGGCTTCTGCTGCTTAAGCCAATTATTTTCTCACCAGAGATCAGAGCATCAATAAAGACCGACAAATAAACCAGTTCTGATCAGCTGAAATATTGGTTTTGTGGGGGTTTTGTTGTATTTTTACTGCAGTAAACAAAGGCAGTGTCACATCCACACTGCCAGCTCCTGGGCTGCTTCTGAGCCTGGCCTGAGCTGAGATTTGGCCCCATCCAGCTGCCAAAGCCAAGGGCATGGAGGAGAAACCAAGTGACAAGACAGGTTTGTGCCACCCTGTATTTAACCAGCACTTCCAAAACCAAGGAGTCCTTCCCCTGTTGTAGAAAGCAGAAGTGTTTCTGGTGGCTTTGGGTGGTCACAGTGACACAGGTGTCACTGCGTCATTTGGCACATTGTTCTCAGGGTGTACAACACACACCAACCCAAACTTCAGCTCCAAAGGCTGAAAACCCAATAAAGGTCTCACAGAAATGATCTGAGCCCCACTGGTGGATGGGCTCAGCAGTCCTGCTCCTGCAGGCACAGACAGGTTCATCCATTTCTGCTCAGGACCTCGTGGCTGGAGCGCATCAGCCCCGAGGGCTGTGGGAGAGGGCTCATCACGTGGAGCCAGCTCCTCTGGGGACATATGGGACATGTCCCTGTCCTGCAGAAGGAGCCTGCTCTGAGTGAGGTTGGATCCAGGTGGACATGTTCAGAACAGCTCAGTAAAGATGTGACTCCTGTACATCCAAACAGCTTCTGGCAAGCGGTGTCGCTCTGGATTTACCAGCTGGATGGCTCTGGAGTGGCTGTGTCCCTGTGCTGGCTGGCACAGAGCAGGACAGAGCAGGACAGAGCTGGCAGCACACTCAGCCCAGGGCACAGCACACTCAGCCCAGGGCAGGGCACAGCACACACAGCCCAGGGCACAGCACACTCAGCCCAGGGCAGGGCACAGCACACACAGCCCAGGGCACAGCACACTCAGCCCAGCCCAGGGCACAGCACACACAGCCCAGGGCACAGCACACTCAGCCCAGCCCAGGGCACACTCAGCCCAGGGCAGGGCACAGCACACTCAGCCCAGGGCAGGGCACAGCACACACAGCCCAGGGCACACTCAGCCCAGGGCAGGGCACAGCACACTCAGCCCAGGGCACAGCACACACAGCCCAGGGCACAGCACACTCAGCCCAGGGCACAGCACACACAGCCCAGGGCAGGGCACACTCAGCCCAGGGCAGGGCACAGCACACTCAGCCCAGGGCACAGCACACACAGCCCAGGGCACAGCACACTCAGCCCAGGGCACAGCACACTCAGCCCAGGGCAGGGCACAGCACACACAGCCCAGGGCACAGCACACACAGCCCAGGGCAGGGCACACTCAGCCCAGGGCACAGCACACACAGCCCAGGGCAGGGCACACTCAGCCCAGGGCACAGCACACACAGCCCAGGGCAGGGCACACACAGCCCAGGGCACAGCACACTCAGCCCAGGGCAGGGCACACTCAGCCCAGGGCACAGCACACACAGCCCAGGGCACAGCACACTCAGCCCAGGGCACAGCACACACAGCCCAGGACACAGCACACTCAGCCCAGGGCAGGGCACAGCACACTCAGCCCAGGGCAGGGCACAGCACACTCAGCCCAGGGCAGGGCACAGCACACACAGCCCAGGGCACAGCACACTCAGCCCAGCCCAGGGCACAGCACACACAGCCCAGGGCACAGCACACTCAGCCCAGCCTAGGGCAGGGCACACTCAGCCCAGGGCAGGGCACAGCACACACAGCCCAGGGCACAGCACACTCAGCCCAGCCTAGGGCAGGGCACACTCAGCCCAGGGCAGGGCACAGCACACTCAGCCCAGGGCACAGCACACTCAGCCCAGGGCACAGCACACACAGCCCAGGACACAGCACACTCAGCCCAGGGCAGGGCACAGCACACACAGCCCAGGGCACAGCACACTCAGCCCAGCCCAGGGCACAGCACACACAGCCCAGGGCACAGCACACTCAGCCCAGCCTAGGGCAGGGCACACTCAGCCCAGGGCAGGGCACACTCAGCCCAGGGCAGGGCACAGCACACTCAGCCCAGGGCACAGCACACTCAGCCCAGGGCACAGCACACACAGCCCAGGGCACAGCACACTCAGCCCAGCCTAGGGCAGGGCACACTCAGCCCAGCCTAGGGCAGGGCACAGCACACTCAGCCCAGGGCACAGCACACTCAGCCCAGGGCACAGCACACACAGCCCAGGGCACAGCACACTCAGCCCAGCCTAGGGCAGGGCACACTCAGCCCAGCCTAGGGCAGGGCACAGCACACTCAGCCCAGGGCAGGGCACAGCACACTCAGCCCAGGGCAGGGCACAGCACACTCAGCCCAGGGCACACTCAGCCCAGCCCAGCCCAGGACACACTCAGCCCAGGGCAGGGCACAGCACACTCAGCCCAGGGCAGGGCACAGCACACTCAGCCCAGGCCTCCCCATTTGCATTCCCAGCTGGGAGGGGAAGGTTTGGGTGGGAGCTGCCGCCCCAGGGCCCTGCTGGAATTCAGGGACACAGCAATGTGGGGGCACACAGGGATCCCAGCCCCAGGGACGGGACACAGGGGGAACCCCTTTTTGGAAAGGCTCTTGGCACACCCCTGGCTTGGGCCTTCTCTCTGCTCTGGGGCTCAGAGTGGGGCACGCAGGGATCTGGCCCTGCTCACAGCAGCACCAACAGATACAAGCCAAGGCCTTATGCAAAGCTCAAAGGAAATACAATTTTCCCCCACAGAACATTCTTTAAGGTTTATCTTAATCTCTTCTTTTCAGTCACTGCATCCCTTGGGAATAAGCACATTAAACCACTGATGATCTGTACAAGCAAGGAAAGGCATTACAGCGCCATTATCAATAAAAACCAATTTAAAATCCTCCCAATATTTGGAGAAGAGCTACAGCACAGTTGCAAACAAAATCTCTGATCACTTTTTCAAACAATATTTAATCTGTCCTATAGCCATGGTTTGTAAAAGCTGCATCTGCAAACAAAAAATAGTATAGGAGTGAGGCTGTCACTCCAGCTGAGCAAACACTTCCCAGTGTCTCTGATATTCCACTTATTATTCCATTGACTTGACTCACCAAAACATACTGGTGATTATTCCTTGCAGTGGAGAAAGCTGGCAGGGTCAGGTGCAGGAAATTTGGGCGCAGGAAATTTGGGCACAGGAAATTTGGGCACAGGAAATTCTCCCTGGCCCCACTGGCCTGGGGGTCCCTGGGATGGAGAGACAGGATCAGCACTGGGGGCGGAGGGAGACCCCTCCCATCCCACAGCCCAGAGGGGCTCAGGGTTTGAACACAAGGTTTCAAACACGGTGTAAAGGGCAAGAAGTTGATATTTCAGAGCTCTGTAGGCCCCTGGTTCAGAAGCAGCAACAGGAGCTTTCCAGCACTTCTGCTGCAGCCAAGGAAGGTGTGGGTGGTGGGCACGGGGACAGGCGGTGCTGGGACACAGAGCCCAGCCCCATGCTGGGGCAGGGGCAGCTGCAGGTGGCACAGCAGCCAGTGTCTGTCCTTCAGAGCGCTGCAATGCTCACCATGAGGTGCTCCTTGCTCAGCCCAGCGCCCAGGGTACTGCAGCCCGGGGCAGAGCAGCACTGGTGCTCCCCTCGCCCCCAGCCCTTCCCCTCAGCCCTGCCCTGCTCCGAGGGAACCCAAATTAGCTCCAGCACCTCTGGCTATGGCACGGCCTGCTCAGTCAATGTCATCTTACCCGGGATAATTATGGCAAATACTCATTATCAGCAATAGGAGGGACGGTGATTTTGTGTGCTCCAGGGGATCCCCAAAGCCCAGCCCAGCAGCTTGGCTGGCCCAGCAAGAGGGAACGTGCCAGCCCTGGGGGAACAAGGCATCTCACAGCTTTGGAGATGTGGTCAGGCATCCCCGAGCCTCCCTGCAGCTCTCAGCCAGCTCCTGCACCCTGCCAAGCCCTGCCCATCCCCACCAGTGAAACAGCAAGCCAGGGCCCTGAGCCAGGGCGGGAACAGGGGCTCCCGGGTGCCTCTGTCCCCCCAGTGCTGCATTCCCAGACCTGCTGTGTTTGGAGGGTGGGAACAGAGCCACCAAAGCTCCGTGGGCTTTAGCAGGGAGAGCTGTGATTGCACATTTGCATGCGGGAGAGAGGATGAGTAATGGCAGCAGGCACGAGGGAGGAATAACTGAACCTGATTAGCCCACACCTGCACTGCTGCTCTGCCCTTGCCCATATGTTTGTGGGGTTTGGGGGGACCCTTCCCTGCTGCAGGCTGGGCACGGGAGCTGCACCAAGGACAGGGAACAGACAAAGATTTATTTTTGCTGGCCTGGGCACTTGATCACCGTCAGAACTCAGCAATGCGTTCCTTGTTAGGAGTAAGCTGGGCAGACACTTCCTCGGTGCTTTAACCTTTGGGAAATGTTGTTTTCCCCAATCTACAGATCTCAAACACCTCCAGCTTGTTCCAACCACAGGGAGCTCTGGGACTCCCCTGCTCTCTGCACTGGGCTCTAAATCAAACGCCAGCAGCAGCTGGCAGCAGCTCCCGTGCCCAGCTGCACACAGCAAAGCTCCTGCAGGAGCAGCTCTGTGTGCCAGGGCACACCTCACCCTCCCAGGAGGTGCCACCAACTGCAGCCCAGCAGGGACAGAGCCCAAGCCCAGCCCAGGCTGGCACAGAGGGGGGAGAGGGAGCTGAAAGGGAGCTCCTGGGTCCTCCCTGAGTGTGTGACACAGCACCAGGCTGGAAAATGTACACAGGTGCTGTGTGCCAAACACTGGGGCCTTCACATCAATATGTGTGCAGTGTGGTGGGTGTTAAATATTCAGGTGGCCATTAATAATTTGTAGCAGTACATGTATTTTCTTTCTATAAAAAATGAAACGAGCTCATAAATTATGACGAAAATACAACCCCGTGTTTCATGACAGGGTTAGAAAAGTAGGGTCAGCCTGGGGTTATTCCAGAAGCCTTCCCTGCCATCCCCCCAGGTGTGCAAGCCCTGCCTCAGGTGTGGAGTCAGGGCAGGGCTGGGACCAGGGCTGAGCCTGGGCCAGGCCGAGCTGCCCTTGGGCACAGGGACAGCTCTTCCAGAGGAGGCCAGGCTGAGCACATGGGAACCGTAAATGAAATATAGAGAGAGCAGTTTTAGGCAGAAATTTCAGTCTGTCATTCCATGGAAAAGAGATTCTGAGACTTGTACATGTGTACGGACACAAATGCACTCCGGGAAAGAAGAAATGACGAGCAGAGCAGTAACAACAATAGTCAGAGAGTAATTTGTTCTTAACCTGTTCAAAATAAAAATAACTAGTGAACAAGTTCACTCCTTGGACCATCTGCATCTCATAAACATAAGTTAGAATCCTGGCACCATCTGTTCCATTGGAATTTTAATGCCTCACCAATATGCCAGCTCCCAGTCCTGCAGCAGGGACAGCAGCCCCCTCAGCACCAGCACCAACCCTGGGCTTCACTGCGAGGAGAGCAGCCTGGAGCCAGCTCAGGCAAAGCAAACCAGGGCCTTCTCCTGCCTGGGCTGGGGGAGGCAGCCCCAGGACAGCAGCAGCACCCCGGGAGCCCCCAGAGCCCCGAGGGAAATTTGGACATGTGAGCAGTAAAATGTGATCAGAAAAACCCTCTGGGTTCTCATGGAATATATTCTATTCTCCACAGCAGCACCCATTTGCCATCCTGCAGAGTCAGCAGCATGTGCAGCCCTTCCAGAGGGGAATCAGCCCTTCCAGAGGGGGATCAGCCCTTCCAAAGGGGAATCAGCCCTTCCAGAGGGGGATCAGCCCTTCCAAAGGGGAATCAGCCCTTCCAAAGGGAATCAGCCCTTCCAGAGGGGAATCAGCCTTTCCAGAGAGGATTCAGCCCTTCCAGAGAGGATTCAGCCCTTCCAGAGAGGATTCAGCCCTTCCAAAGGGAATCAGCCCTTCCAGAGGAGGGATCAGCCCTTCCAGAGGGGAATCAGCCCTTCCAGAGGGGGATCAGCCCTTCCAGAGGAAGGATCAGCCCTTCCAGAGGGGAATCAGCCCTTCCAGAGGAGGGATCAGCCCTTCCAGAGAGGATTCAGCCCTTCCAGAGGGGAATCAGCCCTTCCAGAGGGGAATCAGCCCTTCCAGAGGGGAATCAGCCCTTCCAGAGGAGGGATCAGCCCTTCCAGAGGGGAATCAGCCCTTCCAGAGGGGAATCAACCCTTCCAGAGGGGGATCAGCCCTTCCCGAGAGGATTCAGCCTTTCCAGAGAGGATTCAGCCCTTCCAAAGGGGGATCAGCCCTTCCAAAGGAGGGATCAGCCCTTCCAGAGGGGAATCAGCCCTTCCAGAGGAGGGATCAGCCCTTCCAGAGGGGTTTCAGCCTTTCCAGAGGGGAATCAGCCCTTCCAGAGGGGAATCAGCCATTCCAGAGGGGAATCAGCCCTTCCAGAGAGGATTCAGCCCTTCCAGAGAGGATTCAGCCCTTCCAGAGAGGATTCAGCCTTTCCAGAGGGGAATCAGCCCTTCCAGAGGAGGGATCAGCCCTTCCAGAGGGGTTTCAGCCCTTCCAGAGGGGAATCAGCCCTTCCAGAGGGGAATCAACCCTTCCAGAGGGGTTTCAGCCCTTCCAGGAGAGCTCAGCCCTGCAAAGAGCTCCCATCACTGCCATGGAGCAGGTCCAGTCCCCTGGCGCTCCCTGTGCCACTCTCACCTCCCTCACTCTGCTTGTGGTGACAAACAGATCTGAGATCCCAACCAGAGCCAGAGTGGCTGCTGAGTGAAATCAGGTATACGTTTGGATTCAATGGCAAAAAATGTCCTGTGAAGTGTCTAAAAACCCTACTTTGCTAAATTAGCCTAGCAAGATTTATCCCATCTCTTAATTAATCATCACTAGATAGGTTGTTGAAAATCTTTGCATATTTTTTATTGGTCCTAGTGGAAAGAAATCTATTTTAAAATGGAAATTAATATAATATCTGCACGGCCTTCTTCAGTGATTTTTTTTTTGCTTAGCGATATTGTAGAGTTACAAACCATACATCATGTCCTGTGCTGCTCAGAATCAATTTCTTCACAGAGGAAAACCAGAAATGTGCTCCCTCACCACTGCAGGATATAAAGTGAATGAAGCTGAGGGAGGGAAGAAAGGCAAAACACAACCAAGCAAGTAAATCTTACAGACGTAGCCCATATCCATTTTTTCCTGATCAATGGAACTCTGTAGGCATGTTCACAAAATTTAATTAAGTTCTGTTCCCCAAGAAATCTATGTGCAATGTTTCCCTGCAATTATTTATTTACTGTCTGCCATGTAGCTTTTAGCTTTCCTCAGGAGAGTGCAGGATTTCTGCTGCATTTCCATCAGCACAGGCTGCTTCCAAAGGCTTTGGGGGAGGGTTTGCTCTTCCCTCTCTGTCTGTGGCTTGATTGTCTTTTTGCAGAGAAAATCTGTGAATGTTTTTAGACGTTCTAAAATTCTATTTCAGTACCAGAGAGTCACAGAACCATGGATGGTTTGGGCTGGAAGGGACCTTAAAGCCCACCCAGTGCCACCCCTGCCGTGGGCAGGCTCTGGAAGGGCCCAGTTGGGCGGCCCTGAAGGTTCTCAGCTCCAGGCTGGAATTCTGATGGTGTTTGTACCACCAGGGCCATGAGCAGAGGCAGGACAGGCAGTGTCCAGCTGGAGGCCAGGCTGCTGTGCTGCCAGCCAGGGACGCTGTGGGGCTGTGCCTGTGCCAGCCTGTGCCAGCCAGGGACGCTGTGGGGCTGAGCCTGTGCCAGGGACGCTGTGGGGCTGTGCCTGTGCCAGCCAGGGACACTGTGGGGCTGTGTCTGTGCCAGGGACGCTGTGGGGCTGTGTCTGTGCCTGTGCCAGGGACGCTGTGGGGCTGTGCCTGTGCCAGCCAGGGATGCTGTGGGGCTGTGTCTGTGCCATGCAGGGACGCTGTGGGGCTGTGCCTGTGCCTGTGCCAGGGACGCTGTGGGGCTGTGCCTGTGCCAGCCTGTGCCAGCCAGGGACGCTGTGGGGCTGAGCCTGTGCCAGCCAGGGACGCTGTGGGGCTGTGTCTGTGCCAGCCAGGGACGCTGTGGGGCTGTGTCTGTGCCATCCAGGGATGCTGTGGGGCTGTGTCTGTGCCAGCCAGGGACGCTGTGGGGCTGTGTCTGTGCCAGCCAGGGACGCTGTGGGGCTGTGCCTGTGCCAGGGATGCTGTGGGGCTGTGCCTGTGCCTGTGCCAGCCAGGGACGCTGTGGGGCTGTGCCTGTGCCATCCAGGGACGCTGTGGGGCTGTGTCTGTGCCAGCCAGGGACGCTGTGGGGCTGTGCCTGTGCCAGGGACGCTGTGGGGCTGTGTCTCTGCCAGGGACGCTGTGGGGCTGTGCCTGTGCCTGTGCCAGGGATGCTGTGGGGCTGTGCCTGTGCCAGGGATGCTGTGGGGCTGTGCCTGTGCCAGCCAGGGATGCTGTGGGGCTGTGCCTGTGCCAGGGACGCTGTGGGGCTGTGCCTGTGCCTGTGCCTGTGCCAGGGATGCTGTGGGGCTGTGCCTGTGCCAGCCAGGCCCGGGCTGATCCCAGCCTGTGCTGCTGGGCTCGAGGCCCTGCGCTCCTGCGGTGGCTCTGTCTGGGCCTGGCACAGCAGGCACTCACTCCCAGGGATGGGAACATCCCACGATGGGAACTGAGCAGCCTCGGGCAGCCCTGAGTCCCCTGCCTTATGTGCAGGAACCTGAGAGGCTGTGGAGCTCTCGGGGAGAGGTGGGCAAATCTGTCATCCTCCCACACGTGCCACCTGCCTGTTCCAGCCTGCTGGGGACTCGTGGGCTGCTGCTGGAGGGGAGGGAGGCAATTATTGACAGCTTCCAGTGGATCAGCTCCAGTCCTTCGAGTCTCAGCGCAGCAAAGATTATCTGGGCTTCGTAAACCCAGAAAACCTGTATGAAGGGAACACTGATGCTTCCTGGGTACAAGTCAAGTATTTTGAAGATTTAGAAATGGAAATAAGATAGAGTAGGGTTTGATCCTCCCCACCAGTGACCTCCACTGGATCTGGGACCTGGGATCTCTCCAGCCCTGGAGATGTCACTGAGTTGTGAAAATTCTTCCCACACACCAAACTTAAACAAACTTTTCACTCCCTCTGCACAAAATGGCACCTCTTGACTTCTGCCTTCACCTACAGGACTAAAGCAGCAGATCCTTTAATCAAGTCTTTACCAGTGAAAGCATTTTTATCAGCATCCTTATTTAAATATTCTTTGTCTGGGCATGGGAAGGCATAGAAGGTTTCTGTCTGCAGCCTCTGCTCTGAGGGAAGGGAATGATTTAATCCTCACGTAATACAAGTGCATTGACTTGAGAGAATAGAGGGTTTGTTCTCCTGAATGCTCACAAATTAATGAAATCAAGAATACCTGGAAACTGCTCTTCTCCCAGCTAGAAAGGAGAGGCTTTGCATCCTGGTAACTGTGGCTCTGCCAGGGAGAGTGGAGCCACCCATGGGCTGCCCGTGGGCTGTGTTCAACAGTGCCCAGGGGACTCCTCAGGGCCTGGGTACAGCACCTGTCCCTCCAGGAGGCTGTGGCTCAAGAGGAGATGGCAGCATTGAGACAAAGTCACCGTGGCAGGGCTGGCACGAGGGGTCAGACAGAGCCCTGGGGTTAAAGCAGGGCCAGGGCAGTGCCCGTCCCTGTGCTGGCACTGCTGGGGCACTGCTGGGGCAACTCTGGGGAGCCCTCGAGGGGCTGGAGCGTGGCCAGGGACAGAGCTGGGATGGGGCTGGAGAATTCCTGGGGGAGCTGGGCAGGGGCTCAGCCTGGAGCAAAGGAGCCTCAGGGGGCCCTTGTGGCTCTGCACAGCTCCTGCCAGGAGGGGACAGGGACAGGAGCAGAGGGAACGGCCTCAGGCTGGGCCAGGGCAGGCTCAGGGTGGGCACTGCAGGAATTTCCCCATGGAAAGGGGGCTCAGGGTGGGCACTGCAGGAATTTCCCCATGGAAAGGGGGCTCAGGGCAGGCTCAGGGTGGGCACTGCAGGAATTTCCCCATGGAAAGGGGGCTCAGGGTGGGCACAGCAGGAATTTCCCCATGGAAAGGGGCTCAGGCACTGGAACTGCCCAGGGAGGGTTGGGGTGCCCATCCCTGGAGGTGCCCAAGGAAGGGCTGGAGGTGGCACTGGGGGCTCTGGGCTGGGGACAGGGTGGGGACAGGGCACAGCTGGGACTCAGTGACCTTGGAGGGCGTTTCCAGCCTCAGGGATGCTGGGATTCTGGACTCTGTGACTCTGTGTCATGGCCAAACTCCTGGGATAGAAGGAGCCCAACTTCCCAGAAGTTGTCAGCAATATTTTCCCAACAGTGGCCTCTCAAGGAAGCCCAGCTGCTCTTAAGCAAAGCACATTAAATATATTCCCTGTGTCACAGTGAGAGATTCACCATGGCAGCCTTTCCAATTAGGCAGCCCCCATGGGAGCACTCAGGGCCAGGGCAGAGCTGCACAAACGCTGGGCCAGCTCTGCACTGGGGGAGCTGCTGCAGCTCTGCTGGGCTCAGCACAGCTCCTGCCATTCACCCCAGCTCCTCAGAGCTGCTCTTCTCACTCTAGAAAACATCAACAAGAAAGGGCATCAATAATATAATAAATGGCATTATTTATGCACAAAAATTCTGTTACCACTGACCACCGCTGGACCATTAATTCAGAAAAAGAATTCCCTCTGCAATTCCACAGGAGGACAATGGTCATTTTTTTCCCCACAATTAGGCTGCAACATCAAACCAAAGGAAAAAGCACCAGGCAGCCTCTGGAGGCCCAGTTCCCTGCCCTGACTGATGGTCAGGAGAGAAAACCAAAGGAAACCAAAGCCAACATACTTTTAGAACAAGCAGCAACTCCTCAAATTCCTTGTTATTGATTTTGGCACGTTAGAATGAGGGGGTTTGAGATCTGCAGTGTTTCCCCAACGCACTGAGGTGATGGCACTGTGAGAGAAAATTCTGTTCCAGATGTCTATGAAGGCCCCATCACAGGTCCTGATGGTGGATTTAGCGTAAGTGGTGGTCAAAAATCCCATTTTACAGGAGCATCAAAGATCAGATTTGCAAAAAGCCATGTTCACCTCCCAGCCTGGGGATCAGCCCCTGAGACCCTTCTGGGACCAGTGCCGGACTGGCCACACCAGTGAAAGCTCTGGGCTGAGAGAAATCCAGTGCCATTCCCTTTGCAGGAGCACAAACACTCTCCCAAGCTCTCTGGTGGTGTGATCTGTCCTCACTCAAGCTTTGCTTGGAGTTTTTTGCTTTGGAAATATTTAAAGTGCAAAATTCAGTCAAAATCAGCATGTTCCACTGGGTTCTATTTCAGCCTGATTTAATTCCACTGTAAAAATACACTCTGATTCAGATTGATGGAAATTCAATCTGTAGTCCTGAAATGAGTCTCCTCCAAAATATGCAGAGAGGATTTTTCTCTCTAAACTTGACTGTGAGGCCCTGGCCAGGCCTGAGGCCGGGAGGGCAGTGCTGGGTCTGTTCCCAGCTGCAGCCCCTGCTCAGCTCCAGGGTGGGAGCATCCCTCAGGCTGCTGCTGCCTCCACACCGCTCTAGGAACCCTCCCCAGAGCCCAGGATCGTTCTCCTCCTTGCAATTTAGTGTTTGGGGATGTTGTGCTCACTTTTCAACATCACAGCAGCAGGATTTCCAGGATGGATTGCAAACCAGGATGGCCCCAGCTCCCCTCACTTTGTTTCTGGTAGAGGAATTTTTCAGCTGCCCTAACAGCTAATCAATGAGCTCCTGGAAATCATTAATCACGTCGTTAGGAGAGTCAGAGGCAGTGCAGGGCAATCTGTAACACAAGTGATGTATGAGCAGCTCCTGGATGGGGAGGACATGAGTGAGAGTCGATGAAGGGGTCACCAGGGCGCTCTCCAATTGACCAATTTACATTTGTGGGCATTTCAGCTCAGCTTGGAGCAGCTCAGCTACTGAAATGCAAAAGAATTCTAACTGCCCCAGACTCCTCTCTCTCCTTCAAACACTATCAGACAGCTGACTTAGCAAGCTGCTTTGGGAAACTCAGGCCAACAGCCCAGCCAGGGCTCTGCTGGGCGTTCTCTACTTCATTTACCCAGGCCCTGCTAGCAGAGATAAAGCCAAGGGACAATCACTCCAAGGGGCGTTTGCTCCAGGAGCCATAGAACCACAGAAGCATGGAATGGTGTGGGTTGGAAGCCCTGTCACCCCACACCTGGTACAAAGTCCCTCTGTGTAAGCCCAGAGTGGCTGGGAAGGCTCAGTCAGGTCCACGAGCCTGGGAGGGACACATCACCTCAGCACTGGGCTCTTGTTCCACACCTGGGTGCTCAGAGCAGCCCTGGATGAAGCCAGGTGCATTCCAGGTGTTCAGCACCTGCCAAACCACCCCCACAGCACATCTGCAGCTCCAGCTCCTCTGATCCTTGGGCACTGGGAGCAGCACTAGGAGCCCTGACGATGGCAGCAATGTTTGAGTGTACTCCAGGATTAACTTAAGTGCATCTGAGAGTAGCAGGGGAATCGCTGCCACAGGATTCCTGGGTCTGGCCAGCTCAGGCAGCATTACAGCTCAGTGACAATTGAAGTGACTCCACCAAGCCTAAAGCACTTTACTCTGTTTTCTTCCTTCATAAAAAATACAATTTTGAGCAAAGAAGCTCAAAGAAAAAAGGGTTCTTCTTTCTGCAAAGATGTAATTTAGATTTTGCTTAGTGTCTCCATATTTATTGTATGTGAGCCTTGAACTTAAAAAGCCGAAAAAAAAAAAAAGAGGAGAAACTGAGAAAATATTGTGGTGACAAAATTAAACAAATCCAGGATGGCTGGACAGAAAAAACCCAACCTGCTGCAAGGAAGTGTTTGTGTGTGTGCACAATATGTTGCTGGTATTTATTGAACGGCGAACGTCGGGTGGTGTTTTCTCATTTGCACTCCTTCACTCTCGCTGATTCTGCTTTCCTCAGACCCACAGCTACACTTGAGCAGGCTCTGGGGGAGGCCAGAGCTCAGCAGGCTGGAGGAGCTGCAGAAAGGGGCAGCTGAGAGCCATTCTCAGCCCTGCCCAGGGTGATGGGGCTGCCTCACCCAGGAGTGCCCTTCCTGGCACAGGGCAGGCATTCCCCGTGCCCACAGCCCTCCCTGGCACAGGGCAGGCATTCCCCGTGCCCACAGCCCTCCCTGGCACAGGGCAGGCATTCCCCATGCCCACAGCCCTCCCTGGCACCCAGCTGCCTCCAGCTCTGCAAACCCTGCCCAGGTCCCCAACGGGGCTGGGGACCTCGTCTGCTGCTCCTGGCCCACGGCCAGCTCAAGGCTGCTCTTTCAAATACATGGATTTTTCTTTTTTCCCCCCTAAATGCCAGCTCTCCGTGGTTAATCTGTTCGTCATTATGGTCTTTTTCTGGATCACAGAGCAGCAGCAGCAGCAGCACTGCAAGTGCCAGGGGAGGCTGTGCCTCCATCCCTCCCTGCTGCCCTGTGGCAGCCCTGGTGGCTGGGGACAGCGAGGATGTGCCCACGGCTGTGCCCACAGCCAGGCCCTGGCTCTGTGGGGGTGTTTGCAGTGCCCCTGGCACACTGCCCTCCTGGCAGCTCCAGAACAGAGGGAAAACACAAACTGCAGGCCACAACCCGCTCAACACGGCTGCAGGCCATGTTGATTGACCTCACCAGCCACAAAGCCCCTTCCTTCACCAGTCATGGGAGAGAGGGGCAGAGGGACAGAGGGACTGAGGGACAGAGGGACTGAGGGACAGAGGGGCAGAGGGACTGAGGGACTGAGGGACAGAGGGACTGAGGGACAGAGGGACTGAAGGACAGAGGGACTGAGGGACTGAGGGACTGAGGGACTGAGGGACAGAGGGACTGAAGGACAGAGGGACTGAGGGACTGAGGGACAGAGGGACTGAGGGACAGAGGGACTGATGGACAGAGGGACTGAGGGACTGAGGGACTGATGGACAGAGGGACTGAGGGACAGAGGGACTGAGGGACTGAAGGACAGAGGGACTGAGGGACAGAGGGACTGATGGACAGAGGGACTGAGGGACTGAGGGACTGAGGGACTGAGGGACTGAGGGGCAGAGGGACTGAGGGACAGAGGGACAGAGGGACTGAGGGACTGAGGGACTGAGGGACTGAGGGACAGAGGGGCAGAGGGGCAGAGGGACTGAGGGACTGAGGGGCAGAGGGACTGAGGGACAGAGGGACTGAGGGACAGAGGGGCAGAGGGACTGAGGGGCAGAGGGACAGAGGGACTGAGGGACAGAGGGACAGAGGGACTGAGGGACTGAGGGACTGAGGGACTGAGGGACAGAGGGGCAGAGGGGCAGAGGGACTGAGGGACTGAGGGACAGAGGGACTGAGGGACAGAGGGACTGAGGGACTGAGGGACTGAGGGACAGAGGGGCAGAGGGGCAGAGGGACTGAGGGACTGAGGGACAGAGGGACTGAGGGACAGAGGGACTGAGGGACTGAGGGACTGAGGGACTGAGGGGCAGAGGGACAGAGGGACTGAGGGACAGAGGGACAGAGGGACTGAGGGACTGAGGGACTGAGGGACTGAGGGACAGAGGGACTGATGGGCAGAGGGACTGATGGACAGAGGGACAAGGCCTCCTTGGCAGCAGGCTGCCTGCCTGGCTGGCTGCTGTGCAGCTGCTGGGACAGGGGGCTGCTGCCATGCCCAGGAGGTGCCAGGAGCAGGGGACAGGTGTGGGCAGAAGCAGGGCAGCCCACAGGGGTCACACACAAGGAGCGTGTCAGGGGTAACCTGAGCTACCAGTGAGCACTGGGCAGAGCCAAAGCCATCCTTGCTGCCTCCTCAACATCCCTGTCTGTGGATTGTTAGAACAAGCTGTGAGCCCTAAATCCAACTGACTCTTTTGTCAAGTTCTGCTTTGCTTACTCACTGAGCAGCAGATTCTTGGCCTAATCTGACAATCAGATTTGACACAACTGGTTTCCAATAAATAACAGCATTTCTCATCTATGGAATAACTCTAATCAACAACTCTGCACGTTTTTCAGTCTGCCCTGACAAACTGGGAGAGCAAAAAAGCTTGGAGCAAGGTCCTTCAGCCATGAACAGACTGACAGACCTGGCTGGCTGCAGCCCCACCACCTGCAGATGATCATCCTGGTGAGAGGGTGTGCTTTGGCAAGAGGAACCAGAGGCATCAATGATGACAATAATTACCTGGAAACAGGAACATCTCCTGTCAGCGGGGAAGAAGCTGGCATTATTCATTGGATTAGACTTCATTTTGCTCACTTTGGGGTCATTTTGATCTTCACTGATTTTAAACCAGACAGAAGCAGCTCCTGGATCATGTGGCAGTATTGGTTTAAAGAGAACTGGGTGATGTTCCTCTCCCACATCTTGCCCATTTGACAGCACAGCTGTGGGTGTCACTGTGCAAAGGCTGCTCCTTTTTGTGAGTCAAATTTCTGCCACACAATGAATTTCTGAGTCAGTGGTAGGCACATCAGTATGGGATCCTTTAGCTCAGTCACACATGCACAGTGACAGGCCCCAGCTGGCTGCAGCAATCCCAAATGGATCCTCTTGTACAGCAGACACCGAGATTATCCCAGGGAATGGTGCCCAAAGGACAGGCCTTGGGAATGTCACCTGACATTTCTCCTTCCTCCTGCAGCTCCCCAGCCAAGAGGATTCATCTGTTTATCCCAGGACACTCTGCAGCCTGCTTCACAAACATCTCTGCCCATCAGCAAGGCACACCTGGCCAGCTCCTGCCCAGAGCAAGGGGGCCCCAGCATCCCCAGGGTCCTGGAGCGAGCAGAGCCTGCAGGAGCATCCTTCAGCCATTCTTGGCTTTCAGAGCTACAGCACCAGCAAGGTCTCACCTTTTCCTCTGCACATCTGCAGGTGCCTGGGCTGCTCCCTGTGTGCAGCTGGGAAGGGCCAGTCCAAGGAAAGGTTCCACCAACTCAGACCAACCGTCCTGTCAGCCCTTCTCAGAGAGAGAGGGACATGGCTCCAGGGTGCTGGGGCAATGGCCATGCGAGATGGGGCAGTTTTGTGCCAGGCCCTGCCAGGCCCTGCCAGGCCATGCCAGGCCGTGTCCCTGAGGTCCCAGCTGCCCCCAGGCACACACATCCCGCTGTGTCACGGCACTGCTGGCAGCAGCTCTGGCCTTGTCCCTCCCCACCCCGCTGTGCTGCTCTCCGGCAGTGCCAGCAGCCCCACGCAGGCTGTCACCCCCAGGCTGTCACCCCCAGGGCTGGCAGAGCTGTGGGGCTGCAGGAGCACAGTGCTGGCTTGTGGCTTATGGTGGAGAGGAGCACGGCGCTGCCTTGGGCCAGGAATGGGGCCAGGCTGTGGAGGGCTGAGCCAGCCCGCTGCTCTCACTGCCCCAGCCCCAACACCACTGCCACAGAACAGATGTTGGAGTGCACACTTTCAGTTCATCACATTATAAAGGCTGAAAAGAGGGGAAAACAAAGACCCAAGCAGAGGCTGTTCACCCTCTTCAAAAATGAGGGAGTTTGGAGATGAGGTTTTACTTAAGGATCATTAAAGCAATAGTGAGGGGGAGCCCACAAAATGGTTCTGGTCAGAATTCCAGCCATAGCCAGTAGAGAATTTAAGAAATGTCTTTGCTATAGGAGAAACCGAAGGGAAAGGAAATGCATGAGCAGCCGTCAGCTCTCAGCCCCTCTCCTCCTGCGAGCAGGAGCCTGGCAGTGCCCCATGCCCACCCCACAGGAGCTGTGTGTCACAGACCTGCCCAGGGGCGGCCCTGCTGGCCCATCCCAGCCTGTCTGCAAGCCCTTCTCAGCCCATTTGGGGCTGGCTGGAGCCTGGCAGTGCCCCCGTTGTGCCCATGCCCCAGGCTCTCTCAGCAAACAGCTCAGGGCTGGCAGTGCCAGGCTCACCCTGCAGGGCTGGTTTGGGAAAGCCTCTCCCAAGGGGAGCTCTCTCCCATGGGACAAAGGGCCCTGCAATGTTGGTGGTGCATTTCTTCCCAGCACAGACTGTACCCGTGTGAGAGCTGCTCAGCTCACACCCCCTCCGCTCCATCTCAGCCACTTTCAGATGGATTTGAACACGAAAAATGCTCTTTATCCTTGTGCCAACCACAGGCATTTTCCTTCCCAGTGCTATTTGGAGCATACAATGTGTTTGGTGTATTGAAATACCATTCCTCCCTGAATTCTTGCTCCTTTGGAACTAATCATCCATTTCCAGCTGAGAATATTTCCTCCAACAGGCCTTTCACAGGAGTTGCTGAGCAGCCCTGCAAAGACCACCTCTGCCTGTGCCTCCCCAGTTGTGTTAGACACCTCCAGGTTCAGGCCCATTAAGCTGCTCACAGCAGCCTGATGATTAATGCTTACATAGACACAGCTGGCAGCATCTAAAGAAGTAATTATGGCTAAGCAGCTGCAGAGGAGATGCCACGCTCCACTGCAAAGCCAGATGTCATTTTTATTGGTCCTCAAAGTTTCAGATGAAAGGGCTTTGGGACAATGGGAATGGAATCATTTCAGGAGACGTGGAGAGGGAGCTCCTTTGCTCCAGGTGGAGCCTCTGTCAGGGGCATCAGCTGCAGCCAGCCCTGAGTGTGGGCCTAGGGAAAATCCACAGCCAGAGCTCCATGGCAGCAGCACCAGCACCAGCACCAGCACCAGCACCAGGCAGAACTGAACCACTCAGGCTGGGACAAGAAAGGGTCATCTGGCACCACAGCCATGGCCTTGGCTTTTACCTGGGGAAGGACACTGCAAAATCCACCTCTGAAACCGTATCAGCATCAAAACCCCACAAACCCCATCAGAGCCAAATCCAAAGCCTGCTGAACTGAACAGGGATCTTTCCAGGAACTTCAATTGGATTTAACTGATGAGAGAAGATTTTGTGACACCTGCTATGGACTTTCAATCTCCAAAATTTCTATGGTACCTCTCCTCTTGGTCCCTACCCTGGCTAAAGTGATGTGGGAGCAGTGTGCAATCCTTTAAGGTAAAAATTTCAGAAATATGAAAATCAGGAGTCTGTTCTGCTAATTCAGGGAAAGCCTATGTTCATCCTCTCTTCAATTAGCAGAGATCATTGTGCCTTTAAAGAACTTATAATTTTTCCTTATTTTAAATATAAATGCCCAGCACAATTTTTCTAATCTATTCCTTTACCTACATTAATTCTCCTCCTAGAACTTGTACAAGACACTGTAATTTCAAGCAGAAGCTTCTTAATAACACAAATCATCTATCCCTGTTGGAATATAAGCAGATCCATGACCTTAGAACTATTTTGCTAAGAAATCCAGCTAGAAAACTAATTTTAAGTAAATCTACAGATGTCAAAAACCCAGATGGCTTTTCAGGATGCTAACTTAAGCTTCATTGCATAAGCAGATTAGGGCTGCCTGTTGAGCCCCACACAGGAGTAGATGGCACTGAATCCATGGAATTACACCCAAACTGTTCACTTCCTGATGCATCTTCCATCGAAAACTTTTGTCAGCTCCCCACGCCAGGAGCCTGCTCACTGTGAGCACCACACCCAGGTGGCAGCTCTGCGTTCTCCCTCTGTCTCTCTGTCTGTCTGTCCCTCTACCCCTGTATCCCTGTGTCCTTCTATCCCTGTATCCCTCTGTCCCTGTACTCCTGTATTCTTGCATCCCGTATCCCTCTGTCCCGCAATGCCTCTATCCCTCTATCCCTCTGTCCCTCAATCCCTCTGTCCCTCTGTTCCAAGGCCACTGGCCAAAGCAGCAGCTGGCTACACTGATGGATGGGACAGTTGTTCCATCCTTCATGCTCCTCAAATGAAAATGGAGGCAAAGAGCCTCATGAACCTCTCAAAGGTTTTGGCACAGCAGATGTGGAATGACTTTGTGGTACAGCCTCACGGGATCCAGATTAGGCCGCTGTTACCATGGGTAACCAGCTGTACCTGGCTATCAGCTGAAGTTAATGATCCCTTGAGCGCTCCAGCTCAGGGCAGGAGCAGCGTGGCTCCGGGGTGGCTGCGGGGAGCAGGGCACACCATGCTGCTCCTGGAGAGGACACCCGCCTTTCCACGGCCGTGTTGTGTAACAAGGCCCAGCCCCTGCCCCTCTCTGCTCCGAGCCCTCATTCCAGAGCGCAGCAGCTGAAATGCGGCCAGAGGGATGGAATTGTGTTTTCCCCTCCCTGTGTGGAAGCGTGTCAGGGCTGCTGACAGATGGCTCGGCTGCCTGTGCCTGATGATTATCAAGCCTCTATTACCTTTGCAAAGTGAATCCCAGTCAAAGGTTTTCTGCAATGAATTTCGCAGTATTTGCACACTCGCTTTGTGTCCCACACGTCCCGGGAAGCGTGCGAGGCACTCGGGCGCTGATTTACAGTGCCAGAGGCGCCGCGTCCTCCGGGCACAGGCACGGCGCTTTCGGCAGTCTGTGCTGCCACCTAGCCAGGCCCGGCCCGCCGAGCTGAGCCCCGCTCCACCTGCCCAGCCCGCACGGGAAGGTGTCCCCCGGATCTGAGCCCAGCCCGAGCCTGGGCACGGCGCTGCCCGGCTGCGGGAACGCTCGCTCAGTGAACGGCACGGAGCAGCCCGAGCTCGGCGCTGCTCTCCCCCTCCCCGTGCGGCCGGTACTTACGGTAGAAGACATATTCGGTGTAGCTGGACCAGACCTTGTCGTCTGTGTACTGGTTGACGAAGGAAGCCGTCACCGAGGAGTTACAGGCCACCATGTGGAATCCACACTCGGACAACATGTCAAAAGCCCTCTCCAGGTGCTTGAACTTGAGATAAAACCTGGAGGTGTACCTTTCTGGAGCCCTGTCCGGGTCTCTGCTTTCATTCAAACTTTCTCCAAAAACCTCTTTGACCAAAGAAATCCTTCCACAAACCAAAATCCTTGGGACCCTCCTGAATTTGGCATCTGCTTGGCTCTCCCTGCCAATGGTGCACGAGCCACGGTAGCCGATGGTGATGAATCCCCACTTGCGGTCGGGCGGCAGGAGCGACGAGGGGGGGCAGATTCTGGTGTCACTTCCCTGGGACACCTCTTCGTAGTCACTGTGGCAATAATCATCAGGGCTTTGCTTGCTGTCATCGGGAGTCAGGAGCTTGACCAAGTCCGGGAGCTGGAAGTACTCAGCCTCCCTCCTGAGCCTTCCCTTCTCTGGGAAGTGGTCGGGCAGAACCACTTGCTTGTCCCTGAGATAGTCCAGAATATAGCGGAACAGGAAACCATCTCTGTCGATGAAGAATCTTCCCTTGGAGTCCTTGGCCAGATCGTTGGCTGTGTCTCTCTTTGGGGTGAACATTTTCCAGAGCAGGGAGTGAGGGGTGCCAACCAAGGTGGAGTGGCGAGTGAAGTAAACCTGGCCGCCCACGTTGAGCTCCACCACCTCGGGGAAGGAGTGCAGCCCCGGCCCCTGCTCCCGGGCAGGAAGGTAAGTCCTGCAGTTGCCACTTAGAGCCATTGTAGTTTAAACTGGAAATCAGCAGCACGGAGAAGCAGGACTATCAATCACATCAGAGGGTAGAATAAAGCTCCCAACGTTAAGAAGAAACAAGGGGGAAACAAGAATTGAGAAAATAAAAATAGCCAATAGGACTGTTTAAATAAAAAATCTGAATTGTCCATGAGTGACAGTGTGGCAGAAGTGGTTTATACACTGAGCCATGGAGGCTGGAGGCTGGAGAGCAATCACCTCATGACATGCAATCACATCATCAGATCTTCCAACAAAGCCATCAAAATCAAGGTCAAGCCAAGCCTATGGTCATTCACAGGTCTGTGAAAAGGGAAAACAAAACAAGGCACAAATTACTCTTTAAGCATCACAGCTGCTGCAACAGAGAAAAGCAGAACAGTTTGTAGAGCCAAGCTAAATCAGCTAAATAGGTCTCTTTATTTTGGCAAGTTCTATGCTTCTATTTCACAAGTATTCATCAATGGAAGGGCTACATATGACTCCACTCTTTAAAAGAAACTGCAGACTTCATCTTTAAAGAAAAATCTAAATCAGACATGCACATGAGGGAACAAGAATGGGGAGTCTTACCTTGGTAACAATTAATGCATAGCTCTTGTAAAGAAAACCAAAATGTCAAGACACTCAGAACACACATACAGGCACACAGGGTCCGCGTAGTGTGAATCCGATCCCAACAAGGGACAGCAAAGGCAAGAGAAGTGCTCTTAGCAGCATCCACGGAGGTCTCAAGTGTTAAACCGAGTCACAGGGAAGTTAACCGTGGCGGGTGACGAGGAAACCAGTACAATACAGCACAGTGGAAGAAAATAAATAAATAAACAAACAAACAAACAAATAAATAAAATAATTCCCGAGTGGATGCGCTGGGCTGGGGGAGCGGGAGGGCAGCGGGGGCCGGCCCCGATGACTTGCAGAAAGCCCGCAGCCTGCGCTAGGCACTGCCGGGCTCCGGCGGCTCCCGCGGCGGCAGCGCGGCCGGCGGCTCCCCCATGGCCCGCCGGGACCGCGGGCACCGCGGGGCCGCCCCGCGCCGGCTCCGCTCCGCCCCGCTGCGCGCTCCGGGCTCCGCTCAGCGGCGCGGGGCCGGCAGCGCGGAGGGCGATGCCGATTGCATCATCTTAAAGGAGTCGGGCCGGGATGGGCGCCGCGTCCCGCGCCGGCACCGGGCAGCGCCGCGAGCGGGCAGCGCCGGGCACGGGCACGGGCACAGGCACAGGCGGGCAGCGCCGGGCACGGGCAGCGCCGGGCACGGCAGGGCGCGCGCAGCCCGGGCAGCACCGCGGACAGCGGCAGCACCGCGGACAGCGGCAGCACCGCGGACAGCGGCAGCACCGCGGACAGCGCCGGTCCCCGCCGGGCCGGGCCGGGCCGGCAGCGCTGCCGCCCGCCGCTCACCGCTCGAGCTCCGGTGCAGTCCCTCCCGCTCCGTCCCCTCGGCCGGCAGCGCCCGACCCCTGCCCGCCCCCAACGTGCCTGTCCCGGCTCCGCGGGGGCTCCCGGTGCGCGGCCGCGGCTGCCGCGCAGGAGCGGGACTCGCTCCCGCTGCCGCCGCTCCTCATCTCCCGGAGCCGGCAGGGAGGGGACCGGCCGCGGGGCGCGGGAGGGAGGAGGAGGGACCGGGGGCGGCTCCGGCGGTGCGGAGGACCCGCTTTACTTGTGGGTCTCTCACGGGGAGAGCCGCGGACGCGCCGGCACCGCCACCTCGTGTCCGTCCCCGCTGCTCGGCCCGGGCGCTGCGGGCACGGAGAGAGGAGCCGGCAGCCCGGCGGCAGCCGAAACCCAGCGGAGGCGCTCCGGGAGCGGCTCCCCGGGCACCCCACACTGCCGGGCACCCGCGGGAACGGGGCAGCACAGCCCCGTGACAGCTCACACCACTCTTCTTGGAATGATTACACTCACACCACTCTTCTCGGAATGATAACACATGAGAAAAGAAAGCCTTTTACTCAAAGGTGGCTAAAAGCCTTAGAGTGAAGTCTCTGTGTGATGGAGTCACCATGCAGGGGTAGATTTTGCTGACTGCACTTAAGTTCACAGATTCACGGAATATTTTGAGTTGGAAGAGTCAAGGATCATGGAGTCCAGCTCTTAAGTTAATCCACACGGGGATTGAATCCACAACCTTGGTGTATTAGCACCAGCTGAGGCTGCAAATAAACATGGCCATAATTTAAAAACATGGCCGTAAATTAAAAGAAAATAGCCAAAAGAATAATTTTCAAGGCTAAGACAGAAAATCATTACTTGTGTACCTACAGACTTTTCAAATTAAATCTGAAAGCTGAACAGTTAATCAATTAACTGTTGATTTTTACCTTAATTCATTAATTCTGAAGCAACTGCTGCACTCCTGAACAAAATCTGTCTCTCACTTCAGGATCTTTATTTTCAAACCAGCAGAATCTGGTGCCACTACAGGGTGTGCTGGCTGTGCCTCAGAAAAGCCCAAGTCCTGTGTCCTGCCCTCGTGGCTCTGCAGAGCAGCTGAAGCAGTGCAGGTCAAGGGCTTCATAACCCCTGCACAGAGGATTTAAAGGTGGGATGTGAGATCATGTTCACTTGAATGTCTTCATTACTTTTTTAAGAGCCTGGTGCAGTCGGTGCAGGCAGGATTTAACACCTGCATGACCAGCCACGGGGATCGACAGCTGCCTCTGGGAGTGCCAGTGCTGTCCCTGTTCAGAGCAGGGAGAATTGCATCAGCTTTTGCAAACATCTCAGTTGTCTGTGCTAGTTCATATGCTGCAATCTAATTAAAATCCATTTTCATCCTGGCAGGGCTTGAAGAATCCATTCCCCATCCCCAGTAAGAGCTGACGGCGCTCAGACCGGCACGGAAGCCTTTGTGATGTCCCCGTGACAAGAAGCCAAGGCCCGAGGCTGGGGTGGAGCTCAGCCCGCGCTGCTCGGGGCCAGGACAGCACAGCGAGTGGGATGTGCAGGGGCTCAGTGAGCAGGGACAGGAGCTACCCACACCTGGGACTCCTGACAAGCTCGAACGAGCAGCAGGCATGGACTCCCTGTGATTAGCCAGTAGAGACAGCTCTAAGCTCGAAGTCTTTTTGAAACATTATCATCAGAATTGCCCTTTGAAAAGAACAAAACCCATAGAATTTTAATCACAACAGCTTTAGAAATGCAACGGCACTTTTCAAATAGTAATGAAAGCAATTCAGCACCTGCTTTTATTTCTTCACATTGGACGTTCCAATCATTTCACTGTAACACAATTTCCTTTGATGAAATGACTTCAGGAGTAAAAGCATCACGTAATGCTCCCCAGCTAAATACAAGCCATGGGCCAAATCCATCAAAATGCAGCTTGACAGAGTGAAACTTTAAAATCTGGGCCAAATACACGGTGACCTAAATGTAAAATATGTGTCAGGACCACACCAAGGAGCAACTACAGTTCTGATGGAAGAGAAAAGCAGTATTCATCAAAGGGAGGAGGATGAAGCACTTCTCACTTCTGACAGATGCCTTCATAACCTTCAGCACAGGCAAGGGAAAATTTAGCCTGAGCTTAAAGTGTATGTTCCAAAAGCCCCAGCATAGCTGTGCTGGAAGCCAATCCATGAATGCTGTGACATCATTCACAGGTTTGAGGTCATTCCTTATGACAAAGTGCTAAATTGGCATTTCAGGAAATCATGGAACAAGTGACTTTATTGAATTTGGTGGGTGTTAGAAATAGGTGTCTGAAATGCAGCAGCAATGAGTGCTAGAAAGGAAGGGCAGTGTTACCTGGGCTGGAGTAGCAGGGTGTGTGTGTGTATCACCTCCCATCTCCAGAGGAAACATACAGGCTGGAAATTCCAATCAAGTCGCCCACACGTAGTGAGAAACATGGAAGCTGTTTATCAGCAACAACACAAGAGCTTTGAGGTGCCTGGAGAAGGAGCAACTGAAAGAAGCAGAAACTGAAGTAGTAATTCTGAGGAAAAAATACGTTCAAGTTGGATTTTGGATAGAAGATTCCACCTAAAAAGCCACATGAGAACTTTCATCGCTCTGTGTGGTCTTTACACACAATAGTTCAAGTAAAAAAGGAAGAAAGAAGAACAGCACTTCCAGTTCCAGGCTTGCGCTTTGATTCAGGAACAACTTCAAGGTGCCACCTAGGGATCCTTCAGTCCTGTTCCCTGTAACATTCTGTGCTTCTCAGCAGGCTCATGTCTGAGTACTGAGCCCAGGCAATGTTTCCCAGGGCAGTTTCTGAGAAGGGTGGCACGGCAGGGGAACAAGGAATGTCTGGACTGGGCCTATCATGAGGGCCAGTGAGGCAGAAACCGTGTCCTGCACTGGTGCTCCCAGGCAGGACTGCCAATCCAGCCTCAACCACGGCAAAGAACAGAGCCTGGGGGGAACCAGTCCCCAACTGCTGTGAGTTTCAGCCCCCTAACCCAGACACCCGTCCAGCAGGGGTGGATCCTTCCCATCAGCCAGCTCCAGAGCTCCCTGCAAGGCAAGCCAGGCAAGAACAAGTGATACCGAGCTAAATCAGAGATTATCCCCTGATCCAGCAGTGTGAATTACACACAGTGAAATTCTCATCTGCTCAAATCCAGCAGTACGTGCGAATGGGAAGCCCTAACAAATCTTTCCCTTTGAAGAAAAAGCATAAAGCAACACTAAATGGCTGAGTGTCCCTGAGAAAGGATCTTCCAGCAAAGAGCGTGAGTGCCATGCAGACGGGTTTATTCACAGAGTAAAGCATTACACAGATTTGCCCTTGATCTTTTATTCATAACACAAGTGCAGAACGTATTTCCATCCCAAACAAGCAAAGGGGAAGAGCAGCTTTCCCAGCTGCTCAGGATGAGAGCAAGGCTCAAATGGAGACACGACATCGCTCTCTGCCATGGTGTATCACACAGAGAGGGCTCACAGCTCCTGCACAGAGACCCTTTACTCCTTCTGGCAAACACCAGACCCGCAGCACACGCACAGCACAAGGTCTGAGCCTTCCAAAAGCTGACAGTATGAGGGAATCATGTTCCAGTGAGCTCCATATCAATCACTGCACATCGGGGAACATTCTGGAGAATAATTGATATATGTGTGCTGACAACTCCTCTGGAATTCCATGGCCACCGTTCAACAAAGCAATCTGCTACACAAACAGCCCTGACCCTGCAAGAGAGCTGGCACGTGCAGGCGGGCAGGGACCTCATGGAGACATCAGCAACCAAGGATTAAAATCAAACAAAAATTGCTGTTTTCTGTCTCCCCTCTGCAAGGTGCTTCCTTCCTCCCTTTCAAGTTCTGCCATAAGAAGGCCTATTTCAGCAGACATCTTCCTCCTCTCCCTTTCCCCATCCTCCCATTCCTCCAGAGTTCTTTGAATAATACTTTTATTCTCAGTCTGATTCAAATTATTCTGTTATTAACACTGGTGTAATTAAAGTGTGTTTTTTAACATTACAGCTAAAACAAAGCTTTGGTAGCATTATCATGACACCAGCACTGTGTAACCTGTGTACTGAGTACTTTTATGAGTACTTTTCCCAGGTTGGAGCCATTTCAAGGTCTCTTGCAAATCCAAATTCCCTATCCAGGTGGTGTTCAAGGCCAGGTGGGGCCTGGAGCAATCTGGGCTATGGATGGGATGAGTTTTAAGGTCCTTTCCACCCCAAAGCAGTGTGGGATTCTGGCATTGTGTGGTAGCCCCCAGTGCAGCTGGAGCTGGTGCCTTGGCAAAGGGACGGTGCCTGGCATTTGTTTGGTGTTTGGTGTTTGGTGCCTCCCCAGGCTGCAGCTCCAGGCAGTCCGTGGGCTGTCCTCGCCAAACCACTGGGAAAGAGCAGCTGTGCAGCTGCAGTGCCTGCCCTCCCCTTGACCCCACGGGCTGTGTCAGAGCACCCGCTGCCCCGGAGGGCTGGGAGTCCATCCTGTGACTCCCTTCAGCAGTGCTGAGATGCCTGGTGCAAGGAAAGCTCATCAATGAAAGCTCAACCTAAGCCGACAGGAAATGTTAATAATCTAAGCAAACCCAAACAGGTTTCTCGGCAGAGAGCGTTTCCCCAGCAGGTCCCAATTGCACAGCCCAGTGCCTGGGGTTTGGGTCTCATTTGCCTGCCCAGTGAGCTGCAGTGAGGCACACAGCTCAGCCCAGGGGCACTAAGCCGCAGCCCGCACACTGTGCAGCTCTTTCATGCATGCTGGCATCTTCTCAGCCTGCAAATACTAATTCTCCTAAAGTGTAAATTTGCATGAAGCGGCTTACAGCACAGTTACTGATCTCTTTTCCGTGGCTGTAATTCTCCACCGTATTCCATTCAGCTCTACGAAGTGACACATTTCCTGGGAGCCTGTTCTCACCAGTGCCATGGACTCTGCACTGTCAGATCTGCTTTGCAGGTGAGGCTTGGAACAGGGCTGCGATTTAAATACAGCCATTTCACCAGCAGAATATTACATACACAAGTTTGTAACGAAATGACTGTAACTGTGTCCTGAGCCAAAATGAATTAAAAAAACCAAAGGAAAAACCTACACATACTTATACCTGGAACGTGGCCTGCATAACGTTGTGTGCCCCATGGCTGGTGCTCGGCTCCAGGAGGCTGCCAGAGCTCAGAGCACATCGTGCACAGGGTGGAAATGGTTCTGGTGTAGTTCTGAGCCTCATCAGCGAGGTGTGAAACAAGGATAAAGCAGCAGCCCTGACTCAGCTCATTGGGAGGTTTCAGCTGCCCTTCCCCAGCCAGGGTTTTCCCTGACTGCCACCTCAAAGCCCACCCAAGCCACAAAGCAGGGCCGCTCCTCCCTGTGCTCAGCTCTGGGACATGAGAGACTTAATAAAAACGAATTCTAGTTAACAGGCCTCTAAAGACTGCTGAAATCATTTTCCCCAGCCTTGGGGATAAACACTGAGTGACCCTAAAATGAGCTTCTCCACATGAGAGTGTGTTCACAGTGCCAGTCATGCCAGTTTTCTCAGTGGCCCCGTATTCCCAGGTCCGCCAGCTCATTTGGGAGGGGTGGGCCAACAGCCGGGCTGTGATACAAGAAGATTCACAGCTCTAGCAAAGCTATTTTCGTGTGGCACAGGAAAATATTTCTTGTGGACTTATGAAAGGGACTGAAGCCGCTTCACCGGAGCCACACCGACCCCGTGTGGCTGAGCCTGGGCTCCAGGGAGGGCCGGGCTGAGGGAGGGCCGGGGCTGAGGGAGGGCTGGGCTGGGCTGAGGCGGGGCCGGGGCTGAGGAGAGGCTGAGGAGGGACTGAGGGAGGGCCGGACTGAGGGAGGGCCGGGCAGGGCCGAGCCGAGGCGGGGCCGTCCCGGGGCCGTCCCGTCCCGTCCCGCGCGTGCGCGGAGCGGCGCGCGGTGTCCCGGAAGTGGAGGCGCGGCCGTGACACGTCGCAGGGGCCGCGGCGGCGGGAGCGGGGCCGGGCCGTGGCCGCAGGTGAGGCCGGGACCCGGGCAGGGAGCGGCACCCCGGGCAGGGAGCGGCCCGGAGCGCGGGGCGCAGACGGCCCGGGACCCACGGAGCGGGGTACGGGGCGGAGCGGCGGGCGGGCGCGGGGCGCAGCGCGAGGTCCCGGGCCCGCGGCGGGGCCGAGCGGCGGGAGCGGAGCGGGCAGCGCCGCGCGGGGCCGCTCGGGCCGGCCGCAACCCGCCTCGCTGGTCTCTTGCAGAGGGGGCGATGTCCGGGTTCGACGGCTTCAACACCGAATTCTTCCAGAGCAGTTACAGCATCGAGGACCAGGCGCAGCCCTACGACTACACCGGGCGGCCGTACAGCAAGTAACTCGTGTGCCCTGCCGGGGCACGGCATCCCGGGGCTCGGCTCGGGGCACCCCAGATCTTAGCCCGTCCCGCCGTGCCATGGCAGGGACACCTTCTGCTGTCCCAGGGGCTCCCAGCCCTGTCCAGCCTGGCCTGGGGCACTGCCAGGGATGCAGGGGCAGCCCCAGCTGCTCTGGGCACCCTGTGCCAGGGCCTGACACCCTCCCAGGGAGCAGCTCTTTCCCAATATCCCATCCAGCTCTGCCCTCTGGCATTGGGGAGCCATTCCCCTTGTCCTGGCACTCCAAGCCCTTGTTCAAAGTCCCTCTCCAGCTCTCCTCTAGGTTTCCTTAGGATACTTCTGGGACAGTCTGTGTCTCCAGGAAAGGTTTGGCACTTCAGCCAGCTGCTGGTTTCTGGAAATGAGTCCCAGTTGTTCTGTTGGATGGAGAGCTGAATTCACTGTCTGTAAATGGAGCTCTGAAGGAATTTTGTGTTCAATTCTCTGCCTGGTAGATTTCAGAGCAAGTGTTAGGAGATTAAAGGACAAGTTATATGAACAATCTTAATTATATGAGTGATCTGCATGTCCTTGGGAGAAGAAATACTGTTTTTCTGCAGCTCCATCTCCTGTCACTCACTTGGGAACTAGGAATTAGTGCCACCTAAGTGAGCCTGCAGTGTCCTGGTGACTCCCAGGCTGCAGCAGGGAGGTGTGGAGGATGTTCCTGGGGCAGGGGGATCCTGGCAGCCCCGTGTGAACATCCAGCCTCTGGCTGAGGGCTGTGCTCCCTCTGTGTGATCCCTGAGATGGATGGAGCAGGTCAGTCCCATTTGTGACCTGAGCAAATGTGTCCCCTCTGCTGGACTCTGCTAACCTGAGGAGTTCTGCATTTTCCTTCTGTTTCCACAGTTAAAGATTTTGGAAACATTTATGGAAATCTCTGTGATGAGACTTGGGATAGATAAAGGGCAGGAATACCTGAAGAGTTGTTTAGGGCAGAGGGTGGCTTTGGTTGGCTTGTTTTGTGTGGGATCACATCACGGAACTTTTTAAGGCAGAAGGAAGGGGTGTCTGTGACATACTGACTGGGAGAAGCTTTGCCTTGCAGGAGGTGTCTCAGCAGCAGCTCTGGGTGTGCCCTAACGTGGGGTTGTGCTTTGCAGGCCCTATGGAGGCTACGAGTACCCCCAGCAGGCTGGCTTTGTGCCCCATGACATGATGCAGCAGCAGCAGCCCTACACGGGGCAGATCTACCAGCCCACACAGGGCTACACCCCGGCCTCAGCACAGTCTTTCTATGGAAGCAACTTTGAGGATGAGCCTCCGCTATTAGAAGGTATAACTTTGCTGTGGCCTAAGGCCAGAACTCCTCCTAGTTTGGGGGTAAGTTGGTAGCAGTGTGTGGATTCCCTGCTGCTGCTGGGAGTGCTCAGTGCATTTGAAATTCTCATTGAATTTTTTTAACCTGTATTTTGGCATGTAAGATCCTGGTTCTTGTGTGATCTTCTGCAGCTGGGAATTTGTGCTTTCTTGCTTCACTCCAGCTGCTCTGTGGCAGATTAAATCAGTTAACTGGGAGACCTGACTTTGTGGCAAAACACTTAATGTTCCTCATGTTGCAAATAATAATTGTAACTGCCCACTTTGTGAATTAAGTGCCTGCAGGTGCTGTGAGTTGATCTTGGTTAGAATGGGAATGTTTCATTGCTAACAAGGAATGCTAAACACTGCAGAAATGCCTTTGTGGAGTACAGCCTGTGCAGAGTGCCAGGCTGGATATTCAGCTAAGTCTGGCTTGCTGGGATCAGTTTCCAGCTTATTTCTGTTATTTTTCAGTTCCCAACAACTGAATAAACTGTCCCTGTTACAGGGGGGAGAGACAGGCATCTGTCACACCTGTCCTCAGGCATGATACCTTCCACCCCCTGGGCTTTTTTATTCATTTATTTACATAAATAAAACAGGATCAGGGAACTGGGCTGAAAGCACCTCTGTAAACGCAGAACTCTGTGCTTGGCCTCTTCCCTGGTCCTTCAGAAACCACCTGGGCACTTCCCAGCACCTGAGACTGGGCATGTGTGGAGGCAGCAGGAGGAAAGAGGGGAGGGCTTAGTTCCCTGGTGCCCACCATGGATCTGGGGGAGATGGGAACTGGAGAGGCAGGGAAGACAAAGAGGGGAGCAAGTGGGGCAGCCAGGGAGGGAAGAATGAAATCCATGTTGTGTTCACTTGCAGAATTGGGGATCAATTTCGACCACATCTGGCAGAAAACACTAACGGTGCTGCACCCCCTGAAGGTGGCTGACGGCACCATCATGAACGAGACGGACCTGGCCGGGCCCATGGTGTTCTGCCTGGCCTTTGGGGCCACCCTGCTGCTGGTGAGGCACTGCCACGGGGCTGCTGGGCACAGCTCTGCTGGGAAACGTGCCAGGGGAAGCCTGCATTGCCTGCAGGCCTCCTGGGGGCTGGGCACGGGGCCAGGAAAGCTCATCCTTCCCATGGAGTGTCCTGAGTGGGAAGGGACCCCCAGACATCACCAGCGTCAGCTCCTCACCCTGCACAGCACAGAAATTCGTGTGTGCATGGCAGAGGCACGGGGGCCTCTCACACTGCTGGGATGGGTGAGCTCTGTCACTCCAGGTGGGATTTCAGTGCCAGCTCCCTCTGGAGCAAAGTTGTTCTCACACTGCTTGTGTTGCTCAGGGCCTGGCACTGCTCGAGCCTGGTCAGTTCTTCTAACTGAGCTTAATTGGGGTAATTGTGCTTTAATGGCTCACAGATGACAGCAAACAGTGTTCCTTGGCATTGAAAGCTTCAGGGGTTTTAATCTGTTCTAGCTTTAAATGCTTCAGGCACTGCTTCATTTCTGCCTAAAATTTCACGTTGCTGTGACAGTTAAAACACACTGTGGTACCAAGGGGCCTTCAAGCCTACTTTAATAAGTAACTTCTATTTATGGAAAGTAGGCCAGTCAAATTAGTGAATGTGTTTATAATAGATAAGTTTGAATTTTCTTTTCCTAAAAATTTATTTCTCCTGTGTGCTTTTAAAAAAATCCATGGAATGTGGTGAAAGGAAGTGGGCAGAGCCTGGCACAGAGGTTTCAGCAGTTGTGATTGTTTCCTGTGCTGCTTGGGAAGGAGGAGAGCTGGGTCTAAGCACATCCAGTTTGGAAGTTGTTGGAGGGGGACACCCTGAAGCTGCACAGCCCCGTGTCCTGCAGGGAGCCTTGGGCAAGTGCTGGAGGGGAAGCAGCAGTGTCAGCCTGGGAAAACCAGGAGATGGCCTGAATACATGGACATAACCCACATGTGCTTCCCCTGTGCTTGTGAACAAGCAAATGTGGGTTTGGCCTTTTAGAATCTCCCTCAGCTAATCCCAAGTTCACACCCAGTGCTTGGCAGCTCAGCCTCAGCTGTTCCTGGGATTTTTAAAAATAATTTTCTTTGTGCCATAACTTTGTGCATCCTACCACAAATTAAAGGGCTTCAGCTCTGGGTTTATCAAGAAGTTCCAGTTCTGTAAAGATCATTATTGCAAGTAATCAATCAGCATGAGAAGTCCTTGATTAAACCCTAAACAGTTCCTGGGCTGAGATCAGAGAACAACCAGATCAGAACCTGTTCATTAAGATCCAGAGTCAGGAAGAATTCCAGGCTCCTGGAGCATGAGGTGTCCTGGGACTCTGGGGGGGAAACACTCCCTGTGGGATGGGAGTGAGGGAGCTGGGGCTGGGGGACAGTGCCTGTGCCCACCCCTGCTGTGTTCCAGGGTGGGTGGATCTGCTCCCTGGGCTGGTTCCATCCTGACCCTATCCTAACTCCAATCCTGTGCTGATTCCATCCTGTGCTGGTTCCATCCTGACCCCAATCTTGTGCTGACCCCACCCTGTGCTGGTTCCATCCTGACTCCATCCTGGTTCCATCCTGACCCCAATCTTGTGCTGACCCCATCCTGTGCTGGTTCCATCCTAACTCCAATCCTGTGCTGGGTCCATCCTGTGCTGGGTCCATCCTGTGCTGGGTCCATGCTGGTTCCATCCTGTGCTGGTTCCATCCTGACCCCCATCCTGACCCCATCCAGTGCTGGTTCCATCCTGTGCTGACCCCATCCTGACCCCATCCAGTGCTGGTTCCATCCTGTACTGACCCCATCCTGACCCCATCCAGTGCTGGTTCCATCCTGTGCTGACCCCATCCTGACCCCATGCTGACCCATCCTGTGCTGGTCCGATCCTGACCCCTATCCTGTGCTGACCCCTATCCTGTGCTGGTTCCATCCTGACCCCATCCTGTGCTGACCCCATCCTGTGCTGGTTCCATCCTGTGCTGACCCCCATCCTGTGCTGACCCCCATCCTGTGCTGACCCCCATCCTGTGCTGACCCCCATCCTGTGCTGACCCCATCCTGTGCTGGTCCCATCCTGACCCCTATCCTGTGCTGGTCCCATCCTGACCCCTATCCTGTGCTGGTCCCATCCTGACCCCATCCTGTGCTGGTTCCATCCTGTGCTGGTCCCATCCTGACCCCATGCTGGCCCCATCCTGTGCTGACCCTGTGCTGACCCGGTGCTGTCCCGGTGCTGTGCCCGCTGCAGGCTGGCAAGATCCAGTTTGGTTACGTGTACGGGATCAGCGCCATCGGCTGCCTGGGCATGTTCTGCCTGCTGAACCTGATGAGCATCACCGGGGTGTCCTTCGGCTGCGTGGCCAGCGTGCTGGGCTACTGCCTGCTGCCCATGATCCTGCTCTCCTCCTTCGCCATCGTCTTCTCGCTGCAGTAAGTGCTACTGTGTGCCCCTGGGGCACAGGGCCCTCCTGCCATGGGACAGAATCACTGGGAGGAGTCTGCACGTCCAGTGCTGGAGCTCTGGATCGTTTGAATGTGACAGGAATCTTCAGTAAGGGCAAGAATTAATTATCAATGGCTTCGGGTATTTACTGGGGGAAGGGGGTGAGTCCTGGCTTGACCTCTAAGTCATCAAACAGCTTTTGAATACCTAGGCTCCAAGAGCAGGCTCAGGTTTGTTTTCAGCCAGCTCTGAATCTGACAGGTCTCAGCACCTGTAAAGTCTGAAAGTAATTATTATTGAAGACACAAATTAGGATTTTGCAAATACAAGAAAATGCAAATGATTTGTCTTGGCTCTGCGAATTTAGGCACTGAAAAGAAACAGCTTGGCAGAGAATTTATACTCACTGCTTTGAAATTTTCATATGCATAGAGTTAATTTTGAGGGGGCTTTCTACGATCATAATTGACTGATACTGTTCTAAAATTCTAGAATCCGAGAATAGTTTGGGTTGGAAAAGCCCATCCAGTGCCACCCCTGCCATGGCAGGGACACCTCCCACTGTCCCAGTTTGCTCCAAGCCCCAGTGTCCAGCCTGGCCTTGGGCACTGCCAGGGATGCAGGGGCAGCCACAGCTGCTCTGGGCACCCTGTGCCAGGGCTTTCCCAGTGCTTTTAGTGGGAATATTTCATTTAATGCCAAATGCTGAAATCGATCCCAGAACCTGCACAAGGTGTTGATGAGTGCAGGTGGGACTCGTGCCGGTGGATAGACACAGGGCTCACGGGAATTCTGTTCTTTCTGCCTTTCCAGGGGGATGATGGGGATTATTCTCACGGCTGGAATTATTGGCTGGTGCAGCTTTTCTGCTTCCAAGATCTTTATCTCTGCCTTAGCCATGGAAGGCCAGCAGCTGCTCGTGGCCTACCCCTGCGCGTTGCTGTACGGAGTCTTCGCCCTCATCTCCGTCTTCTGAACAGACTCTGGGGGCCAAAAGGAAAATCCCAGCGTGGAACATGGACTTGGACCAGAAACAGCTGCAAACAACTGTCTCGTGTTGCTATCATGAAACTTAGACCTGTTTGAATCACCTGGAACAATGGAAAATGTCTCGTGTTCACTTTTTTAGGACCTTGAATACTGTTTTCAATGACCTGGGGAGTCCAGAGCTTTAATACGTGTTCATGCTTATCAAGTTCCTGTGATTTCTTTCCCATTCCTAGATATTTAGAAAGTAACTTTCAGTTGTTTATTTGAGGGTTGTGATTTTTGTTCATTTTGTTTTGTTTTGTTTTCTAGGGGAGGGCGAAGGGTTGCAGTTGCAAATTGGTAGATTTTTATCTAAAACAGTGAAAGGAGCTGCCGTGGATTTGGGGGACTCTGGATAAATCTGCAGGAAAGAGGAACCTGTTTCCTGACCCCTCTCACCAAAAATGCACAAATGAACAAAAGTAATTAGAGTATTTCCTGTATTTTAACCAATATCCTCCTAAGCTCTCCAGTCTCAATTATTTGTTCATTTTCTGTGAGAGTATTTCAGGATTTAAGAGACTTAAATTATGAAGTAGAAAACAGATGCTTAAAAGTGAAAGGGATCTGTGATTCTGTCACACTTGAAACATGACCACATTGGGGTGTCTGTAGCTTTATGTTAACTGGGGTTTCTGAAGGACGTGGGCAGAGGTTCCTTCCCTCATGGTGCACATTCTGCTGGATGGATGAAGAGGAATCTCTCTCACAGTGCTTCCAAGGAAAACACCATTTGGAAAACGTTATGCTTGTCAGTATTGTAGTTATTGTAAAATAATTTAAGGCATATTGATTAAATTTTCCTTAAATTTTGAAAAAGGTGTTTGGTTTTCCTAACCTTTTTTTTTGATGTTCAGTTACTAAAATATAAATTTTCATGTTGAAACAAAATCACATTTATAATTGAATTCATTGGGTGGATTTGGTGTTTGCTACAGTGAGTGAAGAGCAGGAGGGAGCTCCTGTCCTGTGTGTGTGCAGATCAGTAGCATTGATTGCCAGTGAGCCTAATGAAACACAGTCCTAGGACATAGAAGAGCTCCCTCAGCTGCTTGAGCAAGTCAGGTTCTAGCACTCTAATATTGTACTTTGAGAACAGCTAATTCAGCTTATCCTGCACATTCCAGAGGGAAAGTTCTTAAAGCCTTGCAGTGATTCCATAGGTGCCTTCCAGGGTGATCACCTGGATATTAAAATACTATGAATAATGTTTTCTTTCACCACAGCATGAGCAAACTTCAGTGCACAGGAAGAACAACTCAGTGTTGCCCTGGCAATAGAGCTGCTGAGTTTGGAGAAACCATAGGAAAAGGGATTTATTTAGATTTAAATGCTCACAAAGTCAGCAGTGGAGGACACTGCACGTTCTACTCCAGCAGTGAGGGCTGAGCCAGGAGTTTCCTCTGCACAGAATTGAGCAGTTTGTAACTGAATTTCTAAGTGGTCTCTGGGGAGCAGAGAGAAGCAGATGAGAGCAGGAGGTCAAGCACTTGACTTCATGGAGGACTTGATAAAAACCAGTTATGTCTAGAGTGGTTGTCTTAAAGATCCCAAACTTCTGGTTGAGTAATTAATGTGATTGCCTCGGCTCTTTATTGCCTTTCCAAAATCAATCCCATTGATTTTCTGTAATGAAGTTTTGTCCTAGTTCTTGGTTCAATTTTAGTTACATTTCAGATGATTCAATCTCCCAATCCCATAGAATGGCAGGATTGGAGGCTGGAGTTCTGCACTCCCACATTTGCCTTTCTCAGTTAGGACTTTTCTTTCCACGTCTGAACTCCCCCACAGTCTGTCCCCCACCCTTCTCACCTGGGTTTGAGATGCAGTGCCAGCACCACTTTATCCTGCTTTGGCTCCCTTTCTGTCGCTCAGCTTGAAGCACCCAAACAAATGCTGCAGTTGCCTTTTCAAACCCCCTTTTGTTACTCCCCCAGTCTTGAAATCATGGCCTGCCCTGCAGGAGCTGCGAGTTGCCTGTCCCAGTTTGTCCGTGGTCACCCCGGGCTGTTGGTGACAGTGGCAGTGGCAGTGGCAGTGGCTGTGTTTTCAGGTCCCTTGTGCTGTGGGGCAGCTGCTGCCCTGGTTCCGTTTGGTTCCGTTTGGTTCCGTTTGGTTCCGTTTGGTTCCGTTCGGTTCCGTTTGGTTCCGTTTGGTTCCATTCGGTTCCGTTTGGTTCCGTTCGGTTCCGTTTGGTTCCATTCGGTTCCGTTCGGTTCCGTTTGGTTCCGTTTGGTTCCATTCGGTTCCGTTTGGTTCTGTTCGGTTCCGTTTGGTTCCGTTTGGTTCCGTTCCCGTACCAAATTCCCGGGCACGTCCCCTGCCACCCCCTGTTTGTACCGTGCTGCTGTGTCTGTCCCCGCTGTGAGTGCGGAACATGGGAGTCCTGGCTGTGGGGACAGCGCTGGGGCTCCCCGGGGCTCTCCGTGCTGGGGCCGTGCCCTGGGGGCGAGGGCTGGGCCGGCACAGCCGGGAGGGGTCACCTGCTGCTGTCACCTGGGGCCCTGCGGGAGTGAAAGAGCTGCCCGAGCCTTGGTCCCACGCCCCGGCTGCTGCCAGACACGGGGACAAAGCCAGAGCGGCTGTCCCGGGCCGCTGCAGGGCCGGGCCGTGCGGAGCCGGACGCTGCTGTTTGCAGCCTCTCCACTGGGTGGGTCTGCAGCACTCCCGATGTGCTCCGGAGCCGGCACTGAGCCCTGGCATCGCCGGAAAGCCCTCCCAGCCCATGGAGCCCAGCTGTGCCTGACCCCGGCACAGAGCCCTGGCACAGAACCCTGGCACAGAACCCTGGCACAGAACCCTGGCACAGAGCCCTGGTACAGAACCTTGGCACAGAGCCCTGGCACAGAACCCTGGTGCAGAACCCTGGTACAGAACCCTGGCACAGAGCCCTGGCACAGAGCCCTGGCACAGAACCCCAGCACAGAACCCTGGTGCAGAACCCCAGCACAGAACCCTGGCACAGAGCCCTGGTACAGAACCCTGGCACAGAGCCCTGGTACAGAACCCCGGCACAGAACCCTGGCACAGAGCCCTGGTACAGAACCTTGGCACAGAACCTTGACACAGAACCCCAGCACAGAACCCTGGCACACAACCCTGGCACAGAACCCTGGCACAGAACCCTGGCACAGAGCCCTGGTACAGAACTCTGGCACAGCCGGGAAAGCCCTCCCAGCCCATGGGGCCCAGCTGTGCCTGACCCCGGCACAGAACCCTGGTGCAGAACCCTGGCACAGAGCCCTGGTACAGAACCTTGGCACAGAACCCCAGCACAGAACCCCAGCACAGAACCCTGGCACAGCCGGGAAAGCCCTCCCAGCCCATGGGGCCCACCTGTGCCTGACCCCGCCTTGTCCCGGCCCAGAGCACCAGGTGCCATGGCCAGGAATTCCTTGGGCACCCCAGGGATGGGGATCCAAAGCTCCCTGCCGGTGTTTAACACCTTCTCCCTGCAGAAATCCCTGCTGGATCCAGTCCCTGCAGTGCTGTGCCAACCCCTCAGCACCACCATCTCCCTGCTGCCCTCAAAGCTGCTGCTGGGCTGCTCAGGACCTGGGGAGCCCTTCCCTCCTCCTGCCCTCCCTGCTGGTGTCCCACATCAGCAGCAGTGACGTTCCCTGTGATCCCAGCCCTGATCCAGCTGGCTCTCTGTCCCTGCCAGGGGAAGGGATCCATTCCAGCCATGATGGGGATGCTGCAGGGCCCAGGATCCCTCTCCATTCAGCAATGGGGAACCCTTGCTGTGTCTCACACCTTGGGTAACAGGGAATTTCAGCATCTTCAGTCAGAGTGCATTGATGCATTCACATGTCTGCACAGTCACGATGACAATTCTAACACCATGGGGTAGTTTATTTCCATTCATTTATTTAATTATCTGCTTTAAATATCAGAGTCTGTGTGGGGGTTTTGTTGGTTTTTAATTGCATGGGCCTCTCCTCATTTCACTTCTTCATCCCTGGTGATTTCCCTGTCATTGCTGGATACACCATCAGAATTAAGTTTCCAGTGTGCATATTGACAAAAGAGAAGGTAATAATTACAACTGATTGATCACTGCAAGCCCACATCATTGGATTAATTCTTCCCTCCTTCCCACCACTGTTAATTCAGAATAAATTTGTAGCAATCAAGAGATCTCCACTTGTGTGCTGATGATCTTCATGTTCTGCCTGAGCTTTAATTGAGCTTAAAAGGCCTAATTCTGCCTCAAATCTATTCTTAGTATTGTTTCAGACCTGAATGTAGAGTTTGAATTTGAAGATGATCCTCCTGCCTACACCTAGCTGGGGTTAGTTCCCCAGTCAGTGCTTCCCCTAAGGGGCCCCATTCTTGGGCAGGGTGGGAGGATGTGGGGTGGCTGTGCTGGGATGGAGCCCATGGATGGAATGGGATTGGATCCCCCCACTCCTCAGACCCACTGCAGGACACAGGGGCTTGGCTGGAGGGTGCCAGGGGGAGATAAAGCCCCAGGGCTGGCACAGGGGCCTGGGGGAGTCCTCAGTGAGCACAGGGAGCTCTGGGGGTCACCCAGAACACAGAGCCAATCTCCTGTTGGGGAGCAGCAGCGTTTGCCTTCAGCTCTCTCCCTGCTTCTGCCTCTGCACATTCCTTGTTTGCTCCCTGGATTGCTGAGCAGGTGATGGAATAACCACGGGCTCCCTTTCTTGGGCCTTCATTATTTCAAAGCAAACACAGGCACGATTCTGGACCCTGGAGGAAAGGCAGCGAAGCTGAGTTTTGGACCTGTAAAGTGCTGGCAGCAGCAAGATAACACCCATTAAAACCATCAGGCTGGAGCTCTGAAACCTCTGCAGTTTACCCAGTAATTTGTCTGGAAGGCTGTTCTAAGGGAGCTTTTTCCATGGAAACCTGCAGTGTGATCCCCCAAACAACCCCGAGCGCTCTGCCGGCGCCGGGCTCGTGTTTAGATCCCACCCAGCTCTGTTGGCCTGGTTGCCATGGCCCCGTTGTCTCTCCAGACCCCGCTGGATGGAGCCCTGCAGGGCCCAGGGCTGGGCTGTGCCCGTTCTGGGGGACTGAGCTGGGCAGGGATGGGCTGGAGGTGCTGCAGGTGCAGGAATGCTGCCAGCCTGTGCCAGCCTGTGCCAGCCTGTGCCAGCCTGTGCCAGCCCCTGCCCAGCCTGTGCCAGCCCCTGCCCAGCCTGTGCCAGCCCCTGCCCAGCCCCTGCCCAGCCTGTGCCAGCCCCTGCCCAGCCTGTGCCAGCCCCTGCCCAGCCCCTGCCAGCCCCTGCCCAGCCTGTGCCAGCCTGTGCCAGCCCCCGCCCAGCCCCTGCAGCCCCTCGGGCACTGCCCCCTCTCCCTGCAGAGCAGCTTACAGAGGTGTTGGTTAATTATTGTTATAATTTCTGCATGCCAGGGGCACAGGGAAGGGGAATGTTTGTTGGAGGTCACAGAGCAGCACCCTGGCCCAGGCCCCCAGTCTGCTGGGAAACAACCCCAGCACAACAAGAGGGTCTTTACCTTCTGCTCATCAACCCCATTATCAGCAATTTACCTGCATCATCCTCTGAAGCAGGAGTTTCTCACCACTTTTTTATTGCTGTGCTTCTCAATACTTCTCAGTGTTTTCAGGCTTTGTTTCAGCACCTCTCCAGAGGGATTCCCTGCTCAGGCACAGATCCCTAGGGCAGATGTCCATTTGTGAGTAACTCGCCCTGGGCTTTACAGACGGGCTCTTTCCTCACCCTAGAGCCATGATGCCAGCTGGGGCAGCCCTGTGCCCGAGGAGGGGAGCCCTGGGAGCCCCTGCGGGCAGGAGGGGACACGGGCTGGCAGCAGGGACGGCCTGGGCCGTGGATGGCAGTGGCGGGATCACAGCTCCGGGGGCACCCCGGGGCCAGCTCAGAGCAGCCCTGCCGAGGCACGGCTGGGGCCGCCAAAGCAGGGGACGGGCCTGGGAGGGCAGCTCGGGGTGCCACTAGATGGCAACCGGCTCATTCCGATAGGTCATGCCAGCCGAGCGTGCCCGGAGCGCCCGGGATGCTGCGGGGGATGAGGGGATGCGGGGGGGATGCGGGGGATGCGGGGGATGAGGGGGATGAGGAGGATGCGGGGGATGTGGGGGGGATGCGGGGGGATGCGGGGGGATGAGGAGAATGCGGGGGATGTGGGGGGGATGCGGGGGGATGCGGGGGATGCTGCGGGGGGATGCGGGGGGATGCGGGGGATGCTGCGGGGGGATGCGGGGGGGATGCGGGGGATGAGGAGGATGAGGGGGGATGCGGGGGATGCGGGGGATGCGGGGGATGAGGGGGGATGCGGGGGGGATGCGGGGGATGCTGCGGGGGGATGCGGGGGGATGCGGGGGCGCGGGTGCCATCGCCCCCGGCTGCGGGACTGTGCGGGCACTGCCAGCGGTGCCAGCGGCGCCAGCGGTGCCCGGAGCCGGGCAGGAGCTGGCGCCAGCCCGGCAAACACAGCTGGGGCTGGGGCTGCTTTTGGGTGCTCCCTGGTGATGTGCTTGAGACATTTAAGGTGTCAGAGCATAAGAGGGAAACCTTGCCTTTGATCTGAGAATTACCCAGAGCTTCCCCCTGATCCACAGAATTCTCAGAATGACCAGGGTGGAAGAGACCTTCAAGATCATCCAGTCCAGCCCACGCCCCAACACCTCAGCTGGTGCAGGGGCTCCTTGTGAAGAGAAGGAAGGGAAGGTCGGTGTTTTCTGTCCCCAGGCTCTGCGCCTGCTGAGCAAGCCCAGGATGACTCTGGGTCCCCCGCAGCCAGCCCAGTGCCACCCCGGGGCACAGGACATGTGTGCACCCCGCTCCTCCTCGTCCTCCCCACAGAAGCTCCAAATCCTCTGCAGCCGTGCTAAAAGTCCAGAAAGGGGCGGGGAGGATAATGGGTTCTGGCCAAGTGCCACCTCCCTTAGCAGGGAAAAGTTACTGGCTGTTCTAGTGACCTCCACAGTCATTTAACCAGCTACACTTAATTATGCTGAGTAATATAAAAAATTCCTTATATTCTGCAAGCAAATTCCTCCTTGGTCGATGGAAAACAGAAATCCAGCGGAGCAGGAAAATGCCTCTGCCCGACAGCACTGCCTTATAATCTATTTTTAACTGAATTTCTCCATCTCCTTTGTAAAGAAATAACACTTCTTCATTGCCTCTGGCCATAATTAATGTGCCGTAACTCAAGTCCAAGAGACATATAAAACCAGACTTTAAACAGAGCATTAGCTTTCAAGCAGAGCAAATAATTTTGGAGAAAATAGTGTTTTCTATACTTAAAAGTTTTCCCCCTGGTTTTCATTAAAGCCCTTCAGCTGCTCAAACACGGAACGTGCTTCCCCCAGCCCTGCGCTGGTCTGAGCACGTCCCTGCCCAGGGCTGAGGGCTCCCAGCTGCAGGGGCAGCCAGGGGGGCTCACCTGCTGCCCGGCCTCTGGGCTGCAAGAGAGCTCTGCCATTCCCACTGCAGAAAGGGACTTCAGGAGGGAATAAACCCCTGGAGGTGTTTAAGGGCCCTGTTCAGTAACCACCGGGCTGAGCTGGGCCCAGCACCCCCAGCTCCCTGCTCTCAGTGACCGGCGGCTCCTGGGAGCCGAGTGCTGCTGGAGCGGGACAAAAGGAGCAGGAGCCTCAGATCCAGCACATTGTGAAGGAGCCCCCCAGATCCAGCACATTGGGAAGGAGCCCCCCAGATCCAGCACATTGTGAAGGAGCCCCCCAGATCCAGCACATTGGGAAGGAGCCCCCCAGATCCAGCACATTGTGAAGCAGGGACAGCTCCTGTGCAGGACCAAGGAGATCTCAGGGCTGCTGGCAGCAGCCCCCAGCCAGTGCCATCCCTGCAGGCAGCCTCAGCCCTGGCTCAGGGTGCCACGGCAGCACCACGTTCACTGCCAAGGTTTGCATCCTAAAGGTGCCAGGGCATGGGGGTGAGCCTGCAGCCAGGGCAGGTGGCACAGAGAGCCCTCCCTGCCCGCTGCTGTCCCCCTGCCCAGCTGGGCCCCCATGCCCGCCCCAGCTGTGCCCAGGGCAGCACAGAGCATCCTGCTCCTGCCAGCCTGCTGGGCACAGGGACAGAGGGGCCAGGGAGGCTGCAGGTGTGCCCTGCCCACGGGGGAATGCCACGGCATGGCACCGAATATTGGAGCTGGGAGGGGCCTACAACAATCACTTGGGTGATCTGATGAGCCACGTGTGCCCCATCCCCACAGCTGCTCCCCATGGGCTTGATTTGCCCATCACCATAGGTGTGCCCAATGTGCCCAAAGTGCCCACAGGTGTTCCCAATGTGCTTGATTTGCCCATCACCATAGGTGTGCCCAATGTGCCCAACATGTCACTGCCCACAGGTGTTCCCAATGTGCCCAAAGTGCCCACAGGTGTTCCCAATGTGCCCAAAGTGCCCACAGTTGTTCCCAATGTGCCCAAAGTGCCCACAGTTGTTCCCAATGTGCCCAAAGTGCCCACAGGTGTTCCCAATGTGCTTGATTTGCACATGCCCAGAGGTGTTCCCAATGTGCCCAACGTGCCCTTGCCCCGTGCCCCCCTCTCCCTTTCCTGTTCATCAGTGCACCCAGAGGGGCTCTGGCTGTTTCTCTGAGGGTCCTTTGCTGGCAGGGAGGGCGCTGGCTGCAGGTAAGGGCTGTGCTGGGGAGTGAGGGGGGCTCCTGGGGGCTCTGCAGCAGTGGCTGCAGCAGGACAGAGCTGCTGGGGCTGTTCCTGTTCCTGTGGCTGGGTCCCCTGTGAGTCTGGGGCCCTGGGGCTGGGTGGGCCCAGTGCTGGTGCTGGGGGTGCCTGGGATGGGGGAGCCCCCTCCCCTGGGGCTGTGCAGGTGGTCAGGGCTCTGCTGCACACCATGAGGGAGCCCAGGCTCCTTTCAGCATGTGCTATATGGTAAAGTATGTTGTTATGGCAACTCGAATCCTAAAAATAGACTAGGGAGAAAAAGAGGATGTACATAAAAATGACCACATTTTATTTTAATTATGAGGGGTTTTAAATGCTTTCTGTGTGAAGAATTCTGAAGTTGCTGTGTGAGTTTTGCTGCGCCTGTAACTGAGCCTGGAAGGGTCGGGCACTGCAGGGATGCTCCAGAGCCCCTGGGCAGCAGCTCTGGCCAGGCTGGGGCTGAGCAGCTGGGAGGGAACAGAGAGGAGCTCAGACTGTGGGGGTCCTGCTCAGAGACTGAATGTGCCAGTCCTGAAACTCCATCTGGGGGAAAAACTTCATCTCTGGGCTAAGTTAAAAATCTTCCTGAGCAAACCCTGCTGTTGGAAGCTGGGACCAACTGGAGCAGCAGAAGCTGCTCCATGGCTTGGATTCTGTTGCCCAGAGCAGCTGGGGCTGGCCCTGGATCCCTGGCAGTGCCCAAGGCCAGGCTGGACACTGGGGCACCCTGGGACAGTGGGAGGTGTCCCTGCCATGGCAGGGGTGGCACTGGAGGGGCTTTGAGGTCCCTTCCCACCCAAGCCAGTCTGGATTCTCTGATCTGCAACTGCTGGGGCAGGAACTTGGCTGTGGGCTGGTGTCTGTGTAGGCAAAGGGTAACAATTAATCATCTTTTAAAGGGTAACAATTAATCATCTTTTAAAGGGTAACAATTAATCATCTTTTGGCATGGTGGCCAGTGGCTTTGCAGGGAGCCTGCTCTGATGTGCAGACCTGGCTGCCCTCCCTGTCCCTCATCACCCAGCTCAGGAGCTTTGACCCCTTTGCTTTTCCCACTCATTCTGTGCTGTGAAAGGCAATGCTTGAGCCTGAGTCTGTTCTCTTAAATTAAAACAACAGCACTGGCACCCAGTGCCGCCCTGGGGGGCTCACCCAGTGCCACCCTGGGCTCACCCAGTCCTGTTCTGGGCTCACTCAGTGCTGCTGTCACTGCAGAGCCCCCAGGGGCTGCCCAGGGCCAGCCTTGGGGTGCAGGGAGCAGTGAACTGCAGGCACCCTTGGAAGCACTGCAGGGAGGAGAGCTTTGTGTCAAAGCCCAAGCTGCAGCTGCAACCCTGCCATGAATTACAGCTGGACTGCCCTGGGGCTGGCAGGGAGGGCTCTGGGCTGCGTCTGGCAGCGCCAGCCCTGCCAGCTCCAGGGCAGGAGGGGCTCCTGTGCTCACCCAGGAGGGCAGGACAGGCTCCCATGGGCTCCCATGCTCACCCAGGACGGGCTCCCATGGGCTCCCCTGCTCACCCAGGATGGGCTCCCATGGGCTCCCCTGCTCACCCAGGGGCAGGACAGGCTCCTGTCCTCACCCAGGATGGGCTCCCATGCTCACCCAGGAGGGCAGGATGGGCTCCCATGAGCTCCCCTGCTCACCCAGGGGCAGGATGGGCTCCCATGGGTTCCCATGCTCACCCAGGATGGGCTCCCATGGGTTCCCGTGCTCAGCCAGGAGGGCAGGATGGGCTCCCGTGCTCACCCAGGATGGGCTCCCATGCTCACCCAGGGGCAGGATGGGCTCCCATGGGTTCCCATGCTCACCCAGGATGGGCTCCCATGGGTTCCCATGCTCAGCCAGGAGGGCAGGGCTGGGTCGGTGCCGTCCCTGCTGCCCCCTCCGTGCCCTGCCCAGCTGGGGCAGCCCTGCAGCCTCTGAACCACGAACATCTGCAGAGGGGCCGCCGAGAGGAAACCTCCCTGGGCACAGAGGGGAGCTGTGGGTGTCAGCTGCACGGCTGTGTGTACAGAAAGCACTTTAATTAAATAAAGGTAATGTAAACAGAAATCTGCTTCGGCCGCTGTGTGCCACAGCTGGAAGGAGCTGCCAAGGAGCAGGAGCTCCCTGCACGGGCTGGGCCCTCCCTGAGTGTACAGACACAGAAATAGGGGTGTGTGTGTGTGTGTGTGTGTGTGTGTGTGTGTGCTCACCATGCACTGCAGTTCCTCAGGTGCTGTAAACTTCGTGCCTCTTCCAAATATTTGAGCGCTCCCGTGACCTTCTAAGCAAAACAGGCAGAGTAAACTGTATGCAATCTATACGTGCAGGGGCTGTCAGAGAGAGCTAACATTTACCCAGAGCAGGGGCTGTTTATAGTGCAGCTGCATGAAAAATGGCAAACCCAGAGAGAGAGGGAGAGAGAGAGAGAGAGAGAGGCTGCTCTGCCAGGGGGATCGGGGGGATGGCCCAGGATATTGGGGACGGGGCTGTGCCCCCCTGGGACGGGGCTGTGCCCATCTCCAAGGTCCCCACCCGTGTCCTGTCCCTCAGGAGCCCCCAGGGCTGGGCTGATGCTGTGGCCAGCAAAGCCCCCAGGGCTCCCAGTGCTGCTTACTGGGGCAGCTCAGGCAAGGCCAGCGTGGCGCCCCGGGGTGAGCAGCTGGGAATCATCCACTGCTGAGTTAAAAGGAAAAGTGTGAAATTGGAGTTTGGTGTCCCAAATGCTGCCTGAGGGGCATTCTGGGTGCCCCCTGACCCCGGGGCAGAGGTGGCTCTGTGGGAGCCCCCAGGAGCTCTGGGGCTCTCCCTGAGCTGGGTTTGATGTGGCTCTGCCCCTGTGCAGTGCAGGAGGTGATGCCTGATCCAGAACACTTTACAGGCATTAAATGAGATGTTAGATGTGTAAAAAGGACAGGATGTGTACATTGACAGCTGTGAGAGGGAAAGGGACCCGTTCTCCTGCTGAGGGGGAGCAGATTCCAGAGAGCCCAGCACTACCATGGCCTGCACTGAGACCAGGGCCTGGAAAGCCTCAGCCATTCCTACCCATTCCCTGTTTTCCTTGGCTGTTTTCTTGGCTGAATCCCTGCTAACTATGGGAAAAAACCCTGGCTCTACTCTAATGGAAGTTTGCATGTGCTTAGGTGCTGGGTTTGCCCTTTCCTGTTGCCAGTTTGTTTTTAACCATTTGTCTGCACTGTTACAACTCTCCAGGCTGGTGCTCCTAGCCCTGGATTTCTGTGCTAGGAATGGGTAAAGCAATCAGTGGGAGCTTTGTAGGAACCCTTCCTAAGCCAGAACACATCACCCTCCCTTCCTCCCAAGGCAGGGAGAGCAGGGCCCAGCTGAGCCAGGCTCTGGGCTGGCAGGGGACTGCAGGCAGGAGAACAGCCCTGCCTCTGCTGTGCCACCTTTCCAAGGGGTCACGGGGAAGGCAGAGCAGGGCCCTGCCCTTGGGGGGCAGTGGGGCAGAGCTGGGCTGCTGAGATGGGCTCCAGGGCAGGGCAGGCTCTCTCTGCACAGAGGATGAGGTTTTCCTGTGGGGATCAGAGCAGGGAATGAGCCAGGGGCAGAGCTGGGGTCACACAACAGCAGCTGAGCAAAGGCACAGATTCCATGTGACAAACCAGAGATCCGGCAGGAATGCACATAATAACCACAATTCTCCCCTCTGTAGGGAGAACCAGGCCATGCAGGACTTTCTTCCCCTCCTTGTGCTCCAGGCCCCCTTTGGGCTGCAGTCCCCGTGCAGCTGGAGGTGCAGGTGCTGTGAGGAGCTGTGCCCTGGTGCCCTGTGCATGCCAGGGCCTGGCCTGCCTGGCCTGGCAGGGCAGCTGCCAGCAGTGCTGGCCAGCACGGCACTGAAATTAAGGACAAATAGGCAGGAGTACATTTTGTGCATGTAGTGTCTGCTGTTGACTCAATATTTCAGCTAAACATATTTACCTGAATATTCATAGTCACTTAGAGGGGCCCGCATCTCCTGAGCTCAGCTAATCATTTAAATTCTGGCAATGGCACTGCTTTGCTCCAGCCCCCAGCGCTGCTCACGGGGTCCCTTTGGCTTCCAAAGCCCCAGGCAGCAGCAGCCCCACACCTGCCCCAGCAGCCTGGCCGAGGCTCCCCTTTGCAGGTCCCAAACCCCACTTGGAGCCTGGAGGTGCTGTGGGGTCAGATCAGGCCCCCTGGCAGTGGGAGCTTGGAGAGAAGCACCAAGGGCAGGGCTGGGCACTGGGGTCCCCTCTGGGAGGGTTCATCAGGAGCTGGTGGTGCTGAGGTGCTGCTGACCCTCAGTGCCCCCTCGGCTCTGGGGTTCTCGGGGGGCTGTGCAGCTCAGCCTGCTCTGGGAGCACAGAGCCAGGAGCCAGGGGGGCTCTGCAGGGACAGACACAGCCCCAGGGCTGCCTGCGGTGCCTGGTGTTGGGAAGGGAGCTGGGCTTCTTCAGAAAGCAAGAAGGAAAGTTAGAAATGAAAAACAAAGATGAAAGCAACCCCCCCCCCCCCCCAAACTGAGCTTTTGCATTTTCTGGGTTAAGGAACTCGAGGAGGAGGAGGATGAGGATGTAGTCAGGTGGGTCTTGGCCTCTTCCCCAGGGCCAGCAGGGACAGGAGGAGAGGGAACGGCCTCAGGCTGGGCCAGGGCAGGCTCAGGGTGGGCACAGCAGGAATTTCCCCATGGGAAGGGGGCTCAGGGTGGGCACAGCAGGAATTTCCCCATGGAAAGGGGGCTCAGGGCAGGCTCAGGGTGGGCACAGCAGGAATTTCCCCATGGGAAGGGGGCTCAGGGCAGGCTCAGGGTGGGCACAGCAGGAATTTCCCCATGGGAAGGGGGCTCAGGGTGGGCACAGCAGGAATTTCCCCATGGAAAGGGGCTCAGGGCAGGCTCAGGGTGGGCACTGCAGGAATTTCCCCATGGAAAGGGGGCTCAGGGCAGGCTCAGGGTGGGCACTGCAGGAATTTCCCCATGGGAAGGGGGCTCAGGCACTGGAACTGCCCAGGGAAGTTTGGATCCCCATCCCTGGAGTGTCCAAGGAGGGGCTGGAGGTGGCACTGAGCGCTGGGACAGGGTGGGCATCAGGCACAGGTTGGGGGTGATGGCCCTGGAGCTGCTCCCCAGGCTCAGGGGTCCTGGGACCCTGCTGGGTGCCCCGGGCTCAGCTCCGAGGGAATTCCTGCCCTGGCAGCCCCTGTGAGTGCCTGCAGGCACAGCCACCTCTGGCAGGGTGGCACAGGCAGCCGCGGGTCCCTGCTCTGTGTCCTGAGCGCTGTGCAGCTACAGAAAGTCCACGAGAAACCCACAGGAAGGCTGGGCTTGGGCCTTCTCCTGCCATGAGACTGGGAAATAACTGGAGGTGCTGGATGAGGGGAGGGGCAGAGGGAGCATCACTTCATCTCCATTTGCATCAGTCCCCTGTGTACCAGGGCTGGATTCTTCCTGCCCAGGCTGTGCCACACGGGCAGATTGCCTTGGCTCAGGACAGGGCTTCCAGGTGTGTGCCCAGCATTTCCTAGAATTTTAAACCCAAGGCTGATGAGCTGTCAAATAAACAATAATGCTGCTGTTTTAAACCTCTGTTCAATGCTTGAATAGGGGCTGATTTCCACGGGTGCTGCTGACTCCAATCATCCCAGCTGGACCTCAGGCCCTCCCAAACCTCAAAATTCGAGATAAAATTTTCATTCTTCCACCTATAGTTAAAAGCTGTGAAAATCTTTGTGATTTCTATCACTAATGACACTTTAACTATTGGATTTTTTACTTTTTTTTTAATAGCTGGGGAGTTCATTTTTAAATCCTTGCCTTTTCAATAGCTTCAGTGCAGTAATTGCCCAGGAAAATCGTGTTGTAGTCGATACCAAAGTGCTCCAGAGCAGAGTGGGAACAGAGTGTCTGTGCCCTGGCTCTCAGCAGCTCCCCAAGGCAGCCCAGCCCTGGCTGTGCCCCAGCAGGTGCTGCTGGTGCCCTGGCTGTGCCCAGAGTGCCAGGCTGGGCTCAGGTCAGGGCGTGTCAGGAGCCAGGACATCCCTCTGTCTGTCCTGAGACGCCAGGACCTCTGCCAGGGGTCTCAGGGACCCTGCCTTCTCGGGTGGCTGTTGATAATTGCAGCCCCAGGTGTGCAGGGTGTCTCTGCTTCGGCCCCACAACTGCAGAACGAGTCTGGATCTTCACTGTTTGGTCCTGAGGTTGTTTATTAATTCTGATCTATAAAATTTTCTTTCTGCCCAGCCCAGATCTGCTCAGCAGGGCAGCCACAGGCACTGTGACCGCCCCCGGGGCGGTGCTGTCCTTTTATACTGCAAACTACATAGAACATATCGACACTTAATTCCAATACCTATCACCTGTGTTAGTGCACTTCTACTCTAAATATAACATATTGACACTTAATTCCAATACCTATCACCTGTGTTAGTGCACTTCTACTCTAAATATAACATATTGACACTTAATTCACAATACCTATCACCTGTGTTAGTGCACTTCTACTCTAAATATAACATATTGACACTTAATTCACAATACCTATCACCTGTGTTAGACAGTGCACTTCTCCTCTAAATATAACATATTTACACTTAATTCCAATACCTATCACCTGTGTTAGACAGTGCACTTCTACTCTACATATAACATATTGACACTTAATTCACAATACCCATCACCCATGTTAGACAGTGCACTTCTACTCTACATATAACATATTGACACTTAATTCACAATACCCATCACCCATGTTAGACAGTGCACTTCTACTCTAAATATAACATATTGACTCTTAATTCCCAATACCCATCACCCATGTTAGACAGTGCACTTCTACTCTAAATATAACATATTGACACTTAATTCCAATACCTATCACCTGTGTTAGTGCACTTCTACTCTACATATAACATATTGACACTTAATTCACAATACACATCACCTGTGTTAGACAGTGCACTTCTACTCTAAATATAACATATTGACACTTAATTCCAATACCTATCACCCAGGTTAGACAGTGCAATTTTATTCTAAACCACTCCCAAAGTGCCAACATCACTGCAGAAAATGGAGAACAAGAAGAAGAAAGAAGAAAGGCCGGACACGCCCAAGTTCCTCCATCTTGTCCCCATAACCCCCATACCAAAAATCCTAAAATCTACATTTTCACGCCGTGATCATTCTGTTATTACACCATTCAAGCCTCTGTGACTTTCATGTCCTCATACAAAGCTGGTAACTCGCTCCAGGGGTCACAATCAAACCCCCAGGTGCTCTGGGCTGTGTGCCAGGGTCTCTGAGCCCCCTGGCAGCTCTGGACACCCAGAGGGATGCACTGAGTTCCGACACTGGCTCAGAGCCCAAAACGCCCCTGTGGCTTTGATTATCACCCGTGGAGCAAGTCACCAACCTTAGCTGAAGATCTGCAAGCCATGACAAGTAGAATGACAGTGAATTTATCATGGGGTGGAAAAGTAGATTTTGGGGTTTTTAGAATGGGGGTTCAGGGGGGCAAGATGGAGGAATCTGGGTGTGTCCAGCCTTTCTCCTTCTTCTTGGCCTCCATCTTCTGGGTGATGGTGGCACTTACAGATTGGTTCAGAGTAGCAGCTCACTGTCTAACATAGGTGATAGGTGTTGGGAAGGAATTGCAAACATTGTTTTTGTAGTTTTTAGTATAAAAAGATAACACTGCCCTGGGGAAGGCAGCGTGCCTGGAACTGTCCTGCTGGATGGACCTGGGCAGGAGAGGAGAAAGAATTTTATAGATAAGGAGCAATAAACAACCTTGAGCCCGAGAAATGAAGAGCCCTGACTCCTTCTTCAGGGGCTGGGCTGGGAAAAGAGACTTTGCAGCTTTTCTCGGGGTCACTGTGAGCAGCAGAGATCCCGACAGGGCAGAGCCCCCACCCCTCTGGGCAGTCACAGCCGAGGGAGGCAAAGCCCCTGGGCCCAGGGCTGGCTCTGGCTGGCACTGGGACTGGCAGATAAAGCATCTTCCCCTCCTGTGCACACTGAGAGCTGTGATGAGCTCCTGTTAAACCGTGGCCACTCTGGGGAGGCCCTGGGTTGATCTCCGTGTACACCCCATTCCCCAGCTCTGCTCTGAATGAGCTTAAACATTTGGTAAGGTCTTCAACTGCAAATGTCTAATTTCTTATTCAATATTCAGAATTCCAAATGAAATAAATGATCTGTTTACATGCATCAGTCAGACCATCTGGTTCCATAGGAGAATTCAACAAAGAATCCATTAATTGTCACACATGTTTATTCATCATTCTTAATTCATAATTCTTATAAATAATTAAATCAGAAAATCTTCTGCAAATAAACAAGCCAAGTGATTATTTTGAAGCTCCAACTTCCATACCTAAAAGAAAACAAAATTAATAGCTCATGTGAACATCCAAGAAAAGGAAAACATTCAATTTGGTGAGTACATAAAGCGCTAGGATTTTCTGCAACCAGCTCATCCCTTTCATCTTGCATTTAAAACCATAATTACCACTGCCAGCAGCACATGGAGAAAGCAGCAGAGGGAGAAAACAAAGTATGGAGAGAAAGTGGGAAGGGAAATTATGTGAGAGCACCAAGAAAAGACAATTTGTGTTCCTCTGCCTGGGCTCTCTCCCTCTCTCCCCAGCACCACCTCTGGGTATTTATAGCCCAGTGCTGGGTGGGGCAAAGAATGAGCACAAATGTCCTTTGGTAAAGACCCTGGGGCATTAAAAATCCAGGGATGATGGTGGCCTTTGGAGGAAATTTTGAGGCACATCTGCATGGTGTCCCTGCATCCCTACAGCCACTGCATCTGGGGCTTTTCCAGGCATTATTTCTGGAAATCAAGAGTCCTTGGGCACATAGTGCTTTCACTGTGAGTGACTTCAAGCTGGAAAATGTGATTCATTGGAGCTAAAATGTAATTTTCAGAATAGTCATCTCTCTCAGCTTATCTTTGGGGGAAAGAGACATCCTGGTGTGTCAGGGGTGAAAGGCTGGGACCTGCTCTGCTGTACACAGAGTGTTTTATTACTTTCACATCTCTTATTTTAACTCCATTGTCTGACACAGCCATTACCTCTTCAAGGACAGGGTTTTTAAAGGTATTGGGAGTCTTGTACCTGGAGAATGCTGTAATGTCAGGCACAAAGGTACCTAATGCATCTCTGGCTCTCCTGCCAGTGACACGGCCAGGGCCATTGTGGCCTCATGGTCTGGCTCAAATTCTGCCAGGCTGCTGCAGTTCCACAAACTGGTGTCTATTCCCACAGCAAAGAGGGGCACAGAACTGGCAATGGTTTATGGCTGTGCTGCTGTGCTTTAATAACCACCTGAATTAGCACAGTGCCACAGGGGTGTGAAGGAGGGGTCTGCGTGGGCTCGGGAGCTGGAATTTCTGGAATTCCATGAAAAACCAGAGCGGTGCAAGGCTCTGGCTGCAGTGCTGGCCCTTGGGTGGATGGGCTTGGTGGGGGTGTCTGTGCTGCTGCTGCGCCAGGGGCAGCTGCTCCCACCTCAGGCCCTGGAACAGCTGGAGCAGCTGGAGCAGCTGGCTCAGGGCTGGCACCTGTGCCACACCACGGGGCAGGGCTGCTCTCCCGGGCAGGAAAACCCCCGAGCTGGGGTAGGAGAGCAGGGCTGGGGTGGTGGGGATGGATGGAGAGCAGAGATCTCTGCAGCCAGGGCTGGAACCTGGGGTTCATTGCAAAGGGCCTGGGTGCAGGGCCCTGCTGGAGCTGCCAGGCACAGCTGGAGCAGGACTGAGAGAAGAGAGGGGAGAGAGGATGAGAGGGTGAGAGGGTGAAAGAGCAAAAGGGTAAGAGCATGAGGTTCCCATTACAATACCATAAATCTTCTTCTGTGCTGAATATTCTGATTCTCACTAACCAATCCAGTACAATACACAAATCCTAATACAATACACAAATCCTAATACAATACACAATACAATCCTAGTACAATACACAAATCCTATAGCATTTCCATACAGCCTATAAGAATTATTACATTACCATCCTGTGTTACATTTTAAACCCTAAAAACTCCTCTTTGGGCCCCTTCTGCCAAGCTGCAGGGTCTGCTCTGACCCTTGGGCCTGTGTGCAAGCAGAGGGTGTTGTTCCATCAAAAGGGGATCACCTTCAGTGGCCATGCCATTGTTTTCCAGTTGTTCAGTAACTGAGGGATCTCAAAGCTTGCTTTCATTTCAATCTCACTTATAGTTTCTATATTCTCAACATCTTTTGTCAGACAATCCTATTGATCAGGCTTTCCTGTTTCACCTTCCCCAACACCGGGGCTGTCCCGCTCCCCAGGAGCCGGCAGCGATGTCTGCCTGCTGAGCATCCTCCTCCTCCTCTTCCTCCTCCTCCTCCTCCTCCTCCTCCTCCTCTTCCTCCTCCTCCTCCTCCTCCTCCTCCTCCTCCTCCTCCTCCTGCTCCTGCTCCTCCTCCTGCTCCTGCTGCTGCTCCTGCCCGTCTGTGGCTGACCCACTCGGGGCTCCTGTGTTATCATCACTGCTCTCGGGGTGACTCATCCCAGGGCTATGTGGGCTCTTTAGTCACCCTGGTGTTACTGGAAAGTTCTTTCTGCAGAGGCCTGGAATATAAAACTGAAAACATTCTGGTTGTAAAGTGCCTCAGATAACACAGAGCCCGCTGTCAAAGCAGGGCCTGCCTGAGCAACAGTAATTCCACAACTGCAGAGAGTGCTGAACTCCTTCTGCTCCCATGCCAGTGCTCTTGGTACTGCCAAAATTGAGATTCCCACCACAGAGGAGTGGGGAGGCTGCCTTCTCCTCACGTCTAATTCTTTTCCAGTTGAAAAACAGTCTCTTAATGTGCTACTGCTGGGAGGTTTGGGTACTTTCTCCAAGCTTATGACAATCCCAGAATTTCAGGGATGTGGGTGGTTATAAACTCTCCCTTGAAATGTGCCATAAAGCAGCAAAGGAAGCCAGAATTCACATTATTTCCTTGTTACACCCTACAGGAGCTGTCATCCAAGGGCTATGTGGCTGTTGAGTTAAAATTTAGCTGAAGAGATTTCAGCAGCGCTGGGGGTTTCTTTTTGTGGCTTTTACACTGATTTCTCTCTTTTCCCCCCGTTATGTGTCTGAGTTTTCCATCTTTGGCTGGCTGCACCCTCCTCCTCAGGGATCCAGCTCCAAATGGGACATTTTTCCTTTAAGAAGGATTTCCCCGAGGAGCGGGTTTCTCTCTCAGGATTTCCAGACTGTAGTTTGAATGTCTGGAGTGTTTTCCTTCTCCCTGCGAGCTCCTGGCAGAGCGAGGAGCTTTAAAACACAAATATTTATGGACGAGGCAATGTTTGGATTAGGGAATGAAGAATCTGGATCAGCTGCTTTGCTTATCTGGTTCAGAGCAAGGCTCTGAGGAGCCCTGGGTGTGCTCTGGGACACCAACCCAGCCTTGGTCCCTTAAAGAGCAGCCCAGAGCAAGAGAGGCTCATTTTTCAGGAGAATTTCTCCATGGCAGGGAATGCCAGGCACTGGGGCTGCCCAGGGAGGGGTGGATCCCCATCCCTGGAGGTGGCACTCAGGGCTCTGGGCTGGGGATTGGGCACAGCTGGGGCTGGGAGGGACTCTGGGATTCAGGGATTTTACAGTTCCTGCAGAGATGCAGCATTTGGCACCATTTCCCAGCTGCCTGGCAACGTGGGCCTGCCTGGGAGACAAGGTCATTAACACAGAGCCTGGGGAGGGAGCGATGGATTCAGGAGCTCCTGGGCACAGCAGGGAAATGGTTCTGGGCCCCACGTCCCACCAGAGCCCAGCCAAAGCCCCTGGGCTTCAGCAACTGATTTCTGGCTTTTCCCTGGGTAAACAGAGAACCCAGCCTGGCCCTGCCAGTCCAGCACCTCTCAGGCACAGTTAAATTACCTTTTAGAGAAATAATAAAAATAATGGCCCAGCCTAATGAATGCCTGAGGAATTCTATAGAAGGCCTTGTGACACCTGCATTAATACCAAATGAGTTCATTATGATTAATGTTATTAAAATAAATGTCATGGCGGCGAATAATGGCCTGGCCATTACTTTAAAGTGTTGCCACTGGATCTCTAAAAGCTCATGAGTCAACCCTGGAGAAGGAATTCTGCACTTTCATGTCTAAAGCTGTAGGGAATTCAAACTTTTCTGCAAAAACAGCCCCAGAAGCACCTGGGAGGCTGTGAGAAGGACAGAGTGCCCTGGCTGGGGCAGGGCTGCTTCTCCTGGGCCTCTGAGGTGGGGTGGGAGCGTTCCTCACATGGGAATTTCTTGGTGCTTGAGGGTGATGCTGGAATTCTCTGTGCCGGGTTGTGTTTGGGCTTTTATCAGGCCAGATTTGTTTAATTCTGCTGCCTTCAGAGGGGGATTTGTCTTCTTGGCTTTCAAAGCACAGCACAACAGTTTTACAAACATCACAAACTTGTCCTTTCAGAAAAGAAAAGGCTAAGAATGAGAATATTTATATTAGTGACAGGTGCAAGTAACTATTTTCAGTGGATTTTACCTATGCAAATCTCAGCAACTTGTGAAGCCTTTGGAGAGATGTTCTTTAGACTCTTGATTAAAATCTCAGCTGGAATAAAATATTTAGCAAAAAGATGTTTTTCTACTCCTCAACTGATCCTTAATTAATCATCTTTGTTAACTGGCTAGAGGACATCCTGCTTCATTTTGCCTTTTTGGCTTAGGATAATGTATGTAAATTAATTTGGGGTTGTATAATCCAATCATAAAACGACCCAAAGACCTTGCTGCCACTGGTGTGTGCTGTCAGCAGGACAGAAGGGAGCAGTGCTGGTCCTGGTGGGGGGGGACAGTCACAGGCAGGGTGGTGGGGCCTTAAATTGTGCAATAAAATCAAGAGGAACCTGAGGAAAGAGACTGCTGGATGGATGGATGGATGGATGGATGGATGGATGGATGGATGGATGGATGGATGGATGGATGGATGGATGGATGGATGGATGGATGATGGATGGATGGAGGGATGGATGGATGGATGGATGGATGGATGGATGGATGGATGGATGGATGATGGATGGATGGATGGATGGATGGATGGATGGATGGATGGATGGATGGATGGATGATGGATGGATGGAGGGATGGATGGATGGATGGATGGATGGATGGATGGATGGATGGATGGATGATGGATGGATGGATGGATGGATGATGGATGGAGGGATGGATGGATGGATGGATGGATGGATGGATGGATGGATGATGGATAGATGGATGGATGGATGGATCATGGATGGATGGATGGATGATGGATGGATGATGGATGGATGGATGGATGGATGGATGGATGGATGATGGATGATGGATGGATGGATGGATGGATGGATGGATGGATGGATGGATGGATGATGGATGGATGGATGGATGGATGGATGGATGGATGGATGGATGGATGGATGGATGGATGATGGATGGATGATGGATGGATGATGGATGGATGATGGATGGATGATGGATGGATGGATGATGGATGGATGGATGATGGATGGATGGATGATGGATGGATGGATGGATGATGGATGGATGGATGATGGATGGATGGATGGATGATGGATGGATGGATGGATGATGGATGGATGGATGGATGGATGGATGGATGATGGATGGATGGATGGATGATGGATGGATGGATGGATGGATGGATGGATGGATGGATGGATGGATGATGGATGGATGGATGATGGATGGATGGATGGATGGATGGATGGATGGATGGATGGATGATGGATGGATGGATGATGGATGGATGGATGATGGATGGATGATGGATGGATGGATGGATGGATGGATGGATGGATGGATGGATGGATGGATGATGGATGGATGGATGGATGGATGGATGGATGGATGGATGGATGGATGGATGATGGATGGATGGATGATGGATGGATGATGGATGGATGGATGGATGGATGGATGGATGGATGGATGGATGGATGGATGGATGGATGGATGGATGGATGATGGATGGATTGATATCTGACTCCAGGCACTGCCAAAGCAGCACAGCAAAGGTTCTGAGGTGTGTTTTGCCAGGGAGTTAAAATCACCAGGGGTGTGAGGAAGGTAACGGGGGGAAAATCTCTGTAATTTCTATAATTGTTTTTGAAGCAATGCATGTGCCCAGTCACAGAACTATTTTAGGAGTGGTGATGTAAGGTCCAATTAGCAGAATGACATTGGGGAAGAGGTGTAAATCTGCAGGGTTTCCATTTTATTGCTGCTGCTGCTGCTGGGCCAGAGGCAGAGCTGGATTTGGGCTTTGTTCACTGCAGGACCTCGGGTGGACGTGGCGGGGCTGAGCTGACAATTGGACTGGATGATCTTCAAGGACTTTTCCAACCCTGGGATTCTGTCTCAGGCGACACAAGGTCATTTCCCAGAAATTCCAGCTCAGAGGCGCCCACAAACCCCGCAGAGGTTGGGAATAGGAAAACCAGGAAAGGATGAGGATAGAGCCCAATGTTGTTTTAACATCAGCACACACGTGTGCACATTGTTGTTGCTAGGGCCTCAAACCTCCTAATTTCTGAGGAGGTGTTTAATTTATTTTCCTTTTAAATGAAGGCTGTAATGGGAATGAGTCATGCAGCCCTGTTTACCACGGGGCTTTGCTCCTGGGCCGTGTTCCTGGGGATGTCTGAGCCCTCCCTGGCAGGGAGGGAGATGCTGTTGCTGCTCTTTGGGGCGAGGCGCTGTGAGGCAGCCTGAGAAAACCGATTGATTTTTGTGCACAGCACAGAGAGGAGTCGCAGGCTGTGCTGCTGTGGCTGCTGTGTGTGAGCAGCAGGATGAGCCCAGGCCGGCCCTGGGGCTGCAGATGCAGGGTTGTGTTCGCTGTACACGGGTGCAGCTGCTGCTGCTGCTGCCAGGTCTGGGTCTCAGCTCCTTTCTCCCTGCTTTCTTGACTCCGCAGAAACGTTAAACACAGCTCGAGGATGTGGCAACCCCGCCGATCTTCCTGTTGTGGGTGTCCTGGTGCTGCAGAGGGGCCGTGCAGATGCAGCCAGCTGTGTGCGTGCCGTGCCCCGGCCGCGCCGGGAGCCAGGGACAGCCCAGGAACAAAGCCTCACGTTCCTGGGGCAGGGCCAGCAGGAGAGCTTGATAATTTAATCTGTGGGCTCACGGCTTGAGAGTCTACACAAACATCCCCCTCTTTCCCCACAGCATGGATCACGCTGCCATGGGTGCTGGGAGAGCCCAGGGAATAAATGGGCTCCCTGCAGTTATTAAATGGGATGGTTGGCATTCAAAGCCAGGTCAAACACCTCATTCCTCAGCTTCAGCATTGTAGTAAATATCTCCAGTTATTTCTGATTTATACAGCTGCCATAAGCACTCCTGCCCATGGAAACGTGCAGGAGTCACACTGAGCCCTTGGGGAGAGCCATGGACATTGCTTCAAGTTGGAGCTTTTTGATGGAACACCAGGCCCCTTTATGTGCCTCCTCTGGGAGCCATTGGTCACCAAACCTGCTGTAAGGGTGCCCAGCCAGGCTGGCAGGGCTGGTGGCAGGGGGTGACAGCCCGGTGACCCCCAGTGTCCCCTGCCTGCCCTGCTGTGTGCCTGGGACACCCGGGCTGCAGAGCCAAGGGCACAGCGGGCAAAGGAAAGGGCTCCTTTCAGCCCAAACACAGCGGGGACAGAGCTGCACCTTGCACGGGGACACAGCTGCACCTTGCACGGGGACACAGCTGCACCTTGCACAGGGACAGAGCTGCACCTTGTACAGGGACACAGCTGCACCTTGCACAGGGACACAGCTGCACCTTGCACAGGGACAGAGCTGCACCTTGTACAGGGACACAGCTGCACCTTGCACAGGGACAGAGCTGCACCTTGTACAGGGGACAGAGCTGCACCTTGTACAGGGACAGAACTGCACCTTGCACAGGGACAGAGCTGCACCTTGCACAGGGACAGAGCTGCACCTTGTACAGGGACAGAGCTGCACCTTGCACAGGGACAGAGCTGCACCTTGCACAGGGGACACAGCTGCACCTTGCACAGGGACAGAGCTGCACCTTGTACAGGGGACAGAGCTGCACCTTGCACAGGGGACACAGCTGCACCTTGCACAGGGACACAGCTGCACCTTGTACAGGGGACAGAGCTGCACCTTGCACAGGGACAGAGCTGCACCTTGCACAGGGGACACAGCTGCACCTTGCACAGGGACAGAGCTGCACCTTGTACAGGGGACAGAGCTGCACCTTGTACAGGGACACAGCTGCACCTTCTACAGGGACACAGCTGCACCTTGTACAGGGACAGAGCTGCACCTTGCACAGGGACAGAGCTGCACCTTGTACAGGGACAGAGCTGCACCTTGCAGGGACAGAGCTGCACCTTGTACAGGGGACACAGCTGCACCTTGCACAGGGACACAGCTGCACCTTGTACAGGGACAGAGCTGCACCTTGCACAGGGACAGAGCTGCACCTTGCACAGGGACAGAGCTGCACCTTGTACAGGGACAGAGCTGCACCTTGCACAGGGACAGAGCTGCACCTTGTACAGGGACAGAGCTGCACCTTGTACAGGGGACAGAGCTGCACCTTGTACAGGGACACAGCTGCACCTTCTACAGGGACACAGCTGCACCTTGCACAGGGACACAGCTGCACCTTGCACAGGGCCAGAACTTCCAGGGCCAGAGCTGCACCTTGCAGGGGCAGCAGGAGGTGCCTGCAGGGCTGTGCCTGGGCCAGCTCCTGCCCTGAGTCCTCTGCTGGAGTCAGAGCAAACAAAGTTTTCCTGCCTTAACCCGGGGTATGAAATCTGGGGCTGCTTTTGTGCATTCAGAGCTGCCTGCCTGCCCTTACATGGGTTTCTTTACAGTTTCTGGTCACGCAAGGAGCTGCATCATTTCCAGGCAGGATTGGCAGGAATGCAGCTCCGCCACTGCCGAGCAGCTGGAGGACACCATTAAATAAAACAGGATCCTCCCCACGAGCTGCTTCATCTTCTCATGAGGCCTGGGAGACAGACAGAAATCCTTTCTGACCTCTGTGACCCTGCTGGCAAGCAGTGACAGGGCCCTGCTGGGCCTGGACAGGTTCTTTCAATGTCTCTGGACCTTGGGGAGCATCCCTCCCTCCTGTGCACATGACTGAGTGCAGAGGGAGTTCACTGCCCCTCACGGCTCCATCTCCAGGCTCTGACTTTCACCTTCTCTTCACAGGCTGCTCCTGCAGCCCCCCTGCAAGAGGCAGAGTGCTCTGCACCCCCAAAGCCCCCCAGAGCCACCCCCAGCCTTGCCTGGAGCTGTGGCACAGTGTGACACACGGTGGGGCTTTACCTGGGAGGGCTCTGGGGGCTGAGCAGCTGATTCTGTGCTGCCGCCCCCCACCTTCCAGGTGTCCCCAAAAAGGGCATTTTCCATGGCTCAGGGCAGTGCCCTGCACGAGTGCTGTGCCAGGCCTGCTCTTGGGCAGCTCTGCGCTGCTGTGAGCCCAAGAGCCTCCCCTCACCTGGGGTTCCCTCAGCCCCAGCTGTGCATGCAGGGGAGATGGTGGGGTACACTGAGAGCAGCTCTGGGGAGGCTTTGGTTGCTCCAGCCCTGATGTGTCCTCCCGGTTCCTCAGTGTTGGCTGTAGTGCTGCACTTGCAGGGAGCAAAGGCATTTCCTCTGCAGCCTGGGCAGCACACAGAGCACAGGCCCTGGGATCTCTTCATTTGCTCAGAGCTGCCTTAAGATGGTTTTTCAGAGGTAGTTTTGGGATTTTATTTCCCTTTTCAGGGCCCCCAAACCGGATGTGTCCAACCTCATATTCCAGTTATTGGACGTTTAAAGGGTGCACAAAGACACTTTACAGGGGCAGAATGAGAGGAGACGTTAACAAATCTATCACCCAGCGTTCTCCAAAGTGTGTCAAACTGTGGAAGCAGCTCTGCACGGGTTCAGCTCTCAGCTCTGCCACTGACAGGAGATAATGAAGAAATCATTGAGCTCCAGGTGGAGATTGAGGAAGGGGAATATTCTGCTGTGAGAGCTGGAAGTTAAAGATAAGCAAAACAAACTTTGAAATTAAGGTGTCCAGGCAGAATTAAGGCAAAAGCAGAGTGCAAAAAGGCTCCCACTCCAACAGCATGTGCAGCTTTGGGGCTGGTTTGACTAAATTGAGTTGAACAGGCTCTTTCAGACTCAGTAATTCAACACAGGCTGCTGCTGGTGCTGGGTAAAAATCCTGCCCAGAGCTCGATAGGATGGGGATGCAGGGAAGGTGTGGAATGAATCACTCTGCATGTTGCATGTGGATAAGCAAAGAAAAGCAGGGCTGGGAGGGCCTGGGTGAGGCTCATCTGCTCATCCCCCTGCTCCTCCCGTGCCACAGCAGCCCCTGGCTGGGAGCAGGGACAGCAGCAGGGCTGGCTCTGGGCACGGGCAGCTCCTGCAGCAGGGACAGCAGCAGGGACAGCAGCAGGGCTGGCTCTGGGCATGGGCAGCTCCTGCTGCCTCCTTCCTAAAACACTTCTGCTCCCAGAGCAGCCAGAGACTTTCCTCACGCCTCATCTTTACCTAATTCAGTCAAGGATGGACAGCAAGTGTTCTGCTGCTTGCAAACCCTTTCACACACCTCTCCTTTTAGCTGTGCAGGGCTCTTAATGAAGTGCAATAACAGAGTTCAAGCTTTTTGGAGAAGGTTTTGAGGTGCTGCTGCCAGCGCGCAGCGCTCACAGTGTGTGAGCTCAGCAATGCTGGGATCACATCTCTGAGAAGCTGCCCCAACAGCTGGGGCACAGGGAGCTCTGCTCCCCCCCAGCACAGCTGCTCAGGGGCTGGGGATCAGGAAAGGTTCTGCTTCCCCCAGAGGGTGCTGGCACTGCCCAGGCTCCCCAGGGACGGGCACAGCCTGAGGCTGCCAGAGCTCCAGGAGGGCTTGGACAGCGCTCCAGGGATCCCAGGGTGGGATTTGGGGGTCTGGGCAGGGCAGGGGCTGCGCTGGAGGATCCTGGGGGGCCCTTGCAGCCCCTGTGATCCCCAGGGCTGAGCAGGGCAGAGCCCAGGGGGGCTGGGACAGCCCCGCAGCTGCCACGGCCCCGCTGTGGTTTGGCCGCTGCTGGGCTGTCTAGACAAGCCTTGGAGAGAGCCCTGCTCTGGTTCCTATTTGATTGAGACAGGCGTTTTCATCTCTAGTGTAAACATGCCCCAATAACAGAACTCTGCCGTGGCATTTCTTGTACAAAAGCCCCTTTTTTGGAAGGAGCCATTGGATTAATGCAGTTCCATTCCCCACTCCGGATATAATTTCATCTTTCCCATTTAGGCATTAGGTTTCCTGAAAAAAAAAAAAGGGCGAGGTGGAAATGCTGAGCCCCTCAGAAAGTGCTCGTGTTTAGCAGAGAGCTGCAGCTGTGCAAACACAGGGCTGTGCCTGGAGCAAGGGAACTGAGATCCACCTGGTGCCATGCACAGAGCCAGGCCTGGGTCTGCCCTCGGGGGCACCAGAGAGCCCTGCAGGAGGCAGGGAGGGAGGGAGGGACGGACAGATGGACGGATGGATGGATGGATGGATGGATGGATGGATGGATGGATGGATGGATGGATGGATGGATGATGGATGGATGATGGATGGATGGATGGATGGATGGATGGATGGATGGATGGATGGATGGATGGATGGATGGATGATGGATGGATGGATGGATGGATGGATGGATGGATGGATGGATGGATGGATGGATGGATGGATGATGGAGGGATGGGGATGGATGGATGGATGAATGAGGGATGGATGGATGGATGGATGGATGGATGGATGGATGGATGGATGGATGGATGGATGGATGGATGAATGGATGGATGAATGAGGGATGGATGGATGGATGGATGGATGATGGATGGATGGATGGATGAATGGATGGATGGATGAATGGATGGATGGATGATGGAGGGATGGATGGATGGATGGATGGATGGATGGATGGATGGATGGATGGATGGAGGGATGGATGGATGGATGGATGGATGGATGGATGGATGGATGGATGGATGGATGGATGGATGGATGGATGAATGAGGGATGGATGGATGGATGGATGGATGGATGGATGGATGGATGGATGGATGGATGAATGAGGGATGGATGGATGGGCACCACCAGGACTGAGGGGAGCCCTGCTGTGGGCAGCTCCTCTGGGCAGGGCCTGAGCCCACAGGGAGTGCCAGGGGCTGCAGCAGCATCTCCCTGTGCCCAGGGGAGCACCTGCAGCAGAGCCAAGGCCGTGCCCCAGGCACAGGGTGTCCAGAGCAGCACCTGTGCATCCCTGGCAGTGCCCAAGGCCAGGTTGGCCACTGGGGCTGGGCGCACCTGGGACAGTGGAACGAGTGAAAGTGGAGGATTTTTAAGATCTTTTCCAACCCAAGCCACTCTGGGATTCTGTGGAACAGGACAAGTGAGCAGCACAGGACCCTGCGTGCCCTCAGGATGGTCTCTGAGTGCCTCCAGGCCAGGGACAGGGACCAGAGCCCTGAACAGACCCAGCAGCTTCTCCCCACAAGGTGTTTGAGATGGGGGAACTGGGCTGCGTCATTGGGAGTTAAAGAAATGAGAGATTTTTCATTTTGAAATGGGCTCTTTGCCAAGCATTCCGGTTGGGGGAAAATCTGCTCTCTGCAGTTTTTCTGAAGACTTTCTCTGCTCTTCTGTTGCCCATCCTGCTCTTGTTTATGCAACTTGAATGGTGTTGAATGTCATGCGTTATTGAATAGTTCTGAGCATGCCTTGGCCCTAAGTGAACATACAGTAAAAACCAAGATCAGTCAAGGAGATCACAGGAATTCTGTTTGTCGGGAGGGAGCAGCCCTCACCTTGCTGTCAGTGGGAGACAGGGGCATCTCCAGCCTCTCCCAGCCCCGTCCTGCCCTGGATGGGATCAGCTGTACAGGACATCACACACTTCTTGAGCTTCCCTTTCTTTATCCAACCTAGAATACAGAAAGGATTCTGTGGGATAGCCATAAATGCAAACAGAAAGACTTTTGTTGAGCAAGAAAGAGGAATTAAGGTTATGAAAGATCAGAATTAAAATTTTAAAAGATCTGTGGCATCACTGCAGGACAAGGAGCTGCTTCTCAGCTTCCTCACTCACAACTCAGAAATTGGTTTGAGGATTGAGGTGCAGCACAACAGCAAATCTGCTGCAGGTGCTGTTCATAAAAGCAACATTTAGTTACAGAATTATTGGATCTTACCCGAAAGGGCTTTTACAGTATTTGTTACCCAGTCCTACCTGTAACAGCGTTGTCAATGTGCTTAAATATATTTTTCCATTAGATTATCCATGTTCATGTCAACAAAGCCCAGAAACTCGAATTACTCATTGCACAGAATCCCAGCATGGTTTGGGTGGGGAGGGAGCTCAAAGCCCACCCAGTGCCACCCCTGCCATGGCAGGGACAGCTCCCACTGTGCCAGGGCCTCCAGCCTGGCCTTGGGCACTGCCAGGGATCCAGGGGCAGCCCCAGCTGGACACAGTACCAGTTCAGTTTATCTATTTCTGGCCACTCACAATAAAGGATTTCAAGTAAAAATAATGATGATAATAATGACAATAATGATGATGATGATGCAAAGCATTTCTCATCAGCAGGGCAGGAAATGGAGCCGTGTTCTGTCAACAGCAGCGATGCTCCGAGTGAGGAAATAACTCCCCAAGTGCCCTTGGGCTCTGAGCTTAATCCCTGTATTTGTATCAGGTTTAATAAGGAGATTTATATTGGACACCAAATGTTAAAATTACCTAAACTTGAAAGGCCTGCCTATGAAATGAGTCGGAACAGATTCTCTGTGGAAGTTACTGCAGTGCCAATAAGGATTAATTAAAACTCAAATGTTCTTCATTGTGTGTTAATTGAGGAATTGTTATTCAGTCAACCTTCTTGATTTTTCTCTGTGTTAAATAATCATGGCAGTATTTCACCTAGTCTCACTGTTTATTTAACCAATTAATTAAGGGAGGGGATATTCTGCATTTATTAGTATTTTAATTGGAGAATTTTATTCCCGGTGGCCTAAACATCTACATATGCTCAGGTTTGGTGTTTAGCTTTTTTATCTTTTAAATGACCAGCGTTCCTGGTTGTACACCCTGCAGACTGGAGGAAAAAAGCTTTCAAGTGCTCTGCACAATTGAACTTCATTAGAGCAGGCAAACCAGGGGCCAGGTTTCCATCTCAGCTGTGCTCATGTCTGACAGAGTAATTCCCCACTAAATAATGGATTTGCTTTGAGCTGGTGCTGGTATGGAGAGGAGAGTTTGGCCTCTGTCACTTAAATAATTAGAGTGCACACTGTGTAATGCTGTTTAGCAGTTCAAAGCATTTTATTTAATGATTATTAATTTATACAAGGTCACTTCATAATGTATTCACAGTTTAGTTGGGGCTACAAAATTCAGAGCTCCACAGAGAGCTCTCTTGTAGGCAAAAGTGAGAGAATCCTCGCCTTAGAGGGATAAAATTCCAGGTTTGTGGGGTTTTTTCCTGTGTGACCCCACTCTAGGTGGCATCACCACTTGCCCAAGGCCAGGCTGGGCACTGGGGCTGGGACCCTGGGACAGTGGGAGGTGTCCCTGCCATGGCAGGGGTGGCATTGGGGGGTTTAGGGTCCTTCCAACCCAAACCAGTCTGGGATTCTGGGATATTCTTAAAAAACAAAAAATCCCAACCTGTGGGGTCCTGCAAAATCACAGATATTTGCAAATCTGAAATGAATCCAAGTCCTTCAACATTCCTGTCTCCTTCCTTCCCTGCTTCTGCTGGGAGCCAGAAGGCAGCAGAGCCCAGCCCAGCTCCTGCTGACACTCCTTGTTCTTTGTGCTCTTTCTTCAATTTCCAGCTGCACTCACCCTACAAACACATTTTTCCTCCTGACTTCACCAAGCCTCTTTATTTCATTGGGGAGATCAAGGCAGAGATATTCCAAATAGAGTAAGACCTTATCTTGCACAGAATAATATGAAAAACACAAAAGAATGTCCAGTATCTCTTTGTTTCTCCACACCAATGTTGAGTGATTTATAGCCACAATTCTTATTTCCCTGACATGTAACGTGGCTTTAGATTAAATTTTTGCCAAAATAAATGTATTTTTTCTGTAAAGTTAAGGATTGATGTAGATTTTTTAAAGCCCATGTTCCACTCGTAGTGCCTGATTTAACAATTGGGATTAACAATGCAGCTCCATTAGAAAATCTGAGCCAGCCCCTCAGTGAGGGAACCCTGAGGTGTGTGCTCAGCTCCCACTGGATTCACTGGCTTGGGAGTATTTGGTAGGAGCCAGGTCAGTGGGATAAATACAAAAATTCAGATTAGAGGCGCTGCCCTGGTGGCATTCCAGGGCAGAGGATGGCACTGACTCTGGGATTCTCCTGCCCTCAGCAGAGGCTTCAGGGCAGCCTTTCCCAGCCTGTCCCAGCTGCATCTCCGTGGGGAGCTTGTCCTTCTCACCCCTGGCTGATGGGTGCCCACCCAGCAGCTCTGCAGTGTGGAAAATGCTCTGCAATAACCCCACGGGGGTGCACCGAGCACCCAGAGATGGAGGAGGGTTCGTGCCAGGCAGGGGAAGCCAAGGGGCAGAACAGACCTGGTGGCAGACCAAAAAGAGCAGAGAACAATTCCTGACAAAATCTGGGAGGACTTGGCTCTGCTCTGCTGCTCATGGCACCGTGGGGAGTAAGGAGCTGACACCGAGTCCTGGCAAAGAACAGAACTGAGCATCAGGGTGGGGCAGAATTGGAGGTTTTAAAAGAAAAGGAAAAAATAAATCCTGCTCTATCCATCTCCCAGTGCCCATCCATCCAGATCTGCTCCCTGGAGACCACTCTCACTGCCTGGGTAATGGCTTTCCCTAAAAAACCCTCTTCCATGGAAACACTGCCAAAACAAGGACAAGCTTTGGGTCCATCAACCTTGACAATGTCCTCTGACATTATTAGCTGGATTCATCAGCTATTAATGACAACAAGATATAGAGATTATACTCTGGTAGCACTGGGGAAGGCTCAATTCACTCCCAGCTCTATTTATTCACTTAGGCTAAATGGAGTTATTAAAGGTCGTGACTTCATTTCCAAAGTATCAGGTGAAAATACTTCCCAGAGTGACAAATAGAGGACGCCACTTGCAATGAAAATTAACTACTATCTATCAACTTTAGTTTTAAAATATACTTCCTCAAAGTTTTACTTTTATGAACTCAGAGCAGGTGGGACCTGGAGAAGTGAATTATGGTGCTTAGTGCCCAGAGGAGAGGAGTGGATGCCAGTAATGAATTCGGGGACTTTGGGTTTTCAGCAAAGGGCAGCAAGATTTCCTCAGCCTTGAGTGACAGGGAAAACCTGGAACACAAAACCCCTGTGCACAGGGCTTTCACAGGAGGCTGTGATTTCATTTCTGATCTCAGATTGACCTGGGAGACATCACTGGGGAAAGCCCTGTGCCCTTCAGCTCCCTCAGGAGGGTCTGCCCTGACCGCCTTTCCCTGTGGTGTCCCTGCCAGGGCTGGGGATGGGGCACTGCAGGGCAGGGCACACACACACAGTGATGTTAAAGCTGATCCAGGCTGTTCAGGGCACACACACACACAGAGTGATGCTAAAGTCTGATCCAGGCTGTTCAGGGCACACACACACACACACACACACACACACACACACACACACAGGGTGATGTTAAAGCTGATCCAGGCTGTTCAGGGCACACACACACACACACACAGTGATGTTAAAGTTGATCCAGGCTGTTCAGGGCACACACACACACACAGGGTGATGTTAAAGTCTGATCCAGGCCGTTTTCCCTCAGCAGGAGCCCGGGAAGCCATCTGCAGCCCTGAGTGCTGCCAGAGCAGGGGTCACCTCTGCTGGCCTCAACGGAGCTCCCAGCACCTGAATGAAGCCCTAAACCCAGCCAGGGTGGTGCTGCTGCCCTGGTGAAGATCCCAGCACCTGAATGAAGCCCTAAACCCAGCCAGGGTGGTGCTGCTGCCCTGGTGAAGATCCCAGCACCTGAATGAAGCCCTAAACCCAGCCAGGGTGGTGGTGCTGCTGCCCTGGTGAAGATCCCAGCCTCCCTTCCATGGCACAGGAGGGTCCTGCCTGCTGCCAGGACTCCCAAAAAGAGATGGAGCAAGAACAGAGGGGTTGGTGTGCTGACCTTGCAGGAGAGACCTGGCCCAGGTGAGGACGATCTGCACAGGAGGAAATAAAGCCCTGTGGCCAGGAGGAGATGGAACAGCTGCAGCAGGATCCTGGCAGGACTGAGCTCATGGATTTTACAGGATCCCTGAGGGATGACAGACGATGTGCCTCCAGGTGTGATCAGACATTCAGGTAGGATTGATCTTAGTCCTGTTTTCTGTGCTGAAAAGTGGATGATAAGAACAGAAAATGCTCCTGGGTCTCAGCTGGGCGAGGGTCACTCCTCACAGGCAGCTTGGAGGGCTGGGTGAGCAGCCCAGGCTGGCAGGAGCAGCATTCCAAGCTGCCCACGTGCTGCACTGCCCACAGGCTCCCAAGGGCATCACTGGGATAAATCCCTGCCAGCCTGACCCAGCACAGCTCCAGGACCCCCCTTTGCTGCTGTGAAAGCCCCAAACGCTCCCTGAAGAGTTTTGCTCAGGTTGTAAGAGAAACTTTGGGTGTCCCAAAGGGAACGTGGAAGAATCGTGGTTTAACTCCAGTTCCTGCCCTGCTCAGGCAGGGTGCAGGGAGGTGCAGGTCGGACTGCAGGGTCCCCATCCCCAGGCAGGCTCCTCCAGGGAGCACAGGGCTCACCCACTGCCCTCGAAGCTGCCCAGCAAGAGCTTCTGTGACAAACTGCTCTGGGAACACCCAGGCATGTGGGCAAAGCCAGGTGTTGTATGTGCTACATCAGATTGGGATAAAAGGTGCTTTAGACACAAAATAGGGCTGAGATGAGCAGAATGCCAGAATAACACAAAGGGCCCTTTGTGAGCCTTTATCCAGCAGTCTGGGGCTCTGTGCACCTTCATTCTGTTGGAGCTGTGTGTTCTGTTCTCCAAACACTGCAATACAGAAATCAAGCTGTAATCCACCAGATCATCCTCCTGTAGCTGCTGTGGGGCATCCCCACAGTTATTGCAGCAAGGAATCAATTTGGGAAGGAGGCTGAGGTCTGGGGCTGTGCCTGGGCACCACGGGCACCTCATTGGGCAAAGCTGGTGGAAACCAAAAGCCTTGCAAGGGTGTCCTGCTAACAATGTCCTACACACTGCTGGCAAAACCAGGCTCCCTCTGTTTGGAATGATGAGTTCAAATCCAGTAATATCCAGACGTTTACCTGGAAATAAAGATGGAAGTGAAAAGGGAGGAGTAATAAATATGTGGGGGGTTTCAATAATTTCTCTGGAGGCAGTAACATGTAAGTAAAAATGAGCTGAAAAGAAAATCCAGGGTAATTGATTTTTACCCCAGAAAAAGTAGGAGCTGCTATTTCTAGAGAACACCCCAAAAGTTCAGGCTGAACTTGGCATTTTGAGATTTTTTTGCTCCGTGTGAGACTTTGATGAGTAATTATTGCAAAGGCAGTGGTGGCATTACTGCACCCACTGCTCCCAGGTCAAAATGCTTCATCAGATTAAGGGATTACAGGACTTCCAGAAGATTGGTTAGGGTCAGGTCCGAGTTTTAGTGATTGGATTTGATTTCAGGGATTGCTAAAAGGCACCAAGAGGTGCTTGTGCTCCTGCACGGGGCAGCGCTGGAGCAGGAGCTGTGGGGCTGCACAGATCCCACCCTGGGGTGTCCCACAGAGCCCTGGAGCCAGGGGGGCACAGCCAGGGATGGCAGGGACAGGGGCACAGCCAGGGATGGCGGGGGCTGGCAGGGACGGGGATGGCGGGGGCTGGCAGGGAAGGGGCACGGCCAGGGATGGCAGGGACAGGGCACGGCTGGGATGGCAGGGACAGGGCACGGCTGGGGATGGCGGGGGCTGGCAGGGAAGGGGCACAGCCAGGAATGGCAGGGGCTGGCAGGGACGGGGATGGCTGGGATGGCAGGAACAGGGCACGGCTGGGCCTGGCAAGGGCTGGCAGGGATGGGGCACAGCTGGGGATGGCGGGGGCTGGCAGGGACAAGACATGTCTGGGATGGCAGGGGCTGGCAGGGACGAGGCATGTCTGGGATGGCGGGGGCTGGCAGGGGCTGGCAGGGACAGGGATGGCAGGGGCTGGCAGGGACGGGGCATGGCTGGGATGGCAGGGATGGGGCACAGCTGGGGATGGCGGGGGCTGGCAGGGACAGGGATGGCAGGGGCTGGCAGGGACGGGGCACGGCTGGGATGGCGGGGGCTGGCAGGGACGGGGCATGGCCAGGGATGGCAGGGGCTGGCAGGGACGGGGCATGGCCAGGGATGGCAGGGGCTGGCAGGGACGGGGCACAGCTGGGATGGCGGGGGCTGGCAGGGACGGGGCATGGCCAGGGATGGCAGGGGCTGGCAGGGACGGGGCATGGCTGGGATGGCAGGGGCTGGCAGGGACGGGGCATGGCTGGGATGGCAGGGGCTGGCAGGGACGGGGCATGGCCAGGGATGGCAGGGGCTGGCAGGGACGGGGCATGGCTGGGATGGCGGGGGCTGGCAGGGACGGGGCATGGCCAGGGATGGCAGGGGCTGGCAGGGACGGGGCATGGCTGGGATGGCGGGGGCTGGCAGGGACGGGGCATGGCCAGGGATGGCAGGGGCTGGCAGGGACGGGGCATGGCTGGGATGGCAGGGGCTGGCAGGGACGGGGCATGGCTGGGATGGCAGGGGCTGGCAGGGACGGGGCATAGCTGGGATGGCGGGGGCTGGCAGGGACAGGGATGGCAGGGGCTGGCAGGGACGGGGCATGGCTGGGATGGCAGGGACGGGGCACGGCTGGGATGGCAGGGGCTGGCAGGGACGGGGCATGGCTGGGGCCCCTCTGCCATCCCTGATCCATCCAAGGACAAGGGGGTGGCACAAACCCGAGTGGGTGAGAGGGGAGAGCCCCGGGGGGAATTGACTTCTCCTCATTCGGGGATTACGCTCCAATTCCCGCTTTCACATTCGGCCACGTAGTCCCTAATTAAAGTCAATAAGCGCATGAAAGACGTGTTGAAAAGTGTCTGAGCGGCTGCCAAGGGGATGTGTGAGATTAGGGCAGTGTGAGTGCGCTGGGCTGGAGTTCCCCGGCCCTGTGACTTCTGCGAGCTCCCTGTGAACGAACGGACCGGTTCGGGCACTCGGGAGAGGAACCGGCCCGAGAGGGGCCGGGAGTGTGGGAAAATCCCCCCGGCGGGGCCACGGGCGGGGCCGAGCTGGGCTGAGCTGAGCTGGGCCGGGCTGAGCTGGGCTGAGCGGGGCTGGCCTGAGCTGCTGTGCCCCCGGGAGAGCCCGGACTGCGGGCAGGGAGCTGCAGGGCAGTGCGGCAGAGGTGCAGTGCAGGCAGTGCAGCTTAGCAGAGGTGCAGTGAGGTTCAGAGCAGGCAGAGGTGCAGAGCAGTGCAGCTTAGCAGAGGTGCAGTGAGGTTCAGAGCAGGCAGAGGTGCAGTGAGGTGCAGTGCAGTGCCAGCATTGGCGCTGGCTGTGCCCAGCTGTGCCCAGCTGTGCAGGGACAGGTCTGCACCGCTGGGGCTGCAGGAATGCTGCCTGCCCTGCAGCACTGTGCCACACGGTCATTTACCTGTCATTTACGGGTTTTGGACAAAACCCAGAGAGGAAGAAAATGGCCCTTGGGACTGAAATGGCAAAGCAATAGGAAGGAGCAGATGTCTGGGGCTGAAAGCTCCGTGACCGATCTGCAGAGAAATGAGCACTGACCCGTGTCAGTAAAGCACGGCCAGCCAAAGGGAGCTGAGCTGAGCCCAGCCCTGTAAGGGGAACTCTGAGCCGAGCCGAGAGCCCGGCAGGCTGAACCCTGAGCTCAGCTCAGTCCCAGCCCTGTAAGGAGAACCCTGAGCTCAGCTCAGTCCCAGCCCTGTAAGGAGAGCCCTGAGCCCGGCTCAGTCCCAGCTCTGTAAGGAGAACCCTGAGCTCAGCTCAGTCCCAGCCCTGTAAGGAGAACCCTGAGCCCAGCTCAGTCCCAGCCCTGTAAGGAGAGCCCTGAGCCCGGCTCAGTCCCAGCTCTGTAAGGAGAACCCTGAGCTCAGCTCAGTCCCAGCCCTGTAAGGAGAACCCTGAGCTCAGCTCAGTCCCAGCTCTGTAAGGAGAGCCCTGAGCCCAGCTCAGTCCCAGCTCTGTAAGGAGAGCCCTGAGCTGAGCCCAGCTCAGTCCCAGCTCTGTAAGGAGAACCCTGAGCTCAGCTCAGTCCCAGCCCTGTAAGGAGAGCCCTGAGCCCAGCCCAGCCCGGCAGGAGGCAGAGAGGGGCCGTGACACCGAGACAGGGACCAGGATCTGTGTCTGCAGTGCCAGAATTCCCAGAACTTTCTGCCCAGTGGTTTCTGCTGTGCTCCGTGGCTGCTGGGCTGGGGAGCAGCTCAGCTTGGCAGATCACAGGAGCTGTCATCTCACTTTCAAGTGCTTCAGTGCTTTGTAATCTTGGCAGAAGGAAGGTGCTGAAGGGGGTCTGTTCTTAAGTTTCCAATTCCTGCCTTTCCAGTGTCAATTAAACAAGAAAATCTCCTGCAAGCCTCTTCTTGTTGGATTCTTCAGTCCTATTTCGAGATCAAATAGGCTTTAAAACAGGTCTGGATAAGCTCACAGACTTAATCTGCTCGGGAGGAACAGATTGGGCAAGAGCCTGACGTGACAATGGCTCCTGCAGATCACAGGGGCCTCTGCCTGCAAGGGCCTCCTGCTCCTCCTCATCCTCCTGGACATCCTGGGGCTGGCCTGGGACAGCCCTGCTCCTCCTGATCCTCCTGCTCCTCCTGATCCTCCTGCTCCTCCTGGGCTTTCTGGGCATTCTGGACATTCTGGGGCTGGCCTGGGACCCCCTGCTCTGGCTGGAGCCCTGGCCAGCTCCTGCCACCTGAAGGCAGCTCTTTAATGAAACACTTTGGTTTTCTCTGCTAATACTTGAGAGGGATCGACATTATTGAGGCTAATTAGAATTCAGAGAGAACTGATTGTTCACTAGAGAGGGGGGAAAATGTTCTGTGGAGCCCTGGGTTTGGTGGAACTATTGCACATAATTAAGCAATTCCACATCTTGGCATTTTATTGCTCTTGTTATCGTTGCACTTCGTTAATAAGTTTTTAATTGCAAATCATCTCTGTGACACAAATTACACTGTGTTTACTGATCAGCAAAAACGCCATGCAAACCATCCTGGGGCCAAGCCTTGCAGGGGATTGCTGCCAGGCCTCTCTCTGCCCTGCTTTGGCACCAGAGTCTCTGCAGGTCCCCCAAAGGAAATGGGTTTCCAGTTCCAGGTGTTGTGAGCAGCTCAGAGCCTGGGCTGAGGCCCTGGGAGCAGGGCAGGAAAGGCTTCCAGGGGCAGGGGTTTGTTTGTGTGCTGCAGAGCTGGGTTTGTCTGTGTCCTCCAGGTGCTCTGTTCGTATCCTGCCCTGGTGTGTGTGCCTCAGACTGGGGAAAGGTGGCTCTTCGTGCCATTATTGAGGAGTTAAATTCACAATTGCCAGTGCAGAATTCACGTCAGCCTGAGCAGCTGCCATATATCCTGAAATTGATATTATTTGTTTGTCTCCAATGGAGTGTCCAGGCTGAACTGCTGAAAAACATCTGCTTTGTGCTGACAAGGAAAAGGCTGAAAAGGCTGAAATGGGAAAGATCCTTCCTTGCTCTTAAAATCCCCAGCTATCCCCCTCCAGGACAAATGGACAAGCCTGGATTCATTTTTAACTGATTTCTTCTAGAACATGTGAAGGAAATATGTGAATATCTCAGGTGGGAAGTTTCTATTCAAGAGAATAAAATCTGTTTGGGACTTAGGCTAGCAATTATTTTCAGTTTTAAAGAGGGGGATAAAACTTTCAGAAAACCACAATGAGGCTTGTATTTGTTTTAGAGAGGGATTTAGCTTTTGAGATTTAAGAAAAAGAAGATGCAGAAATCTATTTGGAAGTGGTTTACTTCCAGAGTTTACGTGGATTTAGCCTATCAATCAGCACCTGAAATGAAAAAGAATTCCAACCTTTGATGTCAAATGAAGTATTTAATTCAAATGAAGGTAAAACCCATTGCCCAGCAGTGGTGAGAATTCCAAAAATGCCAGGAAAGCAGAGGGGTCCCTGTGTGTGACTGCCCAGTGGGGGGGTCCCTGGGGGTCCCTGGGTCCATGGGCAGCCCTCGTTAGCTGGGAGCAGCAGCCTGGGCTGGTATTGTGTGACCCCAGAGCTGGCAGTGCAGTCAGGGAAGCAGGGAGACCTGGGTTTCCATCCTCAGCTGTTGACTTTTTCGTGAGATCTGGAGCAAACGTTTATCCCTCCTGGATAAGTGACTGCAGCTGTAACATGTTAAACATCACTCCAGGAGCCATGGACGGGAGTTTGGTGGCTCTTCTCCAGGTTCATCTCCCTCCTCTGCCAGTGCCTTGGTTAAATGGGGCACCCTGTGACACCTGGGGCTCCCCTTTAGCCTGTACCTCGCCTTTGAAGCCTTTCAAAGCAAATGAAATCACTCCAGTTTAGGTAACCTGAATGTGCCTGCTTCTGGCAGGTTTGGAAACACTTCTTGTGCTTGGTTTTACCGTGGCAATTGTGCTCCCAGTACCCCTCGGCCCCTTGGGGTGCCCTCCAGCCCCTGAAATCATTTCCAGCCGTGCTGAGCTTTCCAAGGGCCCCCCTGGCTGCACGGCTCCTCTCTCTGAAGCTGCTTATCAGCAATCCCTTGGCTCCAACAGAGAGCAGATACACAAAACCCTGCTGGATTTGACTTGTGCACCACTTCTTGTCCGTCCTGCACCTTTCTCCATGGGCTCTGGGGTTTGAGTGTCCATCCTGCACCTTCTCCTGGGCTCTGGGTGTCCATCCTGCACCTTTCTCCATGGGCTCTGGGGTTTGAGTGTCCATCCTGCACCTTTCCCTGGGCTCTGGGTGTCCATCCTGCACCTTTCCCTGGGCTCTGGGTGTCCATCCTGCACCTTTCCCTGGGCTCTGGGTGTCCATCCTGCACCTTTCTCTGGGCTCTGGGCTCTGGGTGTCCATCCTGCACCTTCTCCTGGGCTCTGGGCTCTGGGTGTCCATCCTGCACCTTTCCCTGGGCTCTGGCTGCTCCCAGGGGACGTGGCTGTCCCCTCCTGGCCACAGGGACATCCCTGCCCTGGCCCAGGAGGACACACGGCCCCGGCAGCCTCCCTCCAGCCCCTTGCAGGGAGTGGAGGCTGAGCCAAGCTCTGAGCACCCAGGGCTGGCTCCAGCTGGGGCTCAGCTTGGCTGGGAGCTTGTTCCAAACGCTCATCCCTGCTGGACCGGCCCCAGGCCCCCCTTTTGGGGCAGTTCCTCTGGAACACCCAGGTCACTGAGCCCCCAGATCCCCGTTCTGTTCCTCTGGGAGCACCCAGGTCACTGAGCTCGGGTCCCACACTCCATTTCACCCCTCCTCACCCTCCAGCAGCTTTTCTGTTCCCCTGATTCAGAGGAAACTGCTTTTTCCATTCGGGCCATGTAAAAATGAACTTTGGAGCTGCCTGAGCCCTGCAGAGGCTGAGTGTGCTCTGGCCTTGCTCCCCAGGCACCAGGGAGAGCTCCTCAAGGCAGCCCTGCCTTTGTGTCACCCCGAATTCCCCCTGGGTCGCTGCAGCAAGGGGTTTCCCTGGTCAGGGCTGAAAGCATCCCCTTGGGAAATGTCATTTCCCAAAGCTGTGTGCATGTAAACTGAGCACAGATTGTTCCAAAACCTAATTGTAATCGATTGAACAGCAAGGGCAGCAACATGAGCACAGATACAGTCTCACCTCACCTAAAAATAAATAATGTCTCTGAGTCCTCAGGCTGGAATTATTCCCCATGGGTAATTCCTTTGAAATCCAGACTTTGAAATCCCAACCACAGCCTGGGAGAAGAGTTCATGGCAGGTACAGACAGCCAGCTTAACATTCCTAGAAGGCAAAATAACTGAAAAGTACAGCAGCAGGGTTTGGGTCCATTGAACTGGGTGTGTTAATTGCAGCAGCAGTGAGAGCAGTGGCTGAAGTGTGGGGTGTTGGAGGAGGGAGAGCCCCCCAGGCCACCCCCAGGAGCCCAGGAGGGACCCCTGAGCAGTGGCACTGCCAGAGTGTCACCGGTGTGAGTGACACATCAGAAACTGCGTTTGCAACAGGAGAGGCAGCTGCCCACAGCTCACCTGAGAGGACAGCCTTGGTCTGTGCTGTGGGAGAGCAGGAGCAAAGCAAAGGGGTAAAACTGAGAAAACCTTCAGAGTCAACACTGGGGAACGTGGCTGCTCATGGAAATCTTGTATTGAGGCAGAATTCATGAATATATGAGGAGAGGAGAGGAGAGGAGAGGAGAGGAGAGGAGAGGAGAGGAGAGGAGAGGAGAGGAGAGGAGAGGAGAGGAGAGGAGAGGAGAGGAGAGGAGAGGAGAGGAGAGGAGAGGAGAGGAGAGGAGAGGAGAGGAGAGGAGAGGAGAGGAGAGGAGAGGAGGATCAGTGCCTTTCCTTGGGGCTGTGTGGGACTCCCACAAACACATCTCCTTGCACTGGTAGCTCAGCTGAAAAGCAGTGTAGCAGAAAAAGCTTCTGCAAGGCACCTCTCCTAGGGGAAGGCACAGTCTGCATTTCCCAGCATGAATGGCAGCGTTATTTGCCTGTGTTAACAGAGACAGCAGTTATTGTTGGCACGGGGCTTGTTGTAGTTCCTGCAGGATTTTCCTCGCTGCCCTTGATGGATTGTCAGCTGGGAGCAGTGAACAGAACAGATACTTGAGCATAAAGCTTGGCAGCAGAGGTGCTAGGAGCAGAGCTCCTGGAGCAGATTTTGGGGCTGCTCAGCACTCACAGAGGTTTCCATCAGTGATTCTGCGGGGCACCCTCTGGCCCCAGGGCTGGAAGAGCCCCCCAAGGCTGGAGGGGTCCCAGCTCCCCACAGGGAGCGAGTTTCTCCTGCAGTCAGGGGAAAGTTCCCACTTTGGCTGCTGGATTTGGATGCTGTATTTTCTCTGGATCGATTGCCTTGCCAAGGCATGGAAATTTCAGAATGTTTCACCACGATGCAGTTGAAAGGAAAACGTTTTCTGCCTGCTCAGGCACAAGGATACAGGTACAGGGTGTTTCTTCAAGGAATGTTCTGGACTGAAATATTGAGTGAGTGCAGGCTCCCAGAGCCTTCCAGTGCTCAGGCTCTTGAGTTTTTTGAATCTGCAGAATTTTTCTGCCCGGTCCAACTGTGAATGGAGCAGCACGAACAGATGGTTCTGTGTGTGAATCAGGGCTGTTGCAATGCAGAATCTTGCTCCATGCAGAGAGGAGAAGAGCTAACTTCAAATGGAAGTTAATAGCAACAATACGTGCAAAGAATTTATTAATTGGTGTTTAACGATGCATTAGTATTTATTTAAATTTTTGCATAGGGATTGTAGCCATAAACTGGAGCTTTAAATAACTGTGCTGTAACAAGAAGTGGAAGAAAAGCAGCAGCAGGGAGATTAAAAAATTAATGCCGTGCAAAAGGAAATGAGTTCACCTGAGCAAGTCTCTTAAATAAAATATTTTCTGTTATTTTTCATGCACTAGCACCTTATCTCCATCCAAGGCATGTAGTCATCCTGATAATGAAGGCTGCTGCCATTTATCCCTGAGAACCACGGGGAGCTGCCCTTGTGTTCCTGCTCCTCCTGAGAGAGCAGCGTGGGGAGAAAGCCCAGGGCCTGGTTCACTTCATGCACACTCAGCTTGCTTTCCTCCTCCATTTCCCAGCTCATTCCGCTCAGCTTGTTTAAGCATTAAACAATTATGGAGGTCTTGGAATGCCCTCAAGTTCTTTCCCCCAGTCCCTTCTTTCCCTGTGGCTGAGAGGACCCCCCTGCAGGGCCACCCACTCTGGGCCAGCTCAGAAATATCCCAGATTTCAGTGAATGGACTCCAGGAGCTTCATCAGAGGTGGGAACACTCTGATCAAACCCAGCGTGAGCATGAAATGCAAAATCTTCATTAATTTTCAAAGGAGTGAAAGAATTTTTTCCAACTTCTCTCACAAAATCATGAGGCTCCAGCTTCAAAGGCAGTTCCTGGAGCTGGATGGTGCCCATGCAGGATTCAGTGAGAATGAGATGCAGATGTACCCCGTGTTCACCATAGGCTGCTGCTCTGAGAGCTTGGCAGGGGAGGTGACAAACGCAGGACAGAGCTGCTGGTGGCACTGTCCCTTCTCCCCCAGACACTGTGCCCATCCCACGGGTGGGTGCCCCTCTGCACCCCTCTGCACCCAGGGCACGGGAGAGGGGCCCTGCAGGGCATGGAGGGAGGGCTTTGGGTGCTTGAAATGAGGCTGCACCACGTGGGGCTGCACAGAGCAGCGCATGAGATCATCCCTCCTCCTGCAAAATTGATGCTGTGCCCATTTATCACCTCCTACATTCACACCCAGCTCATCCCATTTGCCTTTTCTTATTCTTCAGATGTGCATTTTGCACCATTCAGGAGATGCAGCGCTGGGGGAAATGAATAAACATTTCAGTAAATCCCAAGGGTTTAACTGCCAGCCCTGAGCCCGGGGGATGGAAGAGGAGCAGGAGAAGGGGGCTCAAACCCCCTGGCTGTGTGAATTGACATCTCTGGAGCTGGACATGCTCCATTTTCCTCCTGCCTGAGAAGGCAGGGCTTTCTCTGCAGAAACCAATGGAGCTTGGTCAAAGTAAAAATGGAAACAGCCTGTCTGAGTTATAAATGGCACTTGCTGCCAGCAGGATGAGAACCATGAGGAACGGAGCTCCTGCCATGGGGAGCCAGGAGAGAGGAGCCTGTGAAGTGAGAATGGGGAGCAGCCACGGCTCTGCCATGGCACAGATTTGACCTCTGGGATGTTTATTGACTAATAATCCATTTCTGATCATTTCCCACATCCCAGCAGGGTTTCATGCAGAATTCCCTTTCCAGCCCTGCACAGCTGGGTGTGCTCCTGGCACTGCAGTGCAGAGCTGCTCCAAGGGGCCCTGGTGCCAGCCCTGGTGCCAGCCCTGGTGCCAGCCCTGGCCGTGGCTGTGCCCCAGCAGGACACAGGGTCACTGAGCCCTGAAATCCGCGGGGGCAGGGGCTGGGGAGGTCACTCAGACCTGCAGGGCAGCTGGGAAACCTCTCCAGCTTTGTGAGCTCCATTGAGCTGTGAGGGGTGCCACGGGGCAGGCGGCAAGGCCCAGGGAGGGGACAATGACACAGGGCAGGGGACGCTCCCTGCGGTGGCCCTGAGCAGCTGAGCCCAGCCTGGGCTGTTCTGGGGCTCAGGGGGAGGCTGGGTGTCCTCTCCTGAGGAATGGCACCGGGGTGTGCAGGGATGGAGGACACATCCCAGGGCAGCAGGGCCAAGCCGCTCCTTCCTCCTCCTCCTCTTCCTCCTCCTCCTGCTCTGAGCGTGAAATAACTGGGGTGGCAGCTCTGTTTGCTTTTGTTCCCCTCCTAATGAGTTGTTATTGCTAATTCTGCCATCAGTGTCTCTCAAAGTGTACTCAGTACCAGGAAAAGAGCAGGGTTTGTTTTGTCTGGGTAAAACAATGCAAGTCCCATTCCTGCCCTGGCCTTGAGGCAGGTGAGGTCCTGCTCTGACAAGTCCCTGTGCACCTCCAAGGGGTTGTGGTTTTGCTGCTCTCCTGGATCATTTCCCTGGGTGCCTCCCACCTCCACTGCCATTCCAGACTGGAAATCTCTCCCTGCTGCCTGGGACTGTGCCTGCCCTCCCAGGCAGGGAAAACCCCTGGAACCAGGGCCAAGCCACAAACAGGGGCATCAGTGGGGAAACCGAGTGTGTGAAAGGCACCTCCACTCTGCTAAAGCCATAATGCAGTGAACAGGACTGAAAAAAATGCATTTCATGAAAGGATTCCCAGTACTTTTGACTTTGCTGTGTGTGTTCGGAGCTGGAGGGTTATAATGGAGACGGCCTATGCTGTCAGAGGTGACTGTGTTGAAGGTTTGCCCATTTTGTTCCTGGATCCTTCGGTAGGAAAGGAACTTTCTGAAGGTGTTTTTGGTCCTTTGGGAAGAGGGGAAGGGAATTTGATGTTCTGTGGAGCCGGCAGGGAGGAGGCTGTAACTCACTTCTGAAAACTCTTCAAGCTGCAAGGCTTCCACCCTTCAGCTCTGGAGCACGTGCCTTGTCTTCATTAGTCCCAAACAAATGGCAAAGCTGAGTTCCTGGGATTGCTTGAGAGCTGCAGCCTCCAGGGGCCTGGACCCTCCTGGGGTGCTCTGGGGCTGCAGTACTGACCCCCCATGCCCAGCAAACAGAGAGCTGTAACCACTGCAGGAAAGAATATTCTGCTGTAAGGTACCTAGAAACAGGCATGAGGGAGTGGAACGAGAGGGTCTTTAAGGGCCCCTCCAACCCAAAGGCTTTGGGATTCACTGGGAGCCTTTAGGGAGGGGGTGAAGGGATGGGCACACCCCCAGTGAGGTCCCAGCTGTGGCTGGAGCCTTGCTGGGCTCCACTGGTGGAACTGGAGGGAAGGAGGCTGTGCAGCCCTGGGCCCTGTGGGGTGTGAGGGAGCCTCTGTTGCAGGAGCAGCTCTTAGCAACAGCCTCTCCAGGAGGGTTTATTTGAAGTTCTAGAGGTGGTTTTGTGTGCCCACATGAGGGGCAGCGATGCTGGTATATTTGTAGCCATGTGGGATGGCTCCTGTTTTTAAAAATGCTGACATTTCCATGGCTCCAGAACACTCAGTGGAAATGGAAACTCCATTTCCAGGGCTGGCTGGAATTAGTACCAGGCTGTGACCAGGCATTTGTCTGCTACAAAAGCACATTTTGCCCAGCCTGCAATGAAAACCCTCGCAAATGGCCCAGATATGGTTATCACACATGAAAACAGAGCAAGAAGTTGCTAAGATAAAATCGACCTGAAGGGGCCCACAAAGCTGTTCTGTTTGGGAAAAGAAAACCACCATTTAATCATCCTGTGGCAGTAAAAGTGGCATTTTCCAGTAGTGGCTCTGAGCTGTGTCTCCCTCCTCTGAAGGCAGGCAGAGCTGCCCAGTGTGAGCCTGCCTGCAGAGCCCAACACAGTTGTTGTTCAGAGCTCTGGTTAATGCAGAGCTGTTAATTGTCTGACCATTAAATTACTTGGCTTCTACTTAGTCCCCACTGGGGACTAATTTTAAATTCAATTAGCACAGAATTTAAGGGATATAGTTGAGGGATTCCAGAAAGCTGTGGAGATATGAAATCGTGTTTGATAAGATGCAGCCGGGAAAGGGAAGCTTTTAATCTCTATTTCAGGCTTTTAAACCAGGAGAAACTCCAAAAGAGAAATTAAATTCTCTTTGAATTCATGTGCACAAGTGAGATTCCTTTATCTTAACGTGCTGTAATTTCTACTTATTTTGTTCTTTCTGTCCAACTCTTGATCAGCCAGAATGTGAACAACCAGGAAAGGCTTTGGGAGCTGAAGTCACAGGGGAGTATTTGTAAGCTCAGATGTTGTTGGATTCTTTAGGTACTGGCTGAGACTTCAAAGTGTCAAACACCAGGCCAGTCTTTTCACTCCATCAAAATCAAGAGGGATGAGAAATCCCGCTTGGGGCTTGGATGTCTGTGGAGCTGTGGGATCTGTCCATGGGGCTGTGGGTTCTGTGCTGTCCACAGGGCTGTGGGTTCTGTCCCATGGGGCTGTGAGTGCCCTGTGCTGTCCATGGGGCTGTGGGATCTGGGATCTGTGCCCTCCATGGGGCTGTGGGATCTAGGATCTGTGCTCTCCATGGGGCTGTGGGATCTGTGCCCTCCATGGGGCTGTGGGATCTGGGATCTGTGCCCTCCATGGGGCTGTGGGATCTGGGATCTGTGCCCTCCATGGGGCTGTGGGTTCTGGGATCTGTGCCCTCCATGGGGCTGTGGGTGCCCTGTGCTCTCCATGGGGCTGTGGGTTCTGGGATCTGTGCCCTCCATGGGGCTGTGGGATCTGGGATCTGTGCCCTCCATGGGGCTGTGGGTTCTGGGATCTGTGCCCTCCATGGGGCTGTGGGTGCCCTGTGCTCTCCGTGGGGCTGTGGGTTCTGGGATCTGTGCCCTCCATGGGGCTGTGGGATCTGGGATCTGTGCCCTCCATGGGGCTGTGGGTGCCCTGTGCCCTCCATGGGGCTGTGGGATCTGGGATCTGTGCCCTCCATGGGGCTGTGGGTTCTGGGTTCTGTGCCCTCCATGGGGCTGTGGGTTCTGGGATCTGTGCCCTCCATGGGGCTGTGGGATCTGGGATCTGTGCCCTCCATGGGGCTGTGGGTGCCCAGGTTCAGCAGAGCTCCCCGGCTGCCCTGCACAGGGACTCAGTCCTGCCCTGCTGCTCCTGCAGGACACAGAATATTCACATTTTGGGGTAAATGTTGACAGAGACCGAGGCACTGCTGGGAATGCTGTGCTGGGCACCCGTGGCTCTGCTGGTCTGGGGCCTGTGCCCAGTGCAGCTCCCAGCCCTGGGCGAGCAGCAGGGCCAGGTCCCTGCCCTGCCCTGTGCCAGGGCCCCCTCCTCAGGGATGTGCCTGATTCTCGTGCCTTTATTCTCCTTAGCTCCTCTCCATTCCATTTTATTTGTGCTGTCCACTTTCTTTTCTATTTTGATGTCTGTGTATATTTTTGGGAATAGAGCCCTATATAAAAATAGTTTCAATGAAAAAAAATAGTTTTTAATAGTACATTAAAAAAAATCAAAAACCAAACCACAGAATAATTACAATTCAATGTTAAACTTTTTAAAGGATGGCAAGTTTATTTTTCTTCACTTTTCTGGCACAAATCCATTCAGAAACAGAGCCTGACAACCCATCTTAATTTTGGATAATTACATTTTTGCGATTTCTAATTAGCTAATCTATAGTAATTCTCCTGTGATTTTTAAAAGGCAGAAGGGGGAGTATGGAAAGCTGATTTCTGATCAGAGTTCTCCCTGCTATAATTAACGCCATCTAAAAAACCATAATTGATGCCTGTATAGCTCCCCAATAGCATCTCTGGGATTGGAACAGGCTGCATTGTAAACTGTGCCTGTGCTCTGCAGAGATTGATTTGCAGCCACCACCAATCTGTTGCTAAGCACTGGGTGACGGCACACGCCGAAGTCCTCAAGGACAATACGGAACAGCCAGAATGTTTTTCTCAGTATCAAACCATTTTCCCCCTGTCTCCTGAAATATTGCATCAGTTGCTCCTTAATCAAAGCATAAAAAATGTTGCCAGGGCGATGCCAGGGCCGGGCTGGGAGCTGCACATTTGGGGGTCTCAGCAGAGCAGCAGGGCCAGGGGGAGCTGGGCTCAGCCCAGGGATGGAGGGACCGGCCCTGAGGGGCCTCACTTCTTCAGCTGAGGGTGGACACCATGAGCAGGACAGCCTGGCAGGCTCCTTGGGAAAAGCCAGGCAGGTGCCTTGGGAAGGGCCTGGCAGGATCCTTGGGAAAAGCCAGGCAGGATCCTTGGGAAGGGCCAGGCAGGATCCTTGGGAAAAGCCAGGCAGGATCCTTGGGAAGGGCCTGGCAGGATCCTTGGGAAGGGCCAGGCAGGTGCCTTGGGAAGGGCCAGGCAGGATCCTTGGGAAGGGCCAGGCAGGTTCCTTTGGAAGGGCCAGGCAGGTTCCTTTGGAGGCCAGGCAGGATCCTTGGGAAGGGCCAGGCAGGTGCCTTGGGAAGGGCCAGGCAGGATCCTTGGGAAAAGCCAGGCAGGATCCTTGGGAAAAGCCAGGCAGGTGCCTTGGGAAGGGCCAGGCAGGATCCTTGGGAAGGGCCAGGCAGGATCCTTGGGAAGGGCCAGGCAGGATCCTTGGGAAAAGCCAGGCAGGCTCCTTGGGAAAAGCCAGGCAGGATCCTTGGGAAAAGCCAGGCAGGATCCTTGGGAAGGGCCAGGCAGGTGCCTTGGGAAAAGCCAGGCAGGATCCTTGGGAAAAGCCAGGCAGGTGCCTTGGGAAAAGCCAGGCAGGTGCCTTGGGAAAAGCCAGGCAGGATCCTTGGGAAGGGCCAGGCAAGATCTTGGGAAGGGCCAGGCAGGATCCTTGGGAAAAGCCAGGCAGGATCCTTGGGAAAAGCCAGGCAGGTGCCTTGGGAAAAGCCAGGCAGGATCCTTGGGAAGGGCCAGGCAGGATCCTTGGGAAGGGCCAGGCAAGATCTTGGGAAGGGCCAGGCAGGTTCCTTTGGAAGGGCCAGGCAGGATCCTTGGGAAGGGCCAGGCAGGTTCCTTTGGAAGGAGCAGACGGGTTCCTTTGGAAAAGCCAGGCAGGTTCCTTTGGAAGGGCCAGGCAGGATCCTTGGGAAGGGCCAGGCAGGTTCCTTTGGAAAAGCCAGGCAGGATCCTTTGGCAGGAGTGTCTGTGCTCAGCAGCAATATCCATAATATCCATCCCAAACAGCCCAGAAACAGAGAATTCTTCCCCAGTCCTGCTGTTGTTCCTTTGGGACCATGGGGGAGAGGCAGTGGGAATGTGCATCTGCAGCAGAGACGTGATTCTTGCACATCAAAAACCCAAATAAAGCCCCCAACCAAACCACTGTGCCCATCCATATGTGCATTTTCTTTATGTACAGGTGCCATTTGAAAACCCATCCTTAAAAAGAGATCCTGAGCCATCAGGCCAGGAAAGGCTCCAGATGCTGAACTCTCTGCCTGCCTGTTCTACTTTGTTATGAGATTTTAATAAAAAGGCAGAGAAGAATGCCAGCTGAGCTGGCACAGCTGACATTTTGATAACCTCGTCAATAAAAGTTATTTTATTTTAAGCAGCTGCAGAACTTTGCCTTATTGTTTAGCTGTCTGTTCATTCTATTCGTGTATTGTTGATAACAGTAAAAGGATGATGAGTAACGGTGGCAATCAATAGAAAGGCATGTTTCTTCCTCTATGGCCATGAACCCAGCGCTTCTAATTGCATCTTCAGATTCCAGGGTCTCTATTTCATCATAAATAGATACACAGGGGGAAAAAACATCAGAGTTTCTAGATGGTTTTATGAATGTTTGTTCCCAGGTTTTCACTCTTCTGCACCAACTTGAATTCTTTCAAAAGCCAAGCACAATATTTGTTCCAAGTGGAGGACAAGCTTTTAAGCTGCGTGACAAACACCTGATGGAAGGGGAGCACTGAGTGACCTCCCACCAGTGCTGCAGCCCAGCCAGGCTCTGCTCCCCTCTGGCCTCTCCTGCCAGGAGAGCTGAGGGTGAATCTGTGGTTAAAACTGTTACAGCTGCGAAAGTCAAAATGAACCTAATGCTGCTCTCATCAATGCTTAATTGAAGTCTGGGCGTTGAGAGTGTGAAACTGCAGCTGGGAGCACAGAAATGGAGGTTCCTGAGCCACCAGCAGCTCTCAGCTTGGAGCAGCTCTTCCATGGTTATGCATGGTTAGATGTATTTCATGGCTTTACACATGGAAGGTATCACACGAGAACAAAATTTGAATTATTGGTTTACAGTATTACCTTCTGCCTTCTGAAAATCATTTTAATAAAGTTTAAAGCCCCAGCAGCAGCATCAGGGATGGATAAATAATGCAGATCCTGGCCCATCCTGGTGGGAATGAGAGCACAGGACCCAAGCTGGGGCTGGCAGCAGCAAACAGGGAAAAGCTTGTGAATGGTGCTTTCCAAATGGTTCATTTCCAAATCCCTCTGTGCCCCTGGAGCCCTTCCCGCCCTAGGAACAGACTCAGGCTCCCTTTGGAGCCAGAGCTGGCCAGGCAGGGGGCAGCAGGACTGAGACCCTGTGTGTGCAGCACCAGCTCTGGGCACACCTGGGGTAAATAACGGAGTGAGGGCACACCTGGGGCACAGCTGGGGTAAATAACGGAGTGAGGGCACACCTGGGGCACAGCTGGGGTAAATAACGGAGTGAGGGCACACCTGGGGCACAGCTGGAGTAAATAACGGAGTGAGGGCACACTTGGGGCACACCTGGGGTAAATAACTGAGTGAGGGCACACCTGGGGCACAGCTGGGTAAATAATGGAGTGAGGGCACAGCTGGGGCACATCTGGGTAAATAACTGAGTGAGGGCACACCTGGGGCACAGCTGGGTAAATAACTGAGTGAGGGCACAGCTGGAGTAAATAACTGAGTGAGGGCACACCTGGGGCACAGCTGGGGTAAATAACTGAGTGAGGGCACACCTGGGGCACAGCTGGGTAAATAACTGAGTGAGGGCACACCTGGGGCACAGCTGGGTAAATAACTGAGTGAGGGCACACCTGGGGCACACCTGGGGTAAATAACTGAGTGAGGGCACACCTGGGGCACAGCTGGGTAAATAACGGAGTGAGGGCACACCTGGGGTAAATAACGGAGTGAGGGCACAGCTGGGGCACACCTGGGGCACACCTGGGGTAAATAACGGAGTGAGGGCACAGCTGGGGCACACCTGGGCACACCTGGGGTAAATAACGGAGTGAGGGCACAGCTGGGGCACATCCCCGAGGCAGCCCTGGGCACAGCCAGCCGGGCTGAGGCACAGCAGGGCTCAGAGCTGCCCTGGTGCTGCCCTGTGCCTCTGGGGGCAGCTCGAGGAGCTCCAGCACCACCTTGGTCCCTCCTTCAGCCCAGCTCTTCCCCTTTCGGGGACCAAACTTCCCCGTGGGCCACTGAAAAGGATGGTTTCTGAGAAGAGATGATCGCAGTGCGTCTCCACAGGAACATAATCTTTCAGCTCATCCTTGGGGGAATTTTTTGTCCCTTTTTGTGTGTAATTAGGATCTGAAAATACAGGCAGAAGGCTTGTTGTACATAAATTGACGTGCTCGGCTTCAGGAGCACATTTGAGTAGAACAAAAGGGACTGAAAAGACTAAAACCCATTCACCTTGTCTGGAATAAGAGCAGAATGTACTCAGTGAGAGGGAGAACCAACCAAACCAAACCAGTGGGAAAGAAACCAACTGTTCCAACCTACACTACTGGGCCCTTTGGAATTTAACAATCTGGAAAGTGTCTTCTAGAATTCACCTATGCAACTTGATCTCTGTTGCCCTAATTTTTCCAACTTACTCTATTTTCCTCCTCCTGTAATACCAGGATAATATTTTTTCCCTATTTTTATTTCCTTGAGTTAATTCTGAGTATTTTTCCGTGGTTATTTAATATTTGCTATTCAGACTGTGACAGTTCTGCCTGTAGTTGAAAAAACTCATGTTGTGTTGCCAAAAGCAGCAAGAGAAGCCAGGCTGCTTGTGTTAATATTTGCATTTGAAAGTGCAAAACTGAATTTTCTCTAGTACCAGACACTTCTCTCCTGGTAAAAGTGCTGGAGAAAAACATTTGCTGGGTAGAGGGAAAGATGCAAAAAATACTTATGGAAAATACTACTTATTGAATGATATTTTCAAAATACAGAGTCCTTGGAAATGTCAGCAATCTGCGGAGCAGCAGAAGTTATGTTGTGGTTCCATCCCCTAGAACAGTTTCCTATTTGCCTTTAATGCCACATTCAGCTCTTGGGAAGGAAATCCCCAGCTCCAAAATGGCTTTGGGGACTCTGGGAGTCCACGTTTGTTGGGTTTGGGGTTTTGTTTCCAGCCTTGCTGAGGGATGATGACATTGGATGTTTTGGCCCCCTGTCTTCACCTTCAGCCCCTCAGTGGCCTCCCCACCCCATCTCACGCTGGCCAAGGGGCTCTGCTGGCTGCTCAGGGCCCAGGTGTGCTCCTGAGGCTGGCCAGGGTGTCCCCTGCTGCTCTGGGGGATCCTGCACAGCCAGGGACCTGCCCCAAGCAGCAGCCCAGGGCATGGGGCAGTGTCTGATTGATGGAGAGCGCCAGATCCTCCCCAGCCTGTCTCCAAATCCATCGTAATTGGCCCCAAGTGTTTCTCACTGGGACTGGTAACATAATAATTGTTGCATGATTTGCTGAAATCCATGTTCTTTTTTAAAAATGTCATTTATTTGACAAATGCTTCTGTGCACGCTGTCACAATAACGAGAAGAAGAGACTTGCAGGGTGAAACTGTGCTCTGAGCAGCATTGATTTAGTGATTAGTGTCATGTTCGTCTTGGATTTTGTAATTCAGACTCATTAACCTGAAAACATTCTTGCAATTTTCTTCTCCTAGACTGGTTTGGAAGTACAAAAGCAGCCTCTATTCATTTCCAAGGAATCCAAGAGAACTGTCTCTTGTAAAGCACTGAACAAGGAGGGGGCAGGCTGAGAGGCACAAAATGGTATTTAAAGCATTACTTTTAGCATTTGTTTCAAACCCTGATCAAAATAGCATTTAGCTGCTTTTCTTCAGCAGTTTGAACAAACGAGACTGAATCCTGTGTTGGAGGGAGCTCAGCCCCCGTGTCCTGCCCTTGCGCAGCTGCTGCTGCTGCTGCCGGGGTCCCACGGGGGCCTCGCTGCACCGGGGGCACTCCCAGTCCCCCTGCCCCCATGGCAGGAAACTGCTCTGTGCTTCCCAGGGAGCAGAAATCCCCCTGCTCTCCTCTCCCAGCCCCTCTCCTGGGGCCAGGCTATGGGCCTGTCTGTCCAAACAGCAACCCAGAACGTTCCAGAATGGGGAATGGGGCCCTTCCGTGTGTCACAAGCAAGCAAGGCAGCGCTTTGGCTCGCTGGACACTCTCAGCTCAGTCCTGGCATCAGTGGTGCAGCTCCCTGGTTTTGCACTGAGCAGCTGTGAACGCTTTTCCTGATGGAACAGTTTCCTACAAATGCAATCTGTAATTTGTGTATGCAGATCCCTTTTAATATAATCAGGCTCTTTATTCAAGAGAGCAGATCTGATGAAACATCCCATTTCAGCGAGGGCAGTTTAGGCCAGACAGCAGGAAAACCTTGCTAATGATTAAAATGGTGAGGCAGGGCCTGGGCTGCCAGCAGAGCTTAAGGAAACTCCATCATGGGAAGTCTTTAAGAATAATTTTGGCAGTTATTATCAGGAATGATTTAACTATAATTGATCTTGACTTGGAGCAAGAGAATGGACTGCATGACTTCTTCTTTCTTGTTTTGCATGATTTCCAAGAAATTCTCAAAAAATAGACTTGAATTTAGATGGTTCAGTATTTCCAAATGTTCCTTCCCCTCTTTCTAGGGGAATTTTTTACTACATTGCAACTGAGCGTGCAAATAGTTGGACACAATTTGTAATTTTGCACATGTCAGGGTCTGAACCTCTTGGGGATGTAGCTTCACCTCTCTAAACATTTAAATATTTAAATATTTGCCTTCTCCTGTGGCTTGGTGGGTTTGTTGTGTTGCAAAGAGTGGCCTGGAGTTGGTGTTTCCCCAGAGAAGCCAAATGTGGGGATGGGGGTGGAAGGAAAAGCAGAGCCAGGCTGAGCCAAGCCCTTCAGTTCCACAAACGAGAATTAGAACAGAGAGGGCTTTAAGCAAGTACTGCTTAGGGTAAGTTAAAGGAAGAGCTGAGCATTCAGAAAATGACTCAGTGAGCAGCGAGGAGGGGGCTCTCCTTGAGCTCCTGTCTCAGGCTGGTTCATTAACTCCTCAAGTGAAGTGACTAACAGCACAACTGATGCACAGCGCTGATAGTGTGCTTGGCCTTAAAAACCTCCATGAAACGTATCATTTGCTCATTTTCTAATTTAACAAAGCAATTATATTAGTCACTCTTTACATCTGCTTCTCCAGGCTCTATGGAGATAGATAGATAGATATAGTTATAGTTGATGTAGATAGATATAGATATAGATATAGATATAGATATATAGATACAGATAGATATAGATTATTAGATATAGATAGATATAGATATAGATATAGATATAGATATAGATATAGATATAGATATAGATATAGATATAGATAGATATAGATTAGATATAGATAGATATATAGATATAGATATAGATATAGATATAGATATAGATATAGATTAGATATAGATAGATAGATATAGATATAGATTATATATAGATAGATATATAGATAGATATAGATAGATATAGATTATTAGATATAGATAGATATAGATATAGATATAGATTAGATATAGATAGCTATAGATAGATATAGATATAGATATAGCTTAGATAGAGATGTAGCTATAGATGTCACACTTCCCATGTTGGGAATGGGCGATTCAGCCTCGGGGATGATGGAGGTGCCTCCACAGAGGATGTTGCTCGCTGCTCCCCCGTGTCTGACTGCAGGATGGCAGAGGACACTCAGCAGTCTGGAGCAGCTCCTCACACCCAAAGCCCTCAGGCAAAGGCACTGGAGTGGTGGCAGTGGCCAGATAACCTCAAATCACAGCTGTGTGTCATCTCTCAAACATTCTGTGACTCCTTTCAGACATTCCACTTCATTCAAGCTGCAATAGTGCAGTGGCAGCAATCTGCAGCCCTGACAGCAGATACCCCAGTTCACATTCCCTGGCAGAGGTGGGCCAAAGCTGGAGTTACTTTCCAAATCCCTGTGACTTTGCAAGTTGGAATTAGAATATTTAGGCAAACCACACAAGTGATTTTGGCTTCAGAACGTGCAAAACTTGCCTGGTGAGCTTTAGCCAAATAAAACCACTCTGGGTTTTATTTCCCGGCAGCTTTTCCAGGCGAGGATGCTTTTCAGAAAATGAAACCCCTTGACCCAGGCCAGGCCAAGCAGAGAGGGAAGGGTGTGTAAAGGTTATAAGCAGTAACACTGGAAGGGTTCTGCTCCACCCCTCTGTGGTTGCACTGAGCCCAGCAGAACCCAGCCCTGGGCGCTCAGCCAGGAGCACCTGAGAGCTCATTCCCACCTCAGACTGTCTCAGTCCTGACGGGCTGTGAAACACCTGAATGAGGTGAAATGTTCTGTACAAAACCATTGTGTCCTTTTTTAGTGAATGGCTGTGCCCAGTTATTGCCATCCCTGGGCTGCCCCAGGAGCAGGAGGGCCAGGCTGGTCCCTGCAAACCAGAGTTGCAAAGATGTCCCTTGTCCACGGAGCTCTGTGGTTATCCAGGCAGAGCCAGGCTGGACACTGGGCTGGGGGCCCTGGCGCAGGGGAAGGTGTCCCTGCCCTGTCGCCTCAGGGACACTGAGCTGCAGGGGACAGAGGGGAGGCTGTGCAGAAGTGCTGAGCTGTTCCTCCCCCTCCTGGGCTCAGAACTGCCCAGGCAGGCAGCATCCTGCAGGAATTCTCTCTTATATGGCTGAGCTTGGCTGAAAACTTCACGAGCCTGAGCGGAGTTTGGGTTGGTGATCATATCCAAAGTGGGAGATGTTTTGCCAGGGGGTTGCTATGAAAATTGCTCCCAGCTCCATTGACTGCCTGGGCTGCCTCTGCAGCATCAATTCTATCCCTGGCTGACACCTTGGATTTTGGAATTGTCTCCATTTTCCAGAGAAAAGTATGTGCATCAGCTATTTTTGGATAGTGTCTATTTAATCTCCTGCAAGAAATGGAGCAAGTCTCTTGTTCCTTATTTCCAGAGCCATTACATTTCTCTTGGTGACAGCTCCAAGGAGCAGAAATCCTTATCTTCTCCAAAGTCTTCCTCTGGGTGATCCAAAGGCACTAAACCAAAGATTCCTTTCTGTGCCACTGTGGGGTAAATCCTGGGCAGCACCGCCCAGGTGAGGCAGCTCCTCCCTCAGCCTGGAGAAAGGGAGTGCTCAAAAGAAGCTCTGGATGGTTCTGTGTCTGCCTGGGAGCCAGTTCCAAATGCCACGGGCTGTTCATCATCTGCTCTGGCCATTCTTTTCCTTTATGCCTTGCTGAGGATAAGCTGTGGTCTTTGCACCATGTGAAGTGTGTTTGGACTCTGCTGGAGTGAAAAATGAGCTGTTATCTGTGCCAGTAGTGAGGAGAGAGGGAGAAATCTGGGACAGCCACGGGGCTGCCAACGGAAACAAGCTGTGGAAGATGTGACTGCTTTAATGGCAAACGCAGGGAGCAGAGGCGCTCACTGAGAGCTGCTCCCTGCCCAAAGGTCTCAGCAGCTCCAGAGGGGCTGAGGGACATCCTGGGGTTCTCTGGGCTGCCCCACCTTGCTCTGTTCACGTGTGACAGGGGAGCTGGGCTGAGGAAATCATGGCAGGGTCTGCACTGCCCAGGGCTGGAGGGGATCACAGAGCCCCCCAAGCTCTGCTCTGCCCGTGCTGCCCCTCCTGCTGCGCCTGGCACAGAGCGAGTGGATCCTGAAAGGTCACCCAGCAATGGGACAGTGCTGCCAGGGGGTTTTGATATTGGATCGTCTTTTCTCACTGGCACCAGCAGCCACAGGATGGAAAAGCGTGCCAAGGATGGCTGTGCCATGCCTAAGGAAGAGCCATCACCTGCTCAGAGCTGTGTTCTGATGGGGACTCGCAGGAGGGGACACCAGCACTGCAACGAGGAGGGCTTGGATAAACATTTAAATTGCTAAATCCAGCCCAGCTGGCTGAGTGGAAAGTGCTGATAAAACAGATTTCTGTTTCTGACAGGGCAGGTGTTCCTGCAAGGAACATGGAGCTGGACTCAATGATCCTTATGGCTCCCTTTCAACTCCAGATATTCCATTATTTTACTTTCTGATCTCCAGTTTGCTCTAGGTGCATCAGATTGGGCAGAAGCTCCCAAAATCAGCAGCTGCCATTTCCCTGGTGCTTGCCAGCCCAGGTGGGACAGCTCCTGAGCCCAGGCTGGCCACGTTCTGTCCGTGTGAGAAGCAGCTGCTGGGCAAACACGAGCAGAGCGTTCTCTCCGCTCTCCCACACCACAGAGCTGGGGATGGAGCACTTGAGGAACAATTGGTGACCTCAGAGCCACGGGAAACACCCCCCAGGGCTCTTCCAACCCGCAGACACTCACCCTGAGCACCCACCTGCCCCTGCCCTTTCAGCTGTGCCACCCCTGCTCCCCCGGAGCCTCCTGAGCCCCAGCCCGTCCCTGTCCTGTCTCAGCCCTCCCTCCAAGGCTTCCCCTTTTCCTCCCTTTCCGGGGCTCCTGCTTTGGAGCCATTTGCCAGCTGGCAATGGATTGCCAAGCATTTCTGATGCTCTTGGGGACGGAGCAAATTCCAGACCTGGGGAAATCCCTGATTTTCGGGTTGGTGCATTCAGAGCCCATCAGAGTGGGTGCTGCTCTCCCCTGTCCCAGGTGCAGGTGACAGATCTGTGTCTGCAGGTGCAGCAGGAGCTGCAGGAGCTCCCCTCAGCTCCTCTCAACTCAGACTGGCTCTGCAGTGTCCCGTGGCACACCTCCCTGTGCCAGTGTCCCCTGGCTGCCACACTGGCACTGCTCACTGGCTCTGCAGTGTCCCCTGGCACACCTCCCTGTGCCAGTGTCCCCTGGCTGCCACACTGGCACTGCTCACTGGCTCTGCAGTGTCCCCTGGCACACCTCCCTGTGCCAGTGTCCCCTGGCTGCCACACTGGCACTGCTCACTGGCACTTTCTGTGTGCTCTGAGGGCAGAAGTTCAGTGCTTTGATCGTGACAGCTTTGTAAACTGTGCTGCTGAAGCTGCTCACCTCTCACCTCCCCACCTTCCAGTTGGGTCAGGAGCCTTGCCAGGCCCTAGGACAGGGTGAGATTTATGCCCAAGTGTCAGCCCTTGTTTGCAGTGGCTGGACTCTCTTCTCTGGGATTTCTGTCACTGAAATGTAATGCAAGGCGCAAGAAAAATTATTTCTCGCCAAGAGATGATTCTGAAATTTCAGAGGAACAAAAGTTAATGGTCTGAATTTGTAATTTCCTCTAATCTAAAAAGCTGCAGCTTATATGAACAATTTACAACAAAAGGAGAAAAGCATCACACACAAACTCTTATAAAAGACCCAGAACACCCAGAACTCGGACCTGAGTAAATTTTTGCTGATTTTACTCACATAACTTCTCCTGTGGCTTCCCTGCAGCTGTACCAAAGTGGTGGTGTTGAGGCTGGAGCAGATCCTGCTCAGAAAATCAATCAGATCACAGACACTTCAACTGTTGCCTTGTTGAAAGGCCATGGAAGGGTTTCACGGCCGGTCTGATCCTCAAGTGAAGAATTTTGACCCAGTAATGAATGCTAAGTAGGAGAAAAGGCTGGCTCTGGAACAGGGATCATCTACACAGGGAGGGAGGTCTGACCCTGCTTGGCTCAGACAGTGAATTCTGGGGATGCTGAGCAGAACAGGGCCCTGCCCAGCATGGGGGAATCCCTGCATGGACAGGGCTGCAGGGAGCTGGGGATGGAAATCATTGCATGGACAGGGCTGCAGGAGAGATCCCTGCATGCACAGGGGCTGCAGGAGAGATCCCTGCATGCACAGGGGCTGCAGGAGAGATCCCTGCATGCACAGGGCTGCAGGGGAATCCCTGCATGCACAGGGCTGCAGGAGAGATCCCTGCATGCACAGGGGCTGCAGGGGAATCCCTGCATGCACAGGGGCTGCAGGGGAATCCCTGCATGGACAGGGTTGCAGGGGAATCCCTGCATGCACAGGGGCTGCAGGGGAATCCCTGCATGCACAGGGGCTGCAGGGCACTGGGAGCAGCAGCTGCCTGCACTGCCCTGCTGGGGTCACAGGGATGTGGCTGCTCCTCCTGCTGCACAGCAGGGTTTGTCCAAAGCAGCACCTGGAACGTTGTGGACACGGTTCCATCCTCTGGAACTGCTGCAATTCACACACAAGGGTCAAATTAACGGCACCAACATCTCCCAGCCTCCGCTTTTGCTTAATTAAAAAGAATCAGATACTAATTAGCATTCTTAATTGGGCTTGTCAATCCCAAATGAGCCCAATGGAAACCAATAAAATCTCAGTTCTGGCCTTCATTACCAGCATGAGAATCTGTTTATTTTTCTTACAAAATAAAGCAGCCTCTCAGAATTTCCATCTGCCTTTGCTGGCAGGAAGAGCTGTCTGTGAATCCCCACAATGGTTTGGGGAGCCTTTAGGTGTTTTTTCCTCAAGAATCTGAACTGGCACTTTTGGGTGCTTTGGGAGTTTGCTTTCCCATCCTATTTTATTAGCAAATACATTTTTCACATCTTTTCACATTACAAGGAAGTAATTTCCTTCTTCACAAGTTACTTCCTTGTCATTTTTGACATTGAATAGTATTTATTTTTCAGGAAAAGCTGTTCTGCTTGTCCAGACAATGTTGAGGGTTCTTAAATAGATGTTTTATTCCCAAATAAATGCTTGTGTGGCATAGCAGAAGCTGTCCAACTACAAGACAGAGCTTCCCTTGTGTAACTATTAATCTTTAGTCATGGCAAATGTCTTTTGTGACAGCAAAGCCAAACCCTGAGCCAACTGTCTGTGTCCTGAGCACCACTGGCCACTCAGGTGTGCTCAGGTGTGTCCTGGGGCAGCTGGAAACACCTCCCTTAGGTTCCCTTAGGAGACAAAGCTCTGGCTAAGCCATTTGTCACTGGGTGTTGCAATCCTACAGTGCAAGAAGCTGTAATTGGGGATGGATCTGGGGTGATGAGCAGATGGATCTGGGATCATGTGCAGATGGATCTGGGATCATGTGCAGATGGATCTGGGATCATGAGCAGATGGATCTGGGGTGATGAGCAGATGGATCTGGGGTGATGAGCAGATGGATCTGGGATCGTGTGCAGATGGATCTGGGGTGATGAGCAGATGGATCTGGGGTGATGAGCAGATGGATCTGGGATCGTGTGCAGATGGATCTGGGGTGATGAGCAGATGGATCTGGGATCATGAGCAGATGGATCTGGGGTGATGAGCAGATGGATCTGGGACGATAAGCCAATGGATCTGGGGTGATGAGCAGCTCCATGGCTCGGTTTGGTTCAGCAAGGGCCATTCAAGGGCTGAGCAAAGCAGAGCTGTGCTCTGTGCAGGGGAATTGCTGCCTGTGAGCAGCCCTTGCATCCCCTCCCCTCCCTGCCCCAGGACAAGGGCAGCAGGACAGAGCTGCCCCTCTCGGTGCCAGGGCAGAACCCAGAGGTGTCCAGAGGAGGAAAATGAGTGCACCCTGAGCACCTGTCAGTGATTGCCAGAGCTCAGGGGGCAAAGCCAAGGCCCTCACTGCTCCCTGTGGGAGCCTGGAGCTGCTGGAAAGGGGTGACCCTTTCCCTCCACCCTCCAGCTACATCTGCAAGTATGGAGGAGTAAGGGAAGAGGGAAAAGCTAACTGACTGTTGAATAAGGATTTCTGTTCACCCTTTCTAGTTCAGACTCACACTTGAAGCTCAGCTGGGCTCTGCAGGCTCAGCCTGACCCATGGACAGCCCCAGGCACAGGCAGAACCCCTGGGGCAGGGCTCTGGGCCAGCCTGGCACAGGGCGGTGGCCCAGGCAGAGCTGGCCTAGCAGGAGCGGGGCGTTTGAAAACATGGAAGAAGAACTTGACTTTTATTTTCATTGGAATCCTCTAAGTGTCTTTGACAACCATGGCCATGATGTTGTTTACACAAGCAGAGGTACCAATAGATGAAGGATGGAAATATTGCCCCAGTGTAAACACAGGGCTGGGCTGGGCTGAGACCCTCTCCAGTATCCGTGGGATGCTGCCATCCTGCTGACATATGGTAATGCTTTCTCCCAATCATCTCCTGCAGAAGTTGTTCTGGGCCAACCACTCATACATTCAAATTCCATCAAATATATGGCAGAGTTTATAAAGTTATTAGAACAGAAATGGATTTGGAGCTCTCGTTTCATTGTACAGTGTGCAGCTTCAGCAGAAGAAATCTGTAAACAGCTATTTTAGCTGACTACAAAACTCTCTTTAATATTTACTCTGACAATCTCAGTGGTGGACCTCAGCCAATGTGTTTATGCAGCTCCATGCCTGAAGGTTTCTGCTCCAGCCTTGCAGCTGAATGTTTTCCTGTGTGATGGACACTGATTCCAAACTCTCCCCAGCCCTCAAATCCAAGACAGTTTGTGTTGCAAGCTGTAATTTCAGTGTAGAGGCAGATTCCACACAGATTTCACGTCAGTGTTTGTACACGAGGAGCAGAGCTTGGAGGTTCCCTCTCCAAAAGTGACAGAAGAACAGAATCAGGTCCTGCAGGGTTCAGTAAAGAGTAATAAATAACATTGATGTGAGTCCTCAAAATAATTATGTTTGCTAAAACAAACTGAAACACTAAGCCAGAATCTCTATGGCAGTTAAAATTCAACATTAAAATTGCTTTTTACAGTTGTTGCCTGGACACCCAGCACTGGATCAAGCCTGGGTAAAAGTCAAATGAAAACAGCTTTGTTTGGCTCTGAGTGCTTGTTACTGCCTCCCAAACCAAGGATGCTTCAGCAGAGAGACACAAACAATTCCCCAGTAACTGGCTCGTCGATGCAGAGCTAATCAATGCAATTAGCTGAACTGGGCTGAGTGATTGGCCTCAGCTCTGAGCAGACCCCTGCCACAAGCTGTGTTTATAGCCCTCTGCCATCAGCAAACTCGTAACACCCACAGCTCTTGCCCATCCTTTGATGCCAGTATTAAATTACCTCCTCTTCCATCTGCACAAGCCAGGCTGATATAAAATGATGTCAGAAGTGTGCAAAGAAATAGGTTTTTAAAGGTAATTTAAACAGAGTACCCTGTGAAAGGCCTAAGGAAATGCTACTGAGCACTGGGGAGCAGTGGTGGGATAATGGAATAGAGGCAAAATTATGGAAATTGCTGTTCATTGAGCATTTATTCTGAATATAACCCAGCACTCTGCCCATCTGCAGGAGGTGTAAAGCAGAGTTCAGAGCGGCTGGGGCACCTGCACTGCTCCTGTTGCTTTAGTGACTGATGGTGAATTTATACTGAGGCCGGAATTTCAAAAGGGCTCTCTTCCATTTGCTTGTTTATATTTAGTGTATGTCTAAATAGAGAAGCAATCAAATGATGAGATTAACACAAATTTTGGTGCACTTTTACTGATTGCCACTGTATGACCTTCTAATTATTCTGTGCCTCCAGCTTAGGCACCCTGAAAAACCCATAATTGTATTAATGAGGATTCTTCTCCTTTCAGAACCTCGTTCCCTGAGCTCCTTCAGTTTCCTCCCAGTTCTGCAGCCCTTGGGGCTTGGCAGCCTTTGGCTGCCTGTGCTCAGTGCTAATAAAGGTGACAAGAGTGGCAGCAAGGGCACTGCACAGAAATGATGGTCTGGGGAGGGGGACCCTCAGGGAACTCACACATCCCTCTGTAGAAATCAGGAGGGAATAAAAAACCCCAATTATATGATGAATTTTCAGCTCTGCAACTCAAATGTCAGGAGCTGCACTTTGACTGTAAACACCAAACTGCTCTAGGTGGAGGTTTTGCCTCCACGCTGTTGTAGACGAGCTGTAATTTTGGGCATTTGCACTTGACAAATGAAGGGCTCAGGTGAGCACAGGTGGTTCTGGTCCTGGGCTGGCCCAGGGGGTGGCACAGAGCTGAGAGCTTGGGAAAGGAGTCAGGAAAATGGGGCTCCAGGGGGTTCTTCCCTGGCATGACTGAATGCAGTTTATGTTCATTGAATATCTTCGTGTGTTTCATCCCAGCCTCTGTAACCAAACCTCAGTGCGACCTTGCCCAAGAACATGTCTTTTGGTTTGGCTCCTAATTTTAACTTCTCGATAAAACTGAAGAGGTTTGGCTTTTACCACTGCTCCTCATTCCGAGCTGGCATCTGACCCCGGTGAGTGAGAGCAGCCTGGCTGCTCTCCAGCAGCTCACTGATCCGGGCCAAGCTGAAACATCTGATTATTATTATGTGGCCTTATTGACACGCTGCTTAGAGAGCCCCTGAACTGAATTGGAAGAGACAGTTTTAATATCCTCTGCAGGAGAATTTTCCAGGAACAGAGGTGTGTGTTTGGTGCAGGGGTGGCTCTGCACATCACCCTAGAGGAGGCTCCCAGAGCCCTCCTGCCCAGCCAAGCCAAGCCAGGCCCAGGTGGGCAGCCCTGGCTGAGGAGAGGGCTCCATCACCCTGGCCATGGCCTGGGGTAGGTGTGGGCTCCTGGCATGGGCAGGGCAGCTCCCCTGCCCAGCAGCCCAGGTCCTGCTCTCTCACCTGCCTGTGTTCCCCCTCTGGCCCTGGCATGGGGCTGGAGGTACCAGCAGCCTGTCCTGTGTGCAATACAAAATACAGCTCATGGTTCCAGACATCTGAGCTGGAAATGTATTAACTTATGAGATTCTGGCTTTCATAAGTCTGAGGGTTTCTGATGTTTTGGGACTGTTGTCATCTTGATTTATTTTCTGGGCTTGAAAGGCTTGAACTTGGATATCCATCTTTAGGTCTGTGCCTGTCTGCTCAGCACTTCCCTGAGTTGCTCTGGTATTTCATCTTCCTAGAAGATTACTCTGCTGGAGTAAATGTAAGGATGGCAAAACCCTCTGGAGGCAGTTTGGGCTGGTTTATTTAGAAAGAAAAATGTGGTAGATTTTCAAAAATGCTGCCGTGGGAAAGAAGGGAGCAGTGTCTGTTTTGGCAATCTGCGCTCGGGTGATCTGAGGGATGCGATCAATACCCTGTTCCCATGGTGTCCTGCTCCCACTGGAACCTGCCCTGCTGGCACCTGCGGTGGGGGAGATCAGGCACTGGAAGTGAGCTGGTTTTCAAAGGGGGGAGAGATCCCTGCACTCCATTTCCACAGGATTTGATCTGGAAATGGGGCAGGGAGGGTGCACGAGGGGGGCACAGCCCCGCTGGGGCAGGGTCTGCAGCCGGGCACGGCCCTCACCCAGCCCAGCTCAGCCTTCCCAGCCCTGCTCAGGGCACAGAGAAGGTTCTGGAAGCGCTGGGCTGGGGCTCAGGGAAGGTTCTGGAAGTGCTGGGCTGGGGCAGACAGAAGGTTCTGGAAGCGCTGGGATTGTGGCAGAGGGAAGGAAGGTTGTGGAAGCTCTGGGCTGGGGCAGACAGAAGGTTCTGGAATGACTGGGCTGGGGCAGACAGAAGGTTCTGGAAGCGCTGGCCATGGCAGGCAGAAGGTTCTGGAAGCTCTGGGCCATGGCAGACAGAAGGTTCTGGAAGCTCTGGCCATGAGGGCTGACCCAGCGTGGCTGGGCTGTGGCTGAGGGAAGGTTCTGGAATGACTGGGCCATGGCAGGCAGAAGGTTCTGGAAGCTCTGGGCCATGGCAGGCAGAAGGTTCTAGAATGACTGGGCCATGGCAGGCAGAAGGTTCTGGAATGACTGGGCCATGGCAGGCAGAAGGTTCTGGAAGCTCTGGGCCATGGCAGGCAGAAGGTTCTGGAAGCTCTGGCCCTGAGGGCTGACCCAGCGTGGCTGGGCTGTGGCTGCCGTCACTCACAGGGCAAGTTTTAAACCCAGACTTTGGGACCTGGTTTGGATTTTTTGCAACTGTCAGATTTGTTTTAATCCCCGTCTTCTTTGACCAAGGAAGACTGTGGAGAAAAATTTCTTTCCTTGTCTTTTTTTCCGCCATCTGTTTGATGCTGCTCCAGTACCAAGTGATTCACAGAGCCCAGGCTGAGGGAGGGAAGGAGCCAGATCTCCCCTCTTGTCTTTGCAGAAGCGTTTCGGGGTCAGTTCTTCAGCTTTGCAAAAATGCAGCTCAGGAACACGGCCGGGCTTCCTGTGCCAGGAGAGCTTTGTGGCAGTCACTTCAGAGAGCTGAGGGAACTTTTTTGTGAGATAAATCACCACCATGGCTTTGACAGCAAATATCCATCTTCAGCCCAGAGCACTTAATGGCCATGAGCTAATCTTCGTCATAAATACCAGTTCCAATTTTGCTTCAAACAGGTGGAATGTCAAATGGTGAGTGTTGGCCAGCTGAAATTAGTTTGATCTTGATCAGAACTACAGTGGGAGCTCTGGCTCTGGGGGCAAACACAAAGATTAAGTGTCACCCTGCAGAAAAATGATGGATTTGCTGCAGGAGAAGAAAGAAACCAAACTCCTCATTTCCAAGACCCCTTGTTGGAATTACTCCAAGCAGACTCTGCCTGCTCTGTGCTCAAAGGTTCGGAGCATTTGAAGCAGAGATGTGAATTTCAGACCGATGAGAGAGGCATTTGCAGCTCCAGGGAGGCAGCCTGGGTGCCCAGCTCCTCACCCAGCCCCGGGTGCTGCTGCTGGCGCTGTGGGCACGGGCGGGCAGGGGCTGCCCGGGGTGCTCAGTGCCACCAGCAGCCGCCCCTGCTCCCCAGCAGGACACACAGCTCCTGCCTGCCTGCCGGCCCTCGGGCAGCCCCTTGGCTGCTGCCTCAGTTTCCCCGCCGTGCCAGCAGCACGGGGAGCTTGGGGCAGCTCTGCACGGGTCTGACTCCAGCGTGGAGGGAGCAGAGGTGCCCTCGGTGCCCTCGGTGCCCACGGGGGACAGGGGGAGCCCTCAGGGCTGTGCTGGGCACAGGCAGCTCTGCCATGGGGACACAAATTCCCGGTGTGCAGCCCTGCCCTGCCTGCCTGTGTCCCACAGCTGTGCAGGTGCTGCAGCTGCTCCAGCCCAGCCCAGCCCAGCCCAATGCCATTGCATTCTTTATATCCTTTCCCCCACTTCCCCGTGAACTCCTCCGAAATTAACGGGCTTTGTGTTTCCAGCCTTTCACCAGCTAGCAGAATGGCTTTTTTCCATTACCAAAAAAGCCTTCTCAGCTTCCCAAACACCGTCATGCACTAGAAGCACAAAGGAAGGCACAGGCTGATGTCTTCGTACCAGTGAGGGGCTTTGAATCGAGCTGCAGTTGAGCAGTGACTAACACTGAGTGCACAGATTTCTTCTCTTATTTAGATCTCGTGCATCACTTTTATAATCATGCTGAATAATATCACCAGTGCTGTATTGTGGCTTCTCCAAGGATTTCAGTTTGTTTATTGAAATTGCTGCACCACTCTGTAGGGGCTCTTAGGAAGGCAGGATGCTTTGGGAGATCCAGCACTCAGATCAGGATTGAACAGTGTAAGGGAGAGCCGGTGGGACAGAGGGACAGAGGGACATGGGGACAGAGGGACAGTGGGACAGAGGGATAGAGGGACAGAGAGACAGTGGGACAGAGGGATAGAGGGACATGGGGACAGAGGGATAGAGGGACAGGCAGACAGCGGGACAGAGGGACATGGGGACAGAGGGATGCTGCCCGAACCGGCAGCTGTGCCCCTCCCCTGCCTGCCGTGCCCAGGTGTGCACCCCCAGCACCCCGGGCAAGCCCCCGGAGCCCCGGGAAGGGACGGGGAGCAGGGAGGGGAGCGGGGGGACAGAGCCATCCCCGGGCACCGCCGGGAGCCGCTCCGTGCATCCATCAGCGCACAGGGTGGGAGAGGAGGGCACTTGAGACCGCCCTGAGCAGAGCGAGGGGGCTCTGCTTCCCGCAGATGTGTTGTTTATAAATACGTGCTGTACTTAGGAAAGTGCCGCTCAATTTCCCAATAACGCCGGATTTATTTTTCCCAGTTGTCTCCAGTCTCCAAGCCGGAGCTGCGCAGCCGATTGGCTGCCTGCGATGGTTTCTCAGGAAACTGGCAATTAAGGAGCAGGAAAAACGTCTGTGAGTCACAGATACTTATAAACAAGGCGAGGGGATTGATTGGGCTGCTCGGGGGCCATGGGGCAGTGCCGGGTCCCGTCCCCAGCGCTGGCAGTGCCACGGCGGGCACCGCTGGCACCGCTGGCACAGCGCTGGCTGCGAGCAGCGGCCGCTCCCCGGGCCGGTGTGGGGTTATCCAGCTGTGCTTTGGTCCATCGGCACTCCCGGTGTGTCCATTCCCGATGTGCCCGGCAGCAGCAGCAGCAGCATCGGTGTGCCCTGTGCGTGCCCTGCACCCGGAGCTGGCACCGGCTGGCCCCGCGCGAGGGGACACGGGGACATGCAGGGTCCCTTGGCCATGGCGCTGCGCTGACAGGGCTGGCTCTGGGTGCTGCCCTGGCACACCTGCTGCAGGAACACTGGGGAAGGGAGCTGGCCTGCGAATCCTCGTGTCTCTCTCCAGGCCTGGGACCTCTCCCAGCTCAGAACTCAGAGCTTCGTTTTCTGGGGTTGGCCTGAGCTCGCTCTGTGCCCCGCAGCCTCTTTGTCCCCATCTCTGGAGGTGCTGCCCGTGGGGTGCCCCCAGCTCCCCAGCACAGCCTGGGCACCAGGACGCTCCCTGCAGCCCTGGCAGAGCAGCCCTTGCCCCAGCCATGCCTTCTGCTCCCTCCACCCCTGCTCCTGCTCCAGTGAGGGGCACGAGCAGAGCCAGGGGCCTCACAGAGTCACTCAAACCAGCAAACCCAAAAGGAGAGAGAAAACACAGATGAGAGACCTGTGCGGAGCCTGCCAGGGACAGGGGCCATCGTGGGCAGCCCCACCTCTGGGCTGGCCATTGGCACCTGGCACGGGTGGCCATTGGCACTCTCTAGGTAGGACCTTTGGCACCTGCAGGGCTGGCCATTGGCACCTAGCATGGGTGGCCATTGGCACCTGGCAGGGCTGGCCATTGGCACCCTCTGGGCTGGCCATTGGCACCTGGCACGGATGGCCATTGGCACCTGGCAGGGCTGGCCATTGGCACCCTCTGGGCTGGCCATTGGCACCTGGCACGGGTGGCCACTGGCACCCTCTGGGCTGGCCATTGGCACCCTCTGGGCTGGCCATTGGCACCTGGCACGGATGGCCATTGGCACCTGGCAGGGCGGGCCATTGGCACCTGGCACGGATGGCCATTGGCACCTGGCAGGGCGGGCCATTGGCACCCTCTGGGCTGGCCATTGGCACCTGGCACGGATGGCCATTGGCACCTGGCAGGGCTGGCCATTGGCACCTGGCAGGGCGGGCCATTGGCACCCTCTGGGCTGGCCATTGGCACCTGGCAGGGCTGGCCATTGGCACCTGGCAGGGCTGGCCATTGGCACCTGGCACGGGTGGCCATTGGCACTCTCTGGATAGGACCTTTGATACCTGGCAGGGCTGGCCATTGGCACCTGGCACGGGTGGCCACTGGCACCCTCTGGGTAGGACCTTTGGCACTGTTGGCAGTGGCCCCCAGACCCACAGGGGTGGCCCCCAGCACCTCGTGGAGCTGTGCTGGGCCAGGGGCACCCTGTGAGCAGTGAGGCACTGCAGAGGGTGAGACAGGAAACAGCAAGGGCTTCTCAACAGAAGATCTTTTTCTATTTATTCCGTATCCATTGGAAAGCGATTGTGTCCTGAAATAATTCCTGTGCTGTCATATGGGGAGTTGATGATAGAACCAGAAATAGCTTCCCCCACGGTAATGCCTCGTGCTGTGCTGCTCTGGGCGCTGCTGCTGACACAGCCCTGCTCTCTTTTCTCCTCTCTTATCCCCTAGTTCGACAGAAATATTCAGAAATTTGGGGAAATTTCTCCTTTTCCTTCTGAACCCGTCTCTGAGTGCCGCACAGAACTGAACTCCTGTCAGCGCTGCCATTGTCGGTTTTGTACATTCTGACATACATTAGTCTGGAATATAAAAATCTTCTTTCGTATTAAAGCTAATCTAGAATTTTGATTTAATAAATTGGATCATGCTCAAGGAAATCAGAGTGAAATATCAGCTTGTTAAGTTTCATATCACCAGCTCTCTGATAGGTATAATACGGCAATTTCTGGTGAATAAATTATCAAAAAGTTTTATGTGCTGTGTCTAATCTCAATTTCCATCAGATAGAAATTACCACCTACCTCCCAAAGGATTTTTTATTATTATTCTTCTGTACAACAGGAAAATTAATTATGCTGTTTGGGGTGGGAGTTTATGAAAAAGACACAGAGGGTGGTTCTTAGGGAATTATCTTATTAATGTTACTTCAGCCATCCAAATAAACATGAGGGATTCACTTGAGAGGGAGGCAGAGTCATCAACTGCTTTGATTCAGTGGATCAACTCTGTCCCACTTCAAAGTCTCATCTTCGTTATTTGGCACCAGCTCTCAGCTTTATCAGGTTTTTAAACGCCCTCCTCTGCTCAGCACTTTGGAGATATTTTCCTGAGCGGGTTGTTTCTTCCACTGGCCCTGGTTGAGCTGCATCATTATTCCACATTTTAACGGCGCTCTAATCTTCCTCCTAATTACATGTAATGAGTATTTTGGAGTTGACAGAAGTACATCAAGACATAATAATAAAGAAAATTACGAAATTGAGTCTTCCAATTACATTCTATTAGCTCAGATGGTTGGCATCTAGTAGAAATAAAAATAGGCATTATTAAAATCCTTCAATTTTCCCTTGGTGTTTTATCCTGGCCCCACATGGTGCTTCCACAGACACATCAACAGCAGGTCCTCTGTCCAAGCCAGAGCCTTGCAGAGGCAGAGCAGAGCAGAGCAGGGTCCTGGCTGTGCAGGAGAGGCCAGAACACAACTGGCTGCCCTGGGAGCAGCTCCATCCCTCACCTGGGAAGCCCTGGACCCATTAAATGCCCCAAAATGTGTGAGGGTGCTGTAAATGGTGACCCTCAGCACAGGAGGAGAGGGCACTCAGCCCTGCTTAGGATAAACTCCACTTTTTCCCTGTTGCTCATTGAAGGAAGCAAATTTTGTTCATTCTCTGACTGAAGGGTGGAGGTTTTGCTCTTGTTTTCTCACCACATCTTGTATTATTTATGGCCTCTTTCCACAGTGCTGATTTTAGCATAAATAGAGGAAAGGTCTTAATTACCACAGCTCTTCCATCCACGGAGCCCTTCTGAGTTTTCTCACCTGGTGGTGCAGCTGTGGGTCAGTGCAGGGTGAGCACTGCAGCATCTGCCCCTGGGAGCTGGACAAACCCTGCAGCATCTTCATCCCAAACCCTTGATCTGATGCTGAGCCCCAGCCACAGCATCTGCACCCAGCCTCTCTCAGGGTCCGCGGTTTGTGTTGAAGCTCCTCTGGCTGTGGGATCTAAATGCAAACCCCAGGGTCTGTGTCCCCCCAGGGTTACCTTGAGCTCGCCTTTGTCACAGCCTTTTGCTGCTCCCCATGTGCATCCCACTACAGAGGGGTTGAATTTCGGAAAAGCCCCAGCCAACAGAGAGAGAACAGCTGGAGAAGAAGATTTAAATGTTTGATCATGTGCACAAGTGTGTTTGTGTCTTCAGGGCAGTCTGGGGGTCTCTAGTCCCTTCCTAGCCAGGGGAAAGTCCTGCCAGGCTGCTTTCCCTGCTCCCCCAGCGTGGCCTCAGCCTCAGTTTGGAATGGATTCGTTCGAGTCAGAATTAAACACGAGTCAGGCTGCAGCTCTCTGTGTGTTATGGTCCAGAAAACCACGCAGACACGACGGGCTCTGACCCCCTGAGCTGCCTCCACTGCTCCCACCAGGAGCTGGCAGCTGAGCAGCTGAGCCCACGTTGTTTTCCAGCTGTTTGCTTGCTCTGCCCCACAAAGGGCCACAGGCTGTGCTTCCCATGGCTCCGGAGTGCCAGCCCTGATACTCACACTCATCCAGCCTGTCTGGGAGCCATTTCCACACCCGGGGCTGCAGGAACATGTTGGATTGGAGGTGCTCCCTCGTGCAGGGCCGTTTGGAAGCAGGAGTGTGATCAGACTGAGGGATTGCCCATTAAGTGCTCGAGTGGTGGAAATGAAACCTGTGAACAGCACGGCTGTTCCTCCGCAGAAACGGCCCCGCTGCGGCTCAACCCAGCTGATCTTTCCCAAAGACAATTACAGCATGCAAATATTTATAAATCACCCTTCTCTTTTTTGCCCCTTGATATGTTAAACACAACCTCTGTGTTTCCAGTAAAGGCTGAACAAACTCTGCCCCTTATCCATCGTTCCTGAGCAGGGACACAGGTGCTGCTGGGGCCTCAGGTGTGTCCTGGGAGCCTGGGGAGCCAGGATCACATCCCCACATCCCTACATCCCCATGTCCCCATGTCCCCATGTCCCCATGTCCCCACATCCCCACATCCCCACATCCCCACATCCCCACATCCCCATCTGGCTCAGACTCTGGGATGGGGGCTGCAGTCCCCCCTCTGCCTTTCAGAGGAGCAGGATGACATCCTCCTAAAATTTTCTGTGATACACTGGGAATATGGAACTGACAAAAAGAAAAAATGTCCTTTCAGAGCTGCAGGTGTTTAAATGCAATGGGATCAGAGTCATTTGCCACTTCCCAGTGCCACCGGTGCCATCCTCCCCCTCCCTCTGCCCACCCAGCCCTAACCCTGTCCCCCAGCCCCTTTTTGCTGCAGTTCCAGCCACCTCTCAGCCTGGACTGTGGTGTGGCCTTAGGGGATGGGTTGGCTTTGCCTCTCCCTGCTCTGCAGGGCAGGAGCTGTGAAATGTCACCGTTTGTGGCGATTGTCAGGAGCTGGGTGTGGAAGCCAGACCTGCAATGGCAGTGTGTGACTCTGCTGCTGCTGCAGAAAGCCACAGACGGGGCTGAGAGCCCCCAGCCCCATCCCTGGCCTTTGGCAATGCCCATCCCCTCCCTCCTCCTCCTCCCCAGCCCCGCTCTGTGCCTCGGGGCTGGCAGCCAGGCCAGGGCTGGGGCTCAGCCTCGAGCTGGCCACATCAGACACGCCGTGATTTATACATCCTGTCCCAAGTAATGGCTCCAGCAGAAGAAAAGCACTGATTGCAATTGCTGCTGTCACTTGTGCCTCCTGTTTATGAGGCAGGATTGGGTTACACAGATGTCAGCGGTGGCACCGCGAGCGCCGCATCTGCCCTGGCTCAGGTACGGAGAAAATGAGGGAACATGAGCTCTCAAATCACATTTTGGTGCCAATATCTTCCTTAGCAATAAGGGAAAGAAGAAAAACAATTTCAGGAAAAGGCAGTATATAAGGCACGGTGGCTCCTGAAGCAGAACAATTATTGCTGCCATAAAGGAACCTGTGATGCATCATCTGCTCCTTAACAACCCCTGCGAGAGAGGAGGGTGAGAGGGGGACTCGGGGGGCAGATCTCTAACCCCAGCCTTTAATGAAGAGCTGGAAAGAAGTCAGGAAATTATACACTTGTAGGGTTGATCTCAATGGTAAATGCGAGTCTACAGAAATTAATAAAGGATGAGGTCACCCAACAGCTGGAGGAGTTCGTGTTGGTTTGAAAAAAATACTCCAGATGGCTTCTCTAGTTTATTTTTTAAAGGAATAAGGCCTTACCTGACAAAGCTGTACGAATGCTCTCAGCAGCTGACAGAGGGAGCAGGGTGAGATGGGCAGCGACAGCCCCTGGATGCAAAGACCCTCAGTGCAAGGGCAGAGGGGCATCCCCACGAAGGGGGCACAGCTCAGAGCCACGGTGCCCTCCTCGAGCACTGCCAGGCAGGTTTAACCAGCCAGGGGCAGGTACACAGCCCTGCTAGGGTGACCATGAGGAAAAGCCCTTCGGTCATTCTTTTGGGGAGAAAACCCTCATTCCTCTCCCCATGCCTGCCCCTGGCAGCCAGCCCAGGCCGTGGTGGGCACCCCAGCCTCTGCAGGGCTGGCTGGGGAGCCAGGGGCTCCTGCCCTGGACTCTCAGAGGTTGCTGCAGGGCCAGGGGACACCAGGGGCTGCCCAGCCGTGGTGAGGAGCTCCTGGCTGGCTCTCAGCACAGCGCTGGGCTCTCACAGCCCATCCTCCTCACTGGATCCCAACCCAGCACGGGCTGGCTTTGAGGCTGGAGCCAGCTGGGCTGGGCTGGGCTGGGCTGCTTCCACCAGGGCTGGGAGCAGCAGCAGTCCCAGGCTCAGAGCATGGAGAGAAATCAGTGCTGGGGCTGAGCTCAGTGCTCTGCCTGCCTCTGGGAGCACTGGGATCCCAAGGGGGTGTGGGCTGCTCCAGGGCAGCCCTGAGCAGCTCTTTGGGGCACGTTAGAGGGGCTCAGGGCTGGGCTGGGGTTTGGGATCAGCAATGGAAGGCTTGGGAAAGACAGGAGGCTGCCTGGGACCTGCCTGGAACCCTCAAAGTCACTGCTGAATTCTGAGAACGGAGAGGAGAGAAAATGCTGAAATAGAAGTGCCTGACCACATGGTTTCATTCCCCAGGATGTCCCCTGGGATGCTCAACAGGGAAAGAGAACTCTCAGCATGCAGGAACCGGATCTGCCCCACAGGAGAGGCCCCACTGTGAGCAGAACTTGGCCCTGGGGACGTGGGTCTGGGCAGGGATGGTGCCTCCAGCTGGGGAATGGTTTGGCAGCAAGGTGCAGCTCTGCTCTCCAGCCTGACACTGACCACACTCAGCCTGGGGATGGCCAGCCTGGGAGAGTTTATCAGGAATTTCATGGCAGGGTTTCCTTAGCTGACAAGACTTTCCTCAGCTCTACTGCCAAGACTCATGCAATACAGGGATTTATTTTGGTTTTACTACAACGTACCATTTTAACCTATTACTTCAGCCCTTAAATTGCAGTAAAACCCCTGTGAGTGGGAAATGCACAGAAAAGAACCTGATGGAAGCTTGCCCAGCTGGGTGGTCTGTCTGTCACTCCTGCAGCTCCCACATTTTCCACAGAGACCTTCTGGTGAACTTTTAGCACTGAGCTAATCCTGAGCTGGTGTGAGCAAGCTCTGTGGATGAGAACAAGGTTTTACAGGCCAGGGATTCTCTCACAGCAGTCTGCTGACCTTTCTCTGCTGAAGGCCCATCTGACTGTTCAGGGGACCAAAAGTGGGTCACCCTCAGCCTCCTTCTTGCTCAGCTATTGAAAGAGATGTGATAAGTAAATAAACATTTCAGCATTGAGCGAACAAGATGTCTCTGTGCTGAGGAATCAGAGCAGCCCTGTGGTAACTGCAGAGGCTGTAATTAGTCAGCAGGAACCACTGGAAACCAGCACCTGACCCTCTGTGTGCAGGCCCTGACACGCTTCTGCCCACCCAGCTCTGCTGCTTTTGGAAAAAATGCGTTGTTTTTCATCAGGTTTCTAATGCCTTATTAACTTCTGCATCACTCTGCTGTGTGGGGAAAGGGCTTCATCCTCTGGCTTTGCTCGGCCGTTTGGGTGAGTTCTGAGCTGTTCGGGTGAGTTCTGAGCCACCAGCCCCACGCACTGACAGATTTCCTGGGCCCAGTGCACCAACACACTTACTAATCCGTTCACTAATTCATTCTCCAACACGTTTGCTAATATATTTACTAATTTATTAACTAGATATTAGTAAATATTCAGACCGATTAGCTGGAAACTCCTTCTGCTGGGCTCTTTCTGTTCCAGAGTGCTCGAGCTGCACGTGGGCAGCAGCCAGAGCTGGGAACCACCAGCCCAGGAGCCACCCAGGCCTGGGACCCCTTGGGTCTCCTTGTCACCCTTCCTGGACAAGATTCAGGCTGTGTCCATGTTATGTTTTGTAATCAAAACCATAGTTTTGGTCTTTCTTTTGGTCTTTTGCTCCTAATGCCTGGTAATGGATACATGGGGTGGAAAAAGGAGAAAACCTCAACATTTGAGCAGTCCCAGAGATTTCAAATCAGGGCAACTCTGGCACTTACAGAAAGAAACTTATTTAAGATTTTTATCATTTTCATTTCCACTAAAAAGCTGACACGCAGGTGCATGTCTAAGTCCACCCATTGTCATCTTTCATGTCTTGGCTCTTTTTTATTTCCCTGTTATTTTTTACCCCTGCTTTTATTCTTTGTCTCCTTTATTCAACAGTGACAACTCAAACCACCTTTTTTTGAAATGCATTGCCAGGTCAGTAAATCACAATATACACTTTTAAAAGTTAGGCTGCAATGTGCACGGCCATAAACAGCCAATAAATAAATTTATTGGCATCTAAAGGTGTCCTCTCCCAACAGACTTTCTTGCAGTCATTTCCTAATTTTCCTGCTGACTGACTTACCAAAGTCGTTCTTTCTGTGCTTAGGAGGAAAAGAAGAAATACTAAAGAATCATTTCTTTCCAGTGGCATCATCCATTTCTGCTAAATCAGTAGCAGGTCACGTTGGCTCAGGAAGAGCTCTCCTCATCCTTCCAGCCAAAATGAACCTTAGCTATGAAAAGCAGCATGGTTACCGTGTGATTTGGGAATGCTGTTAAAAATAAACAGGGATCAGGGCAAGGTGGAGCCTGAGATGTGGCTCATCCCCCTTCGTGTGGCTGCAAATGCCTCTTTATCCACCATTCTGGAGGAGATGGAACAAGGCAGGAGTTATTACAGTAATGTCCCTGTCACTCTGAATAAAACATGAACAGAGCTAGTTACTCTTGCCTCAGATTGAAGCAATTATTCCATGTCTCCTTGCACGAGGCCATGTGTAACCGCTTGCCAGGCGCTGCAGACGAGGCCGTAAAGGATGGAGAAATAACAGCTGGGACTAATTGGAATTGTGGTGGCTTGATTCACTCCATTTATTTATTTATTTATTTATTTATTTATTTATTTATTTATTTATTTATTTGTGTGTGTGTGCAGGGAAGGGAGGGAAGTTTCCCTCAGCGTGCAGAATATTTAAAGGGAAAAGAGCCGTGGCAGGTCTGCCGGTGAGCTGGGCTGGTTTAATTAACCTTTCCACAGAAGCCCCAGCTTATCACCTCGTTAACACTCGCTCCGTGCCCTGTGTCCTGCCCAGCCCTACACCAGGCTGGCACTGCCAGCTTGTCCCCACACCTGCTGAGATGGGCACACGGGGCACCCACGGGGCTGTGGGCAGGGAAAACCCGTTCCTGGGCAAACTGAACCTCCTGCACTCCTTACCCTTCCGTGTCTGATTATTCATGGGCATGAGGAGGCAGCTCTGAGAATGTTCAGGTAGCTCAGGCTGAAAATTCCGGGTGCCTTGGTGCAGCCCCATGCCCAGCCAGGCTTTGGGAGGTTTGGGGGATCCCTTTCCCAGGGGAGCTCAGGGGAGAGGGCAAAAGGCTGAGGAGCTTGTGGAAAATGTCTTGAACCCAGCAGGTTCCCCCAGCCTGTTTGGGTTCTGACCCAGTGATGATTTCAGCCCAAACTGTGTTGTTTGTCTGCAGCCCCAGCCCTGGGATCCACGAGGGCCACTCTGGGCCCATCATGGTGGCACCTGGGGTCTCTGGGGTCTCTGGGGTCTCTGGGGTCTCTGGGGTGTCTGGGAATCAATCCCCATAGTCTGAAAACAGCAAAATGGTGCCTGGCAGCACTGGGGGAGTGCAGAGGTGGAACGTTTGCAGGATGTTTCAGAAATGCTGTAGCCTCCTGGCTATAGATAGGCACAGAACCCACCGAGGCCGTTGGGAGCAGAGCACAGCTCATTTTGGGACATTGTGGGTTAATCTGGTGGTTTTTCTGCCCTATTTTTTTTTTTTTCTTAAGATGTGGCAGGATGCTGCTGAAAATGTGTAACTCAGGGCACTGGAAAGAATCCTGTGAGTTGCAGTGAATAAATGCAGAGCAGGGAGTATAAAATATATGTGTTTTTTAATATTTATTCATAGATTAAAAAGCCAATATGGTGGCTGAGATGAATGCTAAAAACTTTAATTAAAACCAAAACAACAACGCTTTATTTCAGTTACCGTGGCAGCAGAGAAAATGTAGGTAAACATCCTTCATTCTGAAAAATGATCCTTTTCCTAGCAGAGCCCACCACCTCCCTTTCCCAATAGGAATGTATCATATCATCCTGCTGAACTGAACCATGAAATGACACCGTGCAAAGTCCTCAGAAGTCAACGTGAGGCTTTTTGCTGATCTTGCTGGACACCGGATCAGGAGGTGGAAAATTATCTCATTTCATTAATTAGTTGGGAGAAAATTAATCATCTTCTGGTGCACGAAATGTTGAATGCTGATTTCCCCTCTCCCGGGCTGTCTGTGCCAGGGTTTGGGGAGCCGTGGCTGCCTAAGGCCAAGCTCAGCTCAGCCTTTTCCAGGGGGCTGAGGGTTGGGACCCAGCCTGGGCCTGCAGAGACCAGAACTTGAACCCTGGTGTGTTCCACGAGCCCGTGGAAGCAGGGCACACGAATGATTCCTACAAAAACCCCATTCCACCAAATTGCAACACCATGAACATTAATAATATAGTTCAAGATGGGGACAAGCACAGAGCATTGTCTGCTCATTTGGGTTCCATTGCTGGGGGGTTCTCCCACTGCCCGGGACCATCTACCACCACAGAGTGGATGGATGGATGGATGATGGATGGATGGATGGATGGATGGATGGATGGATGGATGGATGGATGGATGGATGGATGATGGATGGATGATGGATGATGGATGGATGATGGATGGATGGATGGATGGATGATGGAGGGATGGGGATGGATGGATGATGGATGGATGGATGGATGGATGGATCATGGATGGATGGATGATGGATGGATGGATGGATGGATGGATGGATGGATGGATGGATGGATGGATGGATGATGGATGATGGATGGATTCAGGGATGCAGGGATACAGGGATGGATGGAGCTCCCTGCAGAGCTGACACCCAGCCCAGCAGGTGCCTCTGGCTGCCCCTCTCCCAGTTGTCCCCACTTTGGGCACTTGCAGGGATGGGGATCCACAGCTTCCCTGGGCAGCTGGTGCCAGGATCCAATACAGGAACTCCACTAAAACTTTCACCAGCCTGTCTGGTGTCTCCAGGCCTGGCATGGGCACAGTGAGCCCTCCCCACCCGAGGGTGCAGAGAGTAACTGACACCTGGATTGAAAGATGCTTTATGAGCTGTGGGGGAGACCTGAGCTCCTGCGTGTCAGAATTAGAAACCATTACTGCAGAGTTTGACAAAAATCAACTCAACCTTGACTGTTCATAAACATGGCCTGACATTTCCCTCGCTGCCTGTACACACTGGGCAGGCTTTTAAAGAGTCCAACCCTATATAAAGGCTCACTGTTATGAAAAATAATTTACATTGGTTCCTTTCCCAAATACATCAATTACAACCTCAATAAGAGCACACGGTGTTTGCATTTCCACTTCCCACCACGTGTTCCTGTGAGAGTGCACTGGAATAGCTGGAGCACTTTATTCCATCCACAGACCTTGATAATCCAAGCCCACAGGGCCCTCCTTATGGAAAAATCAGTTTCAAAATCAGTTTTCCTTCCCAAGAGGAGACAATACAAATAAAATAGTTCAAACACTGCTAATGTCACCCAGGATGTTGGCAACTAGAATGGAATAACAGAGCCACAGAATGGTAAGGGACCTTAAAGCCCACCCAGTGTCCCCCTGCCATGGCAGGGACACCTTCCACTGTCCCAGGCTGCTCCCACTCCCAATGTCCGGCCTGGCCTTGGGCACTGCCAGGGATCCAGGGGAGCCACAGCCTCTCCGGGCAATATAATATAATAATAATGCAATGATTTAGCTTTAGGTTGCATTACATATCAGCAGGTGAAATAACTATTTGCTCATTTTACCTTCAAGTCATGAAGAAATGAACACTTAATTTACTTTCTTCATTTGCTTGTCAGCTCTGTTCATTATAGATGCACATTTTCTAAGTTAAGTATCCAGATTTCATGTCTATATTATAATCAGGACTGGGAAAATGTAATGGGTACAGGTATCATTTAGCCCTCCTATTCAAATTACTCCTATTTTCAGCCAATGGTTCAGGAGGGGCATTTCCAGGAGGATCCAAGTTGCTGCATTTTTCTGCATCCCCTGTAATGATGCTAAAAGACATCTGGCCTTCTGCTTTCCATGGGCAACAGAAACTTGGCTGGCTAAAGCAAAAAACCCTTTAGGGCTCAGGTTTGTGTCCTGCTCTGTGAAATGGGAAGAACTGGGGCTGCTGGAGCTGTGACTGCAAGGAGCAATTCCCAAATAGTCATGGTGGAGAGGACAGTGTGGAGGTGGGGGTGACAGTGTGGAGGTGGCACTGTGGGGTGGCAGTGTGAAGGTGGAGATGGCAGTGTGGAGGTGGAAACGGCAGAGTGGAGGTGGCACTGTGGAGGTGGCACAGATGGGTGAGGTACTGTTCAGGTGGGTGTGATGAAGTTCACATGAATGAGATGATGCTCAGGTGGGTGAGGTGATGTTCAGGTGGGTGAGGTGATGCTCAGGTGGGTGTGATGAAGTTCACATGAGTGAGGTGATGCTCAGGTGGGTGAGATGATGTTCAGGTGGGTGAGGTGATGCTCAGGTGGGTGAGGTGATGTTCAGGTGGGTGAGGTGATGCTCAGGTGGGTGTGATGAAGTTCACATGAGTGAGGTGATGCTCAGGTGGGTGAGATGATGTTCAGGTGGGTGAGGTGATGCTCAGGTGGGTGGGGTGGTGTTCAGGTGGGTGAGGTGATGCTCAGGTGGGTGAGGTGATGCTCAGCTGGGTAAGGTGATGCTCAGCTGGGTGAGGTGGTGTTCAGGTGGGTGAGGTGATGCTCAGGTGGGTGAGGTGATGCTCAGGTGGGTGAGATGATGTTCAGGTGGGTGAGGTGATGCTCAGCTGGGTGTGATGAAGTTCACATGAGTGAGATGATGCTCAGGTGGGTGAGGTGATGCTCAGCTGGGTAAGGTGATGCTCAGCTGGGTGAGGTGGTGTTCAGGTGGGTGAGGTGATGCTCAGGTGGGTGGGGTGGTGTTCAGGTGCATAGGTGCCACTCAGGTGACTGTTTGGGTGGAGCACCTTTGCAGATGCTGCTCTTTGCCCGCCTGAGGAGCTGCTTGTGCAGCCCAGCCCAGTGGTGGTGGTGTTGAGGGGGGTGGGCGCACTCCCACCCTTTCCTGGCTGAGGGCTCACTGGGGGATTGCCTGGGTGTGGCACAAGCCCCAGCTCTGCTGCCCCTCCCTGCCCACTGGCAGCACCTCTGCTTTATACCAAAGTCTTGCATGCAGCTCAATTACCACAAATGGTGCTGATAAGGAATGAGGAATATCAAAGGAAGAACAGGATAATAGCCCTGAAATGATGTAAATAACTGATTGAGGAGTGTGGTAAAGATGAACTTTTTCCATTTGGGTATATTGAGTATTTGATTGTATTTATTGCTGCGGAATCGCAGCCTCTCCTGGGGCTTTTCTAACGCTGTGGTTTGTATGTGCTACACTCCAGCCTAACCAGCTGTCTGCATGCCAGGGACATTTTTTTTCCCGTTATAAATGACAAGATTTTGATTTCACACCACAGTTATATCAATATTCCAGTCTCCTGAGAGCCTCTAAATGCGATGACAATCGCAATATTAGTTCAGGCTGTTAATCCCAGGGCTCCTGTATTTCAGCATCTCCCCAATCTCATCAGAGTTATATTCTTTCAAGAATATATTGTTGTGTTTATCTTCATATGTATCCCATTAATAATGCTGATGAGCATCCAAGCCTTAGCCGGAAGTTTCCAGGGGAGTGTGAGGAGCTGTTCGTGGTACATTGGCACCCTGCATCCGTCCAGGACAGGCTGTTTCACAGGCCACCCCTGCTCTGCTTCTCCATGTGGATTTCTGCTCTTTTACACAGAGGAATTGCTTGGTGTTCTTTGCAGTCTCCAGAGGGAGCCTGAGGGGAGAATCCTCCCTGTGCTGCAGCCCCTCAGGTGGGAATGGTTTGGCTACCTCCCTGAGAATTCCTGGGCAAAGCAAAAGCATCCTGCTGTTATAAAACATGGGAGTTACTTTTGTGCTGTGCTTGTTGTGGTTTGGGGCTTTTTCCAAAAAGTGCTTTCTGTGAATACTTTGTATAATTTTGAGTCTGCTCGAGGTGCGTTTGGGTGGCTGAGGCTGAGCCATGGAGAGCCTGAGTGCAAGGCTTTCCTGCCTGGTTGTTGTATTTCTTTCTCACAGGAATAGCTGTGATTTTATCATTAACCAGATAAGGTGGTGTTGCCTGAAGCTCTATGAATAATCTCACCTACCTTGCAGTGCCTTCTTGTCTGGTATTTAATTAGCCCGATTTTTTTATGCTTCAGGCAGAGTACAGATCTGGCTGTAACTTCAGGAATACTGCGTGTAACCCCGGGAGTAACACTGCTGAGTCTGTTATGAGATGGTGCTGTGCCACAGCTCCTCTGTGCTTCTGGGAATTTCACCTCGACCTCATGAATTAGGCAATAGGTTGAGGGAAGGTAGAGTAGATATTGCAGCATGTTGACAAATCAGAACCAACACACACAGTTGTCAGTTCGTGCTGTCTTCATTTTCTGGCTTCAAATAACTTACTTGTCACTTAGCAGAAAGAGGGGATGTCCCCAGAGGAGCAGGGTGGGCAGGAGCTGGCACATCTCCTGAGCAGCCTGGGGTGCTCCCAGCCCTGCTCTGGTAACTCCAGGGGTGCTCCTCTCTCTTTGCCAGGGGTCATTCTAGGCTAGGTCCCTTCCCCATCCCCTGCAGCCCCTGGCTGCTCCTTTCTCACCCACAGCTCTCCCACAGCCCTGCTCACCTCCTGCCGCCCCCTGCAGCACCCAAGGCAGGCACAAAGCCACTCTCCCGGGCCTCACAGGGCTTCACTGTGTCTGTCAAGAGCAGGAGTGTTCCCTGAAGGCTCTGCTCTTCCTGCTGGTAATGGCCTTGCAGAGCTGGAAACAGCTTTATTTATATATGTATATCTATATATACACGTATACATGCGTATGTTTAAAGAAGACTGAAAATCTTCTCCCATACTCCTGCCTAGGTCTGTCAGAAACTCAAAATATTAACCATGCCCAGGGCAAGAGGAGCTTCCAGGGCTTCCTCAGCTGGATGTGGGGGCCCTGGCAGGCAGGCAGCCCGGGTTCCCTCTCCTGGGCAGGAATTTCACTGTATCTACAGCTCTGCACTGGCAGACAGGCTCTGGATGCATCATCCTGAGCCCATGCATAGGAAGTGGCTCCGTGTCTTTGCACAGAACAAAAGCTGCAGCCTCCTGCTCAGACTGGAGTCTCCAGCACAGAACTGCATCTCTTTAGTTTAGAAAAAGGGATTGATGCCTCCACCAGAATAGTGATGCAGTAAAGCCTTTTGTCTGAGAAAACCCTACAGAAATACTTGCAAAGCTCTTCAGAAATTCTGCAAGTGGCCCAGAGCTTGCTTTGTCAAAGAATTTAAACATGTAGTCCTGACATGTAAATATTTCCAGAAATATTTCCTGAATAAATAAGATTCCTTCCAAGATGACCTCAGCCCTTGGCAGCAGCGAGAGCTGTACTGTACATCTTCCAGAAGGATTCATCTGCTGTGCTGGAGCCCCCGGAGCTGCTGCCAGGAGCTTGGCATCTCTGCTGGGATGGGGCACGGGAGTCTGGAGTGTGTCACCCCCGTCGAGCTCTCGGCTCCTGAGTCTCTGATTCTCTCCTAATCCCATCCTCCTCCCAGGTCTGCAGCACCTCTGGTCCCCACCATGTATAGTCAAATGTGGGGAGGCAGAACTGAGCATCCCTGGGCTTTATGGGCCATAAATCATTTGGGTTTTATAGTTTCTGTAACTCATCTTGCATTCCAGATAAGCAGGGCTGGAAGTTGCTTCGCCTCCAGTTCCTGGGGCAGGTTACTGGGGGCTCAGCTGAGCCGTTCCCGCTGATCTGACCTTCCAAACCCCATGTGGGCTTTTCTCCATGTTATTTTTGGAGCTTTCCCTCTGGGTGAACAGCTGTCCCTGCAGCCTGTGCCAGCTCCCACCTGGTGTGCTCACAGATCCCTGAGGGGCAGGGACAGCGTTTCCCCTCCAGACCTGGTGGGGATGTGTGGACAGCGCAGACAATAAATAACTACTAAATGTTCAGCACAGGCCTCTCTTAGTGCTTAGAGCTATTTCCCACTTCTGTGTCCGGGAATTTCCCCTGCCCCTTCCTTCTGCCAGCCCATCCCCTCCCCGGCACTGGGATTTCCTCCCACCCTGGCGTGTGGCTCCACCTCACCTCTCTCCCTGTCTCCATATCTGCGACCTGCAGCCAGTTTCTCGCTGAGCTGAGCAAAGCACAAACTATTCCTGCCAATTAAATCTTTATCCAATGATCTTCAGTTACTTTTCAGCTGCCCAGGGAGCTGCAAAGTCTCAGTTCCCCCTCCTGTGGGAAGGTTGGTGAAGGAGCTCTGAGGGGAGCAGTTCTGCCTCCATAAAACACTGGTTTTTCTCTCTGCTTGTCTAAAGTTATAAAAGTGATAAAAAACTCCACTCATTTCTTCAAGTTTGAGGAGACCATAAAGAGTTTCCCAAAGGGCATCTCTTCAGAAAGGGGGATTTTTAAATCAGTTTCATTTCTTGGCCAATTTGTTGCTCAGCGCTCACTGTGTTATCAAAATACTGAATTTGCAGAAGTGAGCAGGGCTGGCTGGAGCACAAGAATGTCATTTTTTGGAAAGCTCTTAGACTGAAATTTGTTTGCAATGCACGTTGAACACAACCAAATGCTTTTTTTTGGGGGGAGAAAGGAAAATATGGAAAGTGTGCCTCCTGGATGGGCACAGCCATCCCAAATAGCAGCAGTTTGTGCTGCTCTGCCCTGGCCTTTGAGCTGCTGAGGGAGAGCTGCTGGCTCCTCGGCCCAGCCCCTGGCCAGGGTGGCTCTGTGCTGTCCCACCTGGGACACAAACCCCTGGGCAGGGGCAGGTGGAGCCCTGCAGGGCTTGGCACTGTCCGGGCTGGGCTGTGACCCCGGGAGGGGACCCTGCCCTGCCCTGAGCACCGTGTTCACCCTCAGGGACTCCACACGTGGACCTAATCATGTCTGAGTCCATCCATACGTGAGTAGTTCCTGACATATTGCTTGCTGACCCCTGCAATTCTGCCTGGTGCTCCTGCAGAGCACGAGCAGGGCTGGCCCCTCCAAGGACACGGGCTCTGACGTTTGTTTTCCACCTATGGCTCCGTGGCTTTTCCCCCTCTTGGCTAATTATTGCAGTTCTTTTTAAATGATGCATTTGGTATTGAACTATGGATTTTAAAAAGTTTTTATGCTTGTCTTAGCTGGAAATATGTTCTGGCCTGACTTGTAATTCCCTCTGCAGCCTTGTTGGAGTCAGGTAATATACCTCAAATATGAAGTCAATAAAATTGTACTCTAAGTCACTGCAGATTTAAAGATTCTTTTTTTTTTTTCTTTCTTTTTAATGAACAAGAATCCCAGGCAGCCAGAAATAATTTCAAAAAATTCCAAGCTCTAATTAAAAAAATAATTTAAGAATATCTTGGGATTTAAAAATCTGCCAAGGGCTTTGCCTGCACAGGGCTGTGCTGGGCAGGGGGCTGAGCACAGGGGCTCTGGCCCCTCGTCCTGCTGGGGTGGGAGTGGGAGCCAGGCAGTGCTGAAACTGCTCTGGGCGCAGGTAATTGGGTGCAGTGGATTTTCCTGGCAGCAGGAAAGCAGAGGGGAGCATCCACCGCTGTGCCTGGGAGCTGGAGCGCAGCCTCCCCGTGCTGGAGCCATGTTCTGAGCTCCCCGTGGCCTTTGGGACCCTGTGCAGGTGTCACCAAACCTGCAGCCAAATGAGAACAGCGCTGGGAAGAGCCCTGAGTGCGGCCCAGAGCAGCTCCCTGTGCAGCCAGGCTCCGTGTGACGGTGAAAGCTCCCCATGAGCAGCTGGGGTGTCCGTGGTTCAGCCAACACCTTTGTGCTGGGGAGGAAACCAGGGCTGGGCCAGGCTCTGACCCCTCCAGGGGCCTTCCCTCTGGGAATGCTCTGCACCGAGCACCCCAGGAGGGTCGTTTGCACTCACCTCCAAGTGTGGCTGCTCAAACAGCCAAAAAGCAAACAGAGATCCAGACTAGTGTGCATAGATTTGTCTTGTCTGGGGTTTTATTTCAATGGCCTTTTTTTGGCTGCTTCTCCCAGCTCAGGGGCACCTGGAAATAGCATTCCTCTAGGGATGCCCCTTCCTGAAAAACCATGGTGGGACGCTTCAGAAATAATATTTGTGTTTAATGATTAATTCCACCTAATTCAGAGAGTTCCACTGACCTCAAGCACAGGTAAAGCCTTCCTAGGGAATGGAAGACATTGGCTGTGGTTGGAAGCATCTCTTGTGTTATGTTTAACCTGGAAGTATTTAATTTTGGAGATAATTTGAAATGATGTATTTTGCTTTAGAGATAACTTGGAAAGAATAATTCCAGTAAAAGGATCTGTGGTTACAGCACCAGGCTTGTTTCTTCAGAGCTGCTGATACTGATGGAGTCAAAGCTTATGCACTCTCATAAAGCAAATGAGTGATTCACAGGCTCCATCTCTGCACAGCGACTCTATTTATATGATCCCAGAAATTATATAAATACTGTGTTAATCATACATCTGCATTCGCTTTGATGGCAAGGCAATTATTTCTCCCTAGCACAGTCCCGTTCAGCGACTTCCTAATGCTCCAGAGATTATTTATTTCAGAAAAAAATGCTAAATGCACTTTAAATGGTCAACACTGTATTGTCCATGCTGTCCCTGTCACCCCCCAGGCGCTGCCAAGGGCTGGCACCTCCAGCGTCAGGGACAGCAGGGTCCCAGCACTGAGCTCACACTGAGGGCTGCACGCGGGCAGGACAAAGGGCAGCCAGGGCCACACCTGCAGTTCATTCTCCTTTTTTTGCTTCCCCTGTCCCCTGAAAGCCCCAACACTGATTTAATGCCCCGTTTCCCCTCGAGGCAAGGCTCTCGCTGCAGTCTGGGCTGGCAGAGCCCTGCTCCCTGAGCAGCTGGGCACTGCAGCCCTGGCAGGGACACGGCTGCTGCAATGGCCCAGCTGCTGTCCCTGCCATTGTCACTGCCAGTCCTGCAGCTGCCTCCTGAGGCCTGGCCCAGCACGGCTCCTCCTGTCCCTGCCCAGCAGCGCTGGGTGCAGCCGGAGCCTCCCCTGTGCTGCAGGTGCTGCCGGGGCTGAGCTGCCTGCACGGCTCCATCACCCCCACACACGGGCTCTTTTTCCCTAAAGATGAAAAGAGCAGCTTCCTTAGAAGTTCCTTATTAAATGCATAATCTTGTTGAGCAAAACCATCTTGTTTTTAACTCGTTTTAAGGGCCTTGCATCGCGTATTTGTTCGTGCTTGATCTACAAAGTGATTTAACTTTTGCAGAATTCCGTGGGTGTCGAGGGTTGTTTTCTCAGGATTTTGTCTTGGGGAGATTGGAATGGGAATTATTGCAGAGACAAAGCAAAGTTCCCAGTGCCAGGCAGGCTCTTCAGGCGTTTGTGGCCTCAGACTTTGCTGTAAATGCGTCGGGTCAGTCCCCAAAATCTGGGGTACAGATGGGACCCCACCCGTGCTGGACTCTGGGCAGAGAGGAGGACTGAGAGTTTAGGCTGTGTTTTACTGTAAATTGAAACGTAGGACCTGGAAAATTGTGGCTCCCAAGCAGTGAGGATTGCTCCCACCTCCCCAGTGCCCCTCCAGGGAGCATCCCTTCCCCAGCCGAGGGCAAACCCCATTCCCCTGCTGTCCCTGGGCTGGCCGCATTCCTGAGCTAATTGCACAGCAATTAAACAGTGCCCTGTGCATGAGGTGTTGCAGTTGCAGTTCTGTCTCTTCTTGTTGACCGTGCCAGGATTCATCCCAACTCCATTTCTTGGAAAAGATCTCTGCAGGAGTGGGAGCCATGCACCAGGGTAGGTTCAGGCTCCCCATCGTGGGTGATTTACTGACAGCATCCTGCTTTGGCAAACAGGAATTTCAGTCATTGTAGCTCCTTAAAGGAAAAACAGAGCTGACACCCAGATCAAATATCTAGACTATATCAAATATTAAGGTTGTTCAGGTACTAGTTTAAATTACTTAATCTTTATTCCTTTTTAAATTTTTTTTCCCCAGCACTAATTAATATCTCCCTAAACCCTTGGAATTCAACAATTTCATATCTATTTTAGCCAGGCAAAAGCCTTTAAAAATATTCTCCTGCTATGTTAGGGAAGGAAAAAAAGAAAGAGAAAAAAAGAAAAACAATCTACCAAAGGAAGGCTGTCATTAGATTACTTCTGCAGCCAGAGACCATCTTGCTCTTAAAATATATCAAAAGCCCCTCTCAGTGAACCGTGTACATTCTGTCCCCAAAGATCTCAGAGCAGCAGTGACCTCAGAGGGTCTATGGAAGAGAAGCCCTTTATGTCTGAATGAGTGTCCTGACATATGATGAAGAGATTGCCATGGCAAATCTGCATTTCTTGCTGTAATCAGAGAAAATAAGTGAATAAACCACATAAGTCTGAGTCATAGTTACTGCTGCTCAAGGCTGTAGTAAGCCCTCGCTCCTGTTGCGTGGCCAGAGCTTTTCTAATTTAAAAAAAATAATAATAGATTATTAAATTCAAATAAGGCCATTTAAATCCAGTTGGGTTCCCTTTGCCTTGCAGGTTTAGAAATGTTCAATTATAGCACAAAGGAGCCCAACCCCAAGGAGCTGCTCCTGCAGCTCCCAGCACACACAGAGCAGCAGCCATGATGGGCCCCTTGTGCTGAGCCCCCTTTCCAGAGGGAGCAATCCCCTTTGTGCTGAGCCCCCTTTCCCAATCCCCTTTGTGCTGAGCCCCCTTTCCAGGGGTGCAATCCCCTTTGTGCTGAGCCCCCTTTCCCAATCCCCTTTGTGCTGAGCCCCCTTTCCCAATCCCCTTTGTGCTGAGCCCCCTTTCCCAATCCCCTTTGTGCTGAGCCCCCTTTCCAGGGGTGCAATCCCCTTTGTGCTGAGCCCCCTTTCCAGAGGGAGCAATCCCCTTTGTGCTGAGCCCCCTTTCCCAATCCCCTTTGTGCTGAGCCCCCTTTCCAAGGGGAGCAATCCCCTTTGTGCTGAGCCCCCTTTCCCAATCCCCTTTGTGCTGAGCCCCCTTTCCCAATCCCCTTTGTGCTGAGCCCCCTTTCCAGAGGGAGCAATCCCCTTTGTGCTGAGCCCCCTTTCCCAATCCCCTTTGTGCTGAGCCCCCTTTCCCAATCCCCTTTGTGCTGAGCCCCCTTTCCAAGGGGAGCAATCCCCTTTGTGCTGAGCCCCCTTTCCAGAGGGAGCAATCCCCTTTGTGCTGAGCCCCCTTTCCCAATCCCCTTTGTGCTGAACTCCCTTTCCAGAGGGAGAAATCCCCTTTGTGCTGAACTCCCTTTCCAGAGGGAGAAATCCCCTTTGTGCTGAGCCCCCTCTCCAGGGGGAGCAATCCCCTCTCAGGATGAGAACAGCCAGGGAGAGCTTTGCCTTTGGCTCTGGTGTGTGATGGTACCCACGGCAACCTCCTGCTGGTGTCCCTGGGGGTGTCCTACCTCCACAGCAGAGCCTGCTTGCAGCAATTTTCCCCTTCTGGGATGAGCCCCTGCAGAGCTGCTGAAAACTGGCTAACCCTTGGAGCCCTGGGGCACCAGGTGGAGAGAATCCTCATGGTTTTATCTAAAATGCTGGAGTTTTATTCCGTTCTAATGGTCCAGTCCCAGGAAATGTTAAATCCAATATCCAGCTCAGGATATTCCATTATTCTGTGGATCCAAGAAGGCACTGCTGTTCCCTCAGAGCTGCCCCCAGTTTCTGGCTGTCCCTCCCATCCTGGGGCTGCTGCGTGTCCCTGATTTCCCTGTGCACCAGGATCCTGCAGGATCCAGCTGCAGGATTTCAGCTTCACCCTTCCCCTGGATGGTTGCAGTGGAAGTGCAGAGCTCTGCTCTCAGCTGGGACAGGGACCAAGGGATGGGGATGTGGGCAGGGACTGGGCGAGCTCTGCCAGGCCAGAGGAGGAGTTTGACCTCATCCAGGAGCTGGGAAGGTCTCAGAGGGTACAAACATTCCCCAGATGACAGGCAAAAGTCAAGCCAGCAGAACGATTGGAAAGCTCTGGGTAGTGGCAGATTGTTTCTGGAAGTGGAGAAGTGGCAGTGTAATGGGAACGGCAGGTTTTCTGGGAATTCTGGATGTTGTACAAAAACAGCTCCTTTCAGACCCAGCAGACAGAAGCAGAATAAAATAGGGGTTTTGAGTGGAAAACTGCCAATTATTCCAGATTGTTGTGATAGTTTAGTGATTCACACAAGACTTTTGTAGACTATTAGGGAGAACTCCTTCTCCAAATGCTCTTCAGGGTACAGAGCCTGTTTGGGAATAATGCACATTTGGAAAGAACTCTTCCATGCAGTTCTTCTGCTTCCTGAGGGCTTTCAGTGTCTCAGCAGGGTGGGCAGGGGGTGGCCACCAGCTCTAAGGGTAACCCCAGGGGACAGGACCAAGGTGGGGTTGTGGACAGCCCTGGTGTGCTACTCACACCCAAGGCAGGGTGGGAGGAGTTTTACCTACAGCTCTGTGGGTAAATGAAGGTAGTAGCAAAAAAAGAAGCACTATATTGACTCATTTTTACCTTACTTAAACTTCTCACTAAAATATGTGAGTGATAGAATGTGCATGTGGCATCAATTCTGTTTTAAATGCCAAAAAATTTCCATACAGTTTATAGAAACCACAACAGATCTTTAAAACAAATGATTTTGGTGTTTTTTCTTTACAATTCTGCAGTGTTGGCAGTTTAAGGAATCTGAAAATTGAATCCATCCATCTGGCATTGGGAAAACAAACAACATATTTGTCTCTGTTCTCTCTTCACTCCAAAGCTTAAAGATGTGAAACACAACCAAGTAAATGTGACACGGGAGGGGAGGGAGGGCTGAAATCCCTTACCCCTCAGGCTATTAGCTTGAACAGGTTCTAAAGACAAGATTTGACTCATTTACCAAAATTCCTCCTTGCAACTGAGACATTTCAGAAGTTACAGAAGATCTGAGGAGTGCAGAGAGTGTAAAATGCCAGGAACTGATCCGACAGTGCTGGGGTCAGAGCTGTCCTCTCCAAGCAGGGCTGTGCTCCCTGGAATGGAACCACAGGGGACACATGCACCCACCCTGGCACCCTTGGGCTCCATGGAGGCTTTTCCAAGCAGGGCAAACAGCAGCAGAGCTGCTCCCAGGTAATTACGTGGGACACAGTGATGTGGAACTGCTGGCTGCAGTGTCCTGGGTGCTCCACAGCAATGCTCTCACCCTCAGCGTTCACCTCTCTCCTCCACCACGCTCCTCAGCCATCTCAGGGGCTGATGGAGAGGTTCTACCATCACTCTTTCTCCTTCTGGACATGGGAGGAATGGCAGCAGAGCAGTGATAATGTCTCACCAGCGAGTCCAACTGGTCCCTCCACGAGTTGTGCTTATCAGGAAAATGCAACAAGCCAGAGATTCTCTTCTTCCATGTGCAGAATGAAACAGTTCCAGAAATTCAGCTCCCCGTGAAGTGACAGTTCCCAGATTGCCTCAGGGCTTTGTGCACTGGGCTGTCCCTGCTTCCAGAGGTGATTTCGTCAATTTTTCTGCTCTGGGCTCTAACAGTTTACGTCCATCAGGAAAGCTTTGGCTGTGGAGAGCGGGTCCTGGGGCTGTGTGTGCCCTGAGCCTGTGAGCTGGAAATCTCAGGGACTGGGCTGAAGATGTAGCATCCTCTCAGGGTGAAGGATAGGCCCGATACTGCTTCCCTCTGGGAAGGTGTTCTGGCCTTCCACAGAAGGAATCACATCCTTCAGACCCTGATTACATTCCGAGGACGGCAGGCGGAAGCTGAGGCTGTCAATGCTCCTTCCTGGGTTCAGGTCAGTTGGGAATGGATCACTGGGAACTTGCTAAACGAGAGAAACTGCAAAGAGTTAATCTTTATCAGAAAAGCATAAGCACACTTAAGTACACATCATGGCCACATTATTTCCATTAAATTCCCTCCTCCCATCTATAACCTTGGTCACATAATCAGGAATGAAAATCATTATCTATTTCATTCACATCTGTTAGTAATTTTTTTGAAACCTCCTTTTAATCTGATTAGAACATCTCCTCTAAACCAAACAAATTCTAAACTCAAGGCTAAAATATCAGGTTAGCTTAGTAGTCCACGTAATATTTTCATTTTCTCTTCCTAATTGAATTTGCACATTGATCCACGTTACTGTTCTCCTGACCATTGTTATCAGCTGTTTCCAAATGCCAGAGGTGTGTGATGCTCTGGGAACACACTGACAGCACACTGCTTTTCCAGCCCCTGCATCCCCTGTGCCTGCCCCGCTCTGCCACCCCTCAGCCCTCGGAGGATTCTTCTCTGTACTCCCTGAAAACCTTGTCTGAGATGAGCTCTTGGGGTGAGCCAGGCTCAGGGCTGTGAAGGGACACCCCATCCCTGCCTGAGGCTGTGAAGGGACACCCCATCCCTGCCTGAGGCTATGAATGGACACCCCATCCCTGGCTGAGGCTGTGAAGGGACACCCCATCCCTGCCTGAGGCTATGAATGGACACCCCATCCCTGGCTTAGGGCTGAGAAGGTGTTATGAACAAGGGACACCCCATCCCTGGCTCAGGGTGTGAAGGTGTTATGAACAAGGGACACCCCATCCCTGGCTCAGGGTGTGAAGGTGTTATGAACAAGGGACACCCCATCCCTGGCTCAGGGTGTGAAGGTGTTATGAACAAGGGACACCCCATCCCTGGCTCAGGGTATGAAGGTGTTATGAACAAGGGACACCCCACCCATTCTCAGGGATGTCAATGGACACCCCATCCCTGGCAGTGCCCAAGGCCAGGCTGGACAGGGCTTGGGCCACCCTGGGACAGTGGCAGGTGCCCATGGCAGGAGTGGGACAGGACGGGCTTTAAGGTCCCTCCAACCAAAGCATGCTGGGTTCTCTGGCTCTAACTCTGGGACTGTCCTGCCTGGCAGTGGCAGTACCGGTGAAAGAGAAGAGAAGGCAATTCAGGGCAGTGTCTTCCCCTCCTCCTGGGTGTCCCCACTGCTCTGCAGGGCCTCAGGCTCAGCAGGCAGCAGGACACTGCGAGGAGGAGCGGGCACAGGCATCGTGTGTCCATCCCCTCTGCAGGGCTGTGGTTTCCTGTTTTCTCTGCCGTTATTTAGAGAGGTCTCTCTCCCAATAAAAGCAGCCAGCGGTCCCAGGGCTGGGCCGGGCTGGGCACCGCGGGGCCCGGGCTGCCGTGCCAGGGCCCGGGGGCACGGCCAGGAATCACCTGGGAGTTTCACTTTCGTTCTGCCGAGGAGAGCAGATGCTCCCAGGCGGTTTCGCTCTGTAGAAACCCCTCGGTAAAGCGGCTCAAGAGCCCGGTGGGAGCTGGTGCAGCGCTCGGGGAAGGGCAGGCCCAGAGCCCCAGCCCCGAGCCCCCGGGCCGGCATTGCGCTGCAGTTTGCTCTCATCTGGCCTCCAGCTCAGCCCTTCGGGCGCTGCAGCCATAGCAGAGTCTTGGCAAGGACACCACACTGTAAAGCTTTTATTTGCCTTTTGCAGTTGTTTCGGGTCCTGTTCCTTGTTAAGCAGTAATGAAGGAAGTCAAACACTGACCTTGCGTGTAAGCACTAAAGAGCCTTTTGGGGCACTCTAACAACCTCCGAGGACTCCTGTAGTTCTTCACAAGTCTCTATAAAGTTACTGTTCATAATCTGCTTTTTCCCTCCTCTCTGATGATGACTGAGTTATTTTAAATTAGTATTTATCGGTTTATCAGTAAATATTTCTCCGTCCCATCCATTCATTGGGAAGTGGCCTCTGACACTGGTCATTTAAGGTGCAGGTGCCCCTGCCCATGGCAAGGGGTTGGATCAAAATCATCCTTACTGGCCAGCCCAAACCAGTCTGGCATTCCCTAATTCTCCAAACATTTCCTTTGGCTCTCCCAAAAAGAAATGCACACTGTGAGCACTCAGAACGCCCTGAGGAGGCTGTGCCCACGGACCTGGTGGCTGTGCCCTCTGTGGATGCAGGGCCATGGCAGGGATGCTGGCACGCCACAAATCCCCGTGTGATGGCAGATCCTCTCCTGCAGACAAATGATGCTGCAAGGCTCAATACTGGACTGCTCACAGCACCCAGGGAGCTTCAGCTCCTGAGAGACGTGAGAAACTTTTGTAATAATTCCCAGCGAGTGCTGAGCCTCAAGTTCTCTTCATCTCTGCTAAACCTTATAAATCATCACACCTGCAGGACTTCTGCCATCACGCAGCCCCTTCGGCTGTGACAGCAGGGGTGTGGTTGGCTCCTACCTGCAAATTAACGAGGAGTTCCACACCATACCTGAAAAACCAGAGAAGACTTGTTTCTCAGGAGAAACATTTTTTTAGAAAGTTTTGCATTGATACAGAAGAGTCCAAACCTGCAGCTTCATTAGTGCCTCTAAGCCAATTAACCTCGCTCGTGTCCTCCTGGGGAGAAGTTTGCAAACTGAGGAGTTCAAATCCTGCCAGCGAGTCTGTGCTTGGGCAAAAGCCCTGGCTCCTCCTCGCTGCTGCAGCTGAGGGCTCTGTCTGCAGGGTGAGTCAGGCTCTTGCTCCTCTCAGCAGGAATCTCTGATTTCCTGGTGCTGACACCCGCAGCAGAACTGGGCCTTCATCTCTCTTTGCTGGGTTTTAATAAAAGGTCAGGCTCCTTCTCTGCTTTCTCGCCCCTTCAAGGCAGGTTAATGTCAGACAAATTGAGCTGCCCAGAGAAACAGAGAGGATCCTTTAAAGGGTCAAAAAGTGGTTAAAATGTGGAAGCAAAAGGTAGGAAGAAATAGAGAAATAGATCATTTCACAGCTAAGTGGAGTCCCACAGAGATCCCTGCCATTCCAAATACTCATAAATGACTTGGAAAAGGAGAGGAGGTGGCAGGAGGTGGCAGGAAGTGACAAAGATGTCTGCTCAAAATAAATTATTGAAACCCAAAATCTAAGTGTAAAGAGCTGCAGAAGTACCTGACCAGTGTCTGAGAGAGTGAACAGGTGATCAAATGCCAGGCTGAATTTATAATGCACTGAAGATTATAAGGCACACAAGGAAAAGCAAGGAAAACAAATGAGTATGTGCCATGACAAGCTGTAAATTAGATATTGCCACTGGAGATACGGAGTTTTTCTGAGACAAACTCCCCTCTGGCTTTCAGAAAAATCAGCTGGAATGTTCAGAATGATGAGGGAAGGGAGAGAAAAGAACTTTGTGTGATCATGTCTTGTATAGTGTGTGTGCTTCTGGTCGTCCCTCTCAGCAAGTATATCCTAGAATTAAAAGGTATAGAAAGGACCAGGCAATAGGATTAGGGTAAAACAGCAGGTTTGGAGAGCACACACTCCTGCTGGATTCCGTGGTGCTGGAGCCGGGGCTGAGGCTCCTGTCACTGTGCCTCTGCCCCTGGGGAGCTCTGTGACACAAGGTGTGACACCACAGGACACACGTCCCTTCTGCTCCCAGCGCCAGCGAGGGAGAACAGGAGCTGCAGGGGGCTGCCTCCAGGCTATTTCTGAACAAAAAGTGGGAGAGGCCCCGCTCCTTGAAATATTTTAAGTGAGGCTGTTTCTGACAGAGCTGCTGCTTATTTACACTGAAGTGCTTCAGAGCCACTCGCGAGTCTGGGTTTCACTGCTGCTGGCAGCACAGAAACTCTCAGGTGGCAAAATAACCACCTGTTCTGGAGAGCCTTGTGTTTCCAGAATGTTTAGGCTGTCTCTAAACTCATCTTTAAGTAAGATAAGACAACATGATTTTCTTTTTGTTTGTTTTTTCTTTTCAGCTCCAATTTCTGTGATGTCAGTCTGATGACAAGCACAATCCCACAGAGGAATTTGGTGGTTTTTTTTAGTCTTTTGGTTTTTTATAATATCTTCCGACTAAATCACAGAAAATGCCCATTTAAAACAGCAGTGCTTTGAAAGTTATATCCATGTAAATATTGGAACAACAAAACACAGGGAGTAAAGAGGATGAAGCTCAAAGGATAAGGACAATTAAGCTCTTTTTCTATAAGAAATTAAAAGATTGAGACCTTGCATCAAATTAATTTCTACCATATTCCCTTCTTGTCTCCAGAAAAAGCATTTTAATTTTTTATGTCCCATCTCCTTACTTAACTCCCTTTGAATTCTCCCATTTTGGGTTTGTAATATTTAGGAAAAGGTTTAAAAATCCTTTCTTCATATGGCACTCATACTGCAAGTCCAAGAATCCTTCCCCTTGGCCCCTGGGATTGCCTCAGGCTCTAATTTAGGAGCCATCCAGGGTACTAAACATGGCAGAGTTTGGAATTATGGGTTCAGTTTGAAGAGGTACTATATCTCTTGCTGTAAAGGCAGATGTTTTAAAAGGCAAGTGGCGTTTCATAAAACACACTTTTAGTGGTAACATTTTTGTTTTGCTCATACCTTTACTTACATATTTCACTCCTGAGTCCGAGCTGAAAACTCTGCCAGTGTCACAGCTGAATTTGTTTCATTAGTGAACCCAGCTGCACATAACTCTGCTTTATTGCTGACAAGCCCTGGATTTATGGAACGTGCTTTGAAATCACCAGCATGGGGAAGTAGGACTTGCTTTAAAACAAAAGAGGTGTCAGCCTGCTGCATGGTGCACTTGTGCACTGGATCTGCCATGGTGCAGTCACGTGGGAATGCCGTTCCAGAGTCCTGGGAATACCCAGCTCTGCTCACTCTGGTTCAGCACTGCCTTGGCAGCGGTGTTAAACTGCCCCTGTGCAGCAGCAGCAGCACCACAACATCCCAAAACAAACAAAGGAGCTCCCAACACTGCTGTTCATCGTTTCTGCTTGCCTGGGCTCCCTGCACGTGGCAATTCATGGCGCTGCTGAGCCACATCAGGCCTTCGATGATTCACCTGTCCCGGTAACTTGTCCCTGTCCCCAAGGACAGCTGAGCCGAGGTGACCCCGTGAGCTGCCATCGGGTCTCTGTGACACAGGGAGCTCCTAACACCCCCTGCCCATGGAGGGGCTGCCTTGGCAATGCCACAGAGCCCAGGCTCCACTCAAATCTGTGTGCCACTGGCTACTGGGTTTCAGCAGGCATTGTGCTGCAGGAAAAAATAGGGCTGCAATCAAAGGTGGCTCTCTTCTAGCAGGCATCCTGTAATTAGCTCAAGTTTTCTTTTTTTCATAGAGAGGTCTTGATGCATAAACCAAAGGTTTCCTTTTCCTTACATGTTGTTGCCAGATGTTTCTGCAAAGCTTCAGAACAACAAAGTTGTTTGTGTGTACTTGCACATGACTTCACCCCATGCCTGTCAAAAAGTGCTCCTCCTCCTCCTCCTCCTCAATTAACCCAATTAATTCCTCTCTCCCATTCTCCCCTCCATTTCTGACCACTGCATTTCATGGTCTGTCCGTCCCAGCACCTTGGAGTTTCGGCCCTTTGTCACAGATCCCACAGGAATGGGTTGAGCTTCAAGGTCCCTTCCAAGCCAAGCCATTCCATGATCCTTTAGGGGAAGGAACAAAGGGATTCAGGATGAAGCAGATCAATGCATGAAAAGAGGAAGGAGGTGGGAAGGAGAATGTCACAGAGGGAGAACTGCAGAGTGGTTCATGAAGAAGTGAAGGACCTGGTGGGAAATCAAAGCACAAAATAGACCACAGCAGACAAGGGCTACCCTGGGAAATACAGGAAAAAACATGGTAAAAATAGGAAAAATACCAGGAATCATTAGTGCGAGGAGGAGTTAGGAGGGCATGGGCCAGCCCCTCTGTGCCTCACTGTGTCTGACAACAGCTAATGGCAAAAGCACACTTGGAGTGAGCTCAGAGCCAGGAGCCTCCCCTGACAAGCACGTGGAGGATGCTGTGATGTCCTGCTGGTAGAGCAGCAGCTCCTGAGCTGTGGGAGCCACAGCTGGGGAACATCCTTATCCCATTCTGGCTTCCCTGCAGAGCTATTGACAGGCTGCAGGCACTGGCTGAGCCACTTTGATGTATGCTCAAGAATTAAACAGAATTACTCCCAAGCTGATAGGAAACAAAACACAGCTCCTTACAAGGCAACCGAGATCTTCAAAGATTTGGGCTTGGGAAGAGCCTTAGACACTGGGCATGTCACTGCCCTTTTGGGAGAGAGCAGATTGCAGAGGGAGGAGCAGGAGGAAACTGTAAAACTCTGCTTTACATGAGCTGTCTGAGGCACAGCTAAGGAGCTGGCATTTCATAGGAAAAGGCAACACAACCCTTACTTTTGGAAGTACTTCCAAGCAGGCTTAAGGACTTTAGGAGTTGTTATGTGTGGAGTCCATACAGCCGTCATTCCATAAGTGCAAACTCTGATCTTTCCCCATGTGACTCCACGCTGAGATGCTTCCTGTGGCCCACGTTCTGCACGCTCCCTTCTGTCAGATGTGACAGGATCTGCTTATCTCCAGGTGCCCCCATTGTCCATGCTGACCCCAGGCAGATTTATGTCAGCGTCTGGCAGCCAGAGGAGTTCCCTTCAGATGTTCTTTCTGACCTTTGGAACGCTCCACACAAAGCTCAAAGTGGCTCCCGCTTCCATGAATTGCCTGATCTCCTCAATGAAAGCCATAATTATGTTTTAATGATTTAATAATATTCTCCACTTCTATATTTTAAAGTCTATATTTAGTGTTTTTTAAGGTCAAGGCTCATTATCTCTGCAGTGTTATTACATTGTGGCGTAGGAATGTGCAGCCATTTATAGATTTTTGAAATCTGTAGTATGACAATTGGCACCACTGTCCCTGCGGCTCCCCAAAATTCCTGGGGCTCTGGGCTCCCACCAGACATGCACTTACTTGAAAAAAAAATCATGAGTTTTTTAAAGCCTAACTTACTCCACGCATTTGTGTAAACTAGCAAAGATGAGTTGCACTTAACTCTGACCACCATCACATAACACACTGGAAGTTGTTCTGCATTGGATACACGTTAATGTGGTAAAACAGCCAGAACACACAGCTTATCAGCTTTTACATTACATGTATTTTTACGGTGTGGGAGTGTCCTGGGGAGGGGAGGTGGTTTGTGGGGTGGTTGAGCCCCAGAGGGCTGTGGCAGAAAGGTTTGTGCGGCTCCAGGGGCGGCACAGGAGGATCCATCCCCGTCACTGCCCCGCGGGACGCTCCGGGCCGCCCCCGCCCCGGAGCACCTGGAGAAGGGCGAGTCTGTAACATTCTTTTCCCAGTTTTACAGAGGCAGAAGACATCTGACGTTTTTATCCGCTCCATTCAATAGAAAACCCTTTAAAGGGACCCGATCTCAGGGACAGAATCCGGTGCGGACCCGGCGCGGCTGCAGCGCCGGGCGGAGCGCGGCCGGAGCTGCGGGGACACACCGGGAGCGTCACCAAAAGAGCTGGCACTGAGCGATGCTGCAGCCAGCACCGAGGAGAAACAGCTCGGGAGAGGGGGCGGCCGTGGCCCGGGCAGAGCCCCTGCACACAGCCCTGCCCCAATTCCCGCAGCGGGAGCTGAGCTGGACGTGCCCGCACCCCCAGCGCTGCACTGAGCCCCGGGCTGGGCGAATTCACAGAATCACGGCACGGCTCGGGCTGGAAAGGACCGAAAAGTCACCTCGTTCCACCCCCTGCCATGGCAGGGACACCCCCCACTGTCCCAGGCTGCTCCAAGCCCCACTGTCCAGCCTGGCCTTGGGCACTGCCAGGGATCCAGGGGCAGCCCCAGCTGTGCCAGGGCCTCACACCCGCACAGGGTACAGTAAAATTCTGTATAATAACTAAAATCGGGATCTTTTGGATCAAAGGTGACATTAAGATAAAGAATTATTCATTAGAGAAGGAGTGTTCTCCCCATTACTGTACAAACCCAGCTGTAATTAAGCATCTGGGTGTTTATAAACAGATGTTCTCATCTAAATGTCTTCGAAATAAACAGCTTCGTTATTCCAGTTTCCCCAGACTACAGAAGGAGCTACAGCTCTCCTCCAGGCTGATGTTCTCCCACACGTACACTAATATTTGAGTTCCCCAAATTGCAGGGGTAAGAGGCATCCCCAAATGCAGGAGAGTTCCTGCAGCAGGACATTCACAGAGCAATAGAGTAAATCTCCCAGGTCCCAGCAGCACTTTGGGATTTCATGCTTTGAGAGAGATCATTGCCTTTATTGAACAGCCAGCACCTCTGCAACAGCCCTGCACTGGTGACAGAGGTTTCACAGCCTCTGTGAACACTCTAACTTCTGCTATTCCAGTTCCCTTGCATGGGAAGAAGCATTTCCTGAGAGCTGTAAATCCATTGCATCATTCAAAATGCACTGCAAGACAGTTTTGAGGGCTGCTTTAAACACATCTTTTAAAAATGGGGAAGAGCTACAATTTTTAGAACCATTTTTCACAACTTGTGGGGGAAAAAATAATGTTAATGTAACATTTTGTGCATGTGTTTTGCATTTTAAAAGTAAAACAACTGCTTCCAAAAGTCAATGTGGCCCGAAAAAAACCTTATAATTAAAAAACCCACAAGATGATATATAATTGTGCTGTAAAATCTCAATCTTGTCCAAGCCTCTGCCAAGGCAGGGTCACCTGGAGGTGACACAGGAACATGTCCAGGTGGGTTTGGGATGTCTTTAGAGAGGAAACTCCAGCCCCTCCCTGGGCAGCCATTCCAGTGCCTGCCACCCTCCATGGAAGGAAGTTCTTCTTCATGTTGAGGTGGAACTCATTGTGTTTGAGTTTATTGCTCCTTGTCCTGTCACTGGCACCACTGAGCAGGGTCTGGCACCGTCCTCTGCCAGCCCTTGGAGACGTTTGTATGGATTGATGGGATCCCTCTCAGTTTTCTCCTGACTAACCCAGCCCAGCTCTCACAGACCCTCCTCCATCAGAAAGATGCTCCAGACCCTTCAACATCTTTGTGGCCTCTGCTGGACCCTCCCCAGTCACTTCTTGTCTTGCCTGTAGAGCAGAGCCCAGAGCTGGACAAGGCTCTAGCCGTGCCATGCCGGGAGCATCTCCCCTGCGGGAGCATCTCTCCTGCCCTGCTCTGCCCTGTCCACTCTGTCCTGCCCCGCTCTGCCCAGCCCTGTCTGCTCTGCCCGCTCTGCCCTACCCAGCTCTGCCCGCTCTGCCCTGTCCAGCTCTGCCCATCCTGCCCTGTCCACCTCTGCCCATCCTGCCCTGCCCACCTCTGCCCGCTCTGCCCTGTCCAGCTCTGCCCATCCTGCCCTGTCCACCTCTGCCCATCCTGCCCTGTCCACCTCTGCCTATCCTGCCCTGCCCACCTCTGCCCATCCTGCCCTGCCCACCTCTGCCATGCTCTGCCCTGCCCAGCTCTGCCATGCTCTGCCCTGTCCACCTCTGCCTATCCTGCCCTGCCCAGCTCTGCCATGCTCTGCCCTGTCCAGCTCTGCCCCGCTCCGGCCCGGGCCCGGCTGCACTTGCCCGTCTCGGCCAACAGGTCGCACCGTTCGCCCTCGGCTGGGGCTGCCCCGGAGCCGGGCGGCGGCGGCGGGGCCGGAGCGGGGCTGGGCACGGCACAGCCGAGCCGAGCCGAGCCGAGGCGAGCCGGGGCGCGGAGCAGCTCCGGCCGCGGCCGCCCCTCGCCGAGCCGCTGACTCCACTCCCTCTCCACGTCGGGGAGGCGGAGGGAGGGAGGGAGAGAGGGAGGGGACGGGGAGGAGGCGGCCGCCGCCGTCCTCCATTTTGTGGCGGGGGCAGAACCGCCGAGCGCGGCGCTGCCCGGCGGAGGGACGGGGCGGGGAGCGCAGGGGGGCGAGGTCCGCGGCGGCAATTAGCGCTAATTAACGGAGGGGGCGCCGCGGCGGCGGGCGGGGACGGGTCAGGGTCTGGGGCCCGCGGGAGGAGCAGCGGCAGCGGCCGGAGCGGCATCAGCGGCGGCGGGGGGAGCGGTGCTGCCGCCGCCGCGGCCCCGAGGGGCGGCTGTTGATCCCCCCCAGCCGGCTGCCGCCCCCGCCCGGGGCGCCATGGCCGTGGGCGGCTGAAGGAGCCCCAGCGCCCTCCCCCGGACGAGGTAAGGGCGGCGGGGGTCCCGCGGGGGCTGTGCTTTTCCCCGGGAACTTGCCGGGGGGGGTGCGGCGGTCCCCGCAGGAATGCCCGGGGCGGGGGGACCCGGGCCGAGCCGCCCCCGGAGGAGCCCGGGGCGGGACGGCAGCGGGAGCGGCGGCGGGGCCGCCCCGGCGGGGCGCGGGGACCCCCGGGCCGGGCCCCCGGTGTCCGTGTCCCGGGGGAACGGGGGGCGCGGGCGGGGAGCGCGGCCGAGCCCCGCGCGGGGCTGCTGCTGCTGCTGAAGTGGGTGTGCCAGGAGACGGCTCAACAGGTCCCGACACATTTCTCTGAAAACTGTACTTTGCAAAGGCGATTTTATTGCAATCCGGCGGTTTTAAGTATTTGCAGCGTTTTCCGCCCTTGGGCAGACTCTCGCAGCTGATTTTTGACACGTTTCCTACGCTGGATGATTCGCTGCCTTGTTTCTTTTTTTGGGCGTTGGGGGAATTGTCAAATGAAATAACTACCTTTTCCCTCCCCTTCATGTAAAAAAGGAAGAAGGCAGCGCTGGAGGTATTCTTGTGTTTTCTGTATTTTTTCCGGTCGCTGTCGGGTGTCCACCTTAAGCAGCGCAGCTGCGCTTCGGGGCGCTCCGCGGGCCGCGCTCGGGGCTGCGGCTGCCGGCGCCGCGCTCCCCGGGCAGCGCGGACGGGACCCCCGCGGCCCCGCTGCCGGGAGCTGCTGGCGCTCAGCCGCTCCCGCCCGGGACGAGCTCGCCCGGGCCACCTTAAGGTTTTACACGTGGGGCCTTTTTGCCGCTCGCAGCCTTAACTTTGCACACAGAAATAGCGGCGGGGCCGCGGCTGTGGCGGTGTCCCCGTGCCCGCGGGAGGGGACAGGCTGGCAGTGCCCCCCGGGCTGCGGCAGAGCGGGCTGGGCGCTGCCGGGGGAAGGCCGGACACCGTGTCGGAAGTTTGCCGAAGAATTTACAGTATTTCTCCAAATATTTATGCTCTCCGCTGAAAAAAAAAAAAAAAAACAACCAACCATGTAGCAAATACAAACATCTGAAACTTACGAGGTTTGTTTTCAGTGTCGGGTGTGTTTGGAGAGTAGCCGTGAACGGGTAGAGTGCTGGAAGCTAATAAAAATCCTGCTTTATTTTTAGCTAGGTTTTATTTATAAATTTGAGATGTATTTAAAGAATTATGCGGGGTTTACTGCGAGATGGGTGGGTTCCTTTTTAAGACTGAACCCGTGCAAAGGTGGCAAACGATGCGTTTTGTGGTGGGGAGGTCGAGTCCTGGGGAATGCCAAACCACGGAGGTGCCGCCTCTGGGCGCTCCGGACCTGCTCTGCAAGGGGAGAGCTGACTTGGAAAGGTGGCAAATGTTCTTTTTGCCCCGCTCAAGGTGTAGTTAAATATCAGAGAAATTTACCTGGCAAAATTTGTAAACGGAGTCTTTCAACAATTCTTAATTTCCTTAGTGCTGGGATGGGTGACAGAGCTGGAGAGTGCGTGCACAGATGTCACGTGCTGTAGCTTGATTCCGAGTTGTGTGCAGGCAGACTTACCCCTTCCTCCAGGTTTAGCAAAGCTTTAAAATACATAGTTCCTCCTCACTAGACAGAAACCAAAACCTAAAACCCCCTGAAAACAAGGGCAGTGTGTCTGAGAGACATGGCACGTGTCAGCCCCGGAGCATGGTGTGCCATGCCCTCGCTCTCAGAGCAGCTGAGCCAGGTTCGCCAGGCGAAGGATTTAGACTTTTCATTTTAAAGCTTTTATTAACGTGTCCTTGCTGTGCTGACTTTGACTGCTTCTCATCTTTTTATAGTTAATGGTAAAGTAATGGATTCCAAAGAATTGCTTAACCCGTTGGATCAAGATGAAACCAGGAAAAATGCACTCATCAGTACCAAAGGAGGGATCGTGATGGACTTCCATCCACCCTTCAGGGGTGGAGCTACTGTCCAAGCCCCTGTGTCTACATCTCCTCTCCCTGCATCTTCTCAGTCAGATTCCAGTCAGCAACCTGCTTTGGCTGACTTTCCAAAAGGATTAGGAAACAATGTGCCTCAGCCAGACCTTTCCAAGGCAGTGTCGCTCTCGATGGGACTGTACATGGGTGAAACAGACGCAAAAGTGATGGGAAACGACCTTGGATTTTCGCACCAGGGCCAAATCAGCATCTCTTCTGGAGACACGGACTTCAGGCTCCTGGAGGAAAGTATTGCGAGCTTGAACAAGTCCTCGAGCCTGGCCGAGGACGCCAAGGGAACCGCGTCTTCTGAGGTGCCGCTCGAGCCGGATTTCCCAGGCATGGCCGGGCGCAGCGGCCCCGTGGAGTCGGGAGCTGCGGTCCAAGGCCAGGTGGGCTCGAATGGTGGCAACTTGAAGTTGTTCTCTGAAGACCAAAGCACCCTGGATATCCTCCAGGATTTGGAATTGCCGCCGGTGTCGCCGGGCAAGGAGCCCAACGGGAGCCCGTGGCGGCTGGACCCGTTGCTCGATGACGGCGGCCTGCTCTCCCCCATATCCGCGGACGACGCCTTTCTCCTGGAAGGAAGTCTCGGCGAAGACTGCAAGCCTCCTCTTTTATCTGACACTAAACCTAAAATTAATGACCGTGGTGACCTTTTACCCAGTTCCAAAATGCCAATGCCCCAAGTGAAAACAGAAAAGGAAGACTTCATTGAACTGTGTACTCCCGGCATCAAGCAGGAAAACATGGGCCCGCTTTACTGCCAGGCCAACTTCTCCGGGTCGAACCTGCTGGGTACGAAAGTCTCGGCCATCTCCATCCACGGTGTCAGCACTTCTGGGGGACAGATGTACCACTATGATTTAAATACTGCGTCGCTCTCTCAGCAGCAGGATCAGAAACCAATTTTTAATATCATTCCATCTCTTCCTGCCGGGTCAGAAAATTGGAATAGGTGCCAGGGATCGGGGGACGAGGCATTGGCTCCACTGGGAACGCTCAACCTCTCTGGCAGACCTGCTTTCTCTAATGGCTATTCAAGGTAATTAGTTTGTGTTGCTCTTTATTAAAATGCTGCAAGTGTGTTTAGCACAGCTCCATGCATGCTGGTTTGTTGCCTGGGCTTTTTTCCTTTTTTTTTCCTTTTCCATTGGGTATGTGTGGATGATCAGACATCACTGGGGAGTGTTTATCCCACAGTACAACAGCAGCTTTAAGCAACTACTCAATTATTGGTATTAAAGGGAAGAAAACTTGAGGAGAGCTGGCATGGTCTAGAAAGTAAATAAATAAAAATAAAACTTCCAAGATACAGCCTAGAGGGAGAATCAAGTATGTGGTAGCAGGATCCAGGCAGTATGGGAGGAAGTATTTAAATGTATACAAAAGCTCCTTCGTTCCCAGGGGTTAGAGGATCAATCACTGTGGGCTTTTTTTCCTTCCTAGCATTACTTAAATGTTATGCACAAAAATAACTTGGTTGCTGGGTAAATTTCTAGAATTACATTTAAGCTGAACTCAAGTTTTCGCTGTGCTCGGTATCGCATTTACCTTACATGGACAAGAAGATTCCGAGTGGGAAACACTCAGCAGCTTGTTCAATAACTGCCTTTAAAGAGATAAGAGTATTTGCAGTCGGACTTAAACATACCTGGAATTTAACTCCAAGCAGGACGGCAGGAGGGGCTGTGGGGAGCTGGGTCCTACCTGTGGCCGGTGCCTTGGCGGGTGTGTTTCCTGGAGTAATGCAGAGGTGCAGCTGTTGCAGGGAAGTGCTGCTGGAGGAGCAGCTCTGGGACAGTTTTGGGACAGCTCTGGGACAGGTGTGCTCGGCTGTGCCACCAGAACTGTTCTGCTTCCCGGGGAACACCCAGCTGTGTGTCTCCCCCAGCTGCTCTGTGTTCCCCAGCTCCTCTCACAAGCAGCGTGTGGCCGCCACAGAAGAGGGGGATTTGTGGAGCCTGTTAGAAAATGGCCCTGCAAGTGCCTATACAGAAAGCTGGCGTTTGTAGGCTTTTAATGAAGGATCCGGTTCAACATTCTGGGTTTTACTGCTCTGCTGACAATTGGATCCCCAGGGTGCTCCCGCCAGTCCCGGGGCTCTCTCCCTGCACGATGTTTGCTCCATTTTCCCATGGCTGGAATGAAGTGTGTGAGGATTCCTTCTTCGTGTCAGGAAAACAACTTTTAGCTTGCTTTCGTTCTCAGTTTCTTTCAGAGATTTTGATTTCTGTTGTAAATGTTTTCTTTTTTCTTTGGAGCGTTTAAAGTTTTTTTTTTCTTTAAAGTGTTTAAATTTCTAATGTAAGAGATCCAGAAAAGAAAATCGAAATCTGTGGCTAGACTCCACCTTGACATGTGAATATTGAGCATGTCTCACCATTTATTTCGACAGACTAGAAATGCTTTGTGCTAACCCTTTGCATAATTTGTCCAATTCCGTGTTGTGTTCAGTTTGTTTCATGGGTGTTTTTTTGAGTTTATTTCCCCTGTTCTCACTGTATCTCCAATGATAATCATAAACTTTGTGTCAAAGCAAGAAATGTCTCTGCGCTGGGGAGGAGGCTTTCAGGGACAGTTTAAATAAGCAGATTGCCCCGAGGTGGTGGAAATGTCGCTTTTGAGGGTAACTCCGAGGAGGTGCTGCCCGGGCTGTGCTGTGCAGAGCTGTGGAGGCAGAGCCGGGGTGGGTAACAGGGGATGTGTGCCCAGCCCAGGGGAGTTGAGAGCCCAGCAGCGTGTCCCGGGTGTGATCCTGCAGGGGTGGGCAGCTCCTCCGGGCTCTGAGCGTGGCACAGCTGTCCTGGACGGGGAGGGCGAGCAGGGGGAGATGTTTGGGGCAGGGCTGGCAGTTCTGGGACAGCGCAGGGACTGTCCTGGAGCATCCCAGCACCAGCTGCCTCCTCCTCTGCCCAGGGTTATCCGTGCTGGGGCTTCAGCATTGACGTTCTTGCTTCCTGCAAGGTCATCTTACATTTTATTGCTTCCTTTTTTTGCCTTATTTGTAAGATAATGGGGTTTTTTTCTTTATGGAATGTGTAAAGAATTTCGAGGTGGCTCCTAGCTGAGCTTTGCATAAAAATGCATTATTCACAAGTTTGTGGAAGCTGTTCTTACTTCCCGAGGATTTTTATACACTTCAACTACCAAGTCCAGTTCTAAAAACAGCATTGTTTGGGTTTGCTTTATTATTTTTGTTCTATAACATTCAGGCAAGTCCATCTTCCTTTTACAGTGTTTGAGGTATTAATGAACTCTGGGTTTGAAGCAGGAATTTTTTTTCTTCTTGAACCTTGCCAGAAATATTTGGTCTAAACTGGGTTAGTTTAAGGTGATGTATTGTGGATTTGTTTGTTTTTCTTGCAGAAGACTTAACAAAATTGGCATTTGTTTTAGAAACAAAGGAAGGACTCTCTTGCCAGGTTCCCGTGGTCTGGTTTTTTTTAGGTACTAAATGTGAGAGGTGGAGGCTGGGATTTTGAGAAGCTTCAGTTTCCAGGAGGAAATACTTTTTGGTGTTTGTAGAATTATTTGTCTACTAATAACATATTAATTGTGGACTGAACATAGGGGAAGAAAAGCTGCAGTTCAGCCCCGGTGTTCAGGTTGTATTTAATCTGCCTGTTTAGTGGGAAACCTGGAATGTTGTTTTCTGTGCACTCAGGCTGGAGTTGATGCCATGCCATTTCTGAGTGGTTTTGCTCCTCCAGGTAGCCCAGCATGCTGGCTTTAATGAGACAAGTGATGATCAGGACCAAGAAAACCAATCAATTGCAGGGAACTGCGGGAGGGATGCGGACGTTAACGAGCAGAATGCAAACTTCAGGAATTTGATTGATGGGAATGAATTGGCAATAATCAATAGGCTGCTGTCAGTGGAAGAGGCAGCTGGGGCTTGTGCTGAGCTGCTGAAGCCCTGAGCTGCAGCTCCTCAGCCCCCAGATCTGAGCAGATCTGGGGAGGCTCTGGCTGGCAGGACAGTTTTGTCTGGCATCCCTCGGGGTCTCCCCTCTGAGCAAGTGCACTCCATGAAGAGGGTGGACAGAATAAAAGGGAGGAAGAAGCAGGATAACAGACATTTTACCTTAGATTGTCCTCAGTGGCAGCGAGACAGCGGCTGGAAGAGGAGCAGATCGTGCTGCAGTGCTTCACTGAGGATCTGGAGGGTTTGCTGGCGTCCCTCTGCGATGGGATGTTGCTGTGATTTATTACACAAACCCAGGGAGAACCGTTCCATTTCAAGGAAATGGTTTTAGCAACACACACTTGTGGGGCTCTTGCATGGTATATACATTAAATCCTTCGCTCAGCTCCTATTGCTCTGACTTCCTGGAGATGTGGCTTGTTGTGGGGGGAGTGAAGGATGCTGAGAACCAGCCCAGCAATGCAGGGTTTGCTCCCACAGCCAGAATTCACAGAAACTGGGCCCCACTGGCAGTGTTATGGCTTCTCTTATTACAGTTAAAATCATTCCTAGTACTTAAGCTTGTGGGGGATAAGGATCATTAAGGAAGTTTAAGAAAGGGCAAGAGCTGAGAGAAGCCATTAAAGAGGAGGAGAGTCTGGGAGGAGGGAAAGTTTCGCTGGTCGGTCCCAGTCCAAAGCCTTGCTTCCAAAAGTTACCCTCCTGCCCTTCTACCCTTGGCTCTTTAACTGGGATTCTTCTTGGGCTCAGGTGCTGTGAGAAGGAAGGGGAAGGAAGGGCTTGTTTGCCAGCAGTGGTAAAGGTCAGTTGTCCGTTTGTCTTGCCGCTTTGTTTCCCTCGGCTGCTGGCCAAGGCCGGTGGCTTGGCAGGGCTGGCTGCAGAGCTCTCCGTGCTGCCTGACTCAGCAGAGGATAATGTATGGGACATCCGCAATCGGGGCTTTTTTCATCATTCTGCTCTGATAGAAAACCCAGGCGTGGTATTTGGAGCGCTCAGGGTTCCAGCAGGCTGTGTTGGGATTTGTCAGCTTCGTGCAATAGTGTACTTGGGGCTTTGACTCTAGAAGTACATGGCGAAAAATCCAGTTGTTTTGGCAGAAAGGGGTGAATCAGGAGTGTCCTGCAGAATGTGCTCTAAGGTGCTGTGAAAAGGTAACTAGCTAAATGGGAGGTCATGTGAGATGTAATCCACTTTTCCCAGTTTTGGCTGATCTTCCATCGAGCTCATAGCCAAGGAGGTTGCTGTAAGTCCAGTCCAAATGGTTAACTTCTGAAATTTATTTCTCCTGACAATGATCTCTGCTTTAAACTTAATTCTGCCTTATAAAGCAACCTTATTTTTGTTGTCCGTATAATTTTTTTTTAATTTATTTCCATGGTTAAACCCCTTGTACTCTCCTGCTGCCAGTGAAGCCAAAGCTGTGGTTGAATGAGTCCTACTCACGAATCTTTCCAGAAATGTGAAATACAGGTATTATCCAACTCCTACATTGTATATTTACCATGCTAAAGATTACTTTACAGTGAGAGCAATTTATCTTGGGGGAAGCAAATTTCCCTTCTTCCCTTATTGCTGCTTATTTTGGAAGTGAACAAGTGGCGCATATTCTGTGTATATGTAACGTGCAAACTGGAATTATTTCTGCACTGTAAAAGGTTCCCAAGTCCTCTTGGACTAATATTCATTTTTGGGGTGGTTGAAGCCAGCCCGAGCTACTGTCCTACCCCAAGGTGCTGCTGTAGTGTCATGTGTGCATTCTGCAAACAGTCCCCATGGCATCAGTCTAGGGGAAAACAACATCCCAGTAAAATCCTGTTTTCAATTCAAGTCACAGGCGATGGGAAAAGCTTTGTAGAGCTGTAGTTACAATTACCTTGGGTTTGTGCTGTTAAAATAACTGTGAGCATCACCTCTGGTGTAGGCAGAGGAACCTGGAAATGCCTTTGTGAAGTGATCAGCTTGGAACTCAGGAGCACAGAACAAGTGTGTGTGCAACAAGGTGGTTTCTGGGCACAACACTTGGGTGTGCTGAGTGCTGTGCACCAGACCCAGGGCGTTTGGCTTAAGCTCTCTTTGGTTTCCCAGCCTTTGTCTCCCAGAATCTCAAGTGTACACAGATTTTAATCTTATTTACTGAAGAATTAATGTGTGGCACTGTTTCATGTACAGATGATTGTTCTCATCGCAGGGATTTTCCAGCTGATTCAGTGCAGTGTGAGATCCACTGATAACCATTTGTAACAGCCCCTGCAGTGTGAGATCCATTGATACCCTTCTACAGCACAGCCTTCGCTTAGCTAGCCCAGGCCCTTGCAGAGCAGGAGTTAATGCTGTTTCAGTGCTGGGTTCTGGAAATGCTGGTCAGATGCTGTCAGCGGATGGCCTCGTCCCCCTGGGACAGGAGTGAACCAGTACAGCTGGAATAGATGACACACGCAAAAAAAAGAATAATTCCATCTCATTGTCTTGGCTCTGACTCCAGAGCAGCTCTGTTGGGCTATCTGTGGGAAAAAACCAAAACACAAAATCGACTGTTTCTTTGCCCTTTGTGATGAGGTGTGACCAATTGTGGCTGTGGCCTTGCTGTCACCTGCAGAGGGATGTCAGCAGAGGGTCGCCTGCACGGAGTGAGCTCCATCCATGGGCTGGAGCTCTGGGTACCACAGCCTTGGGGGCAGCTGGGAGGCTCTGGCCATGCAGCTCTTGCTGCCTGTGGGCAGGAGAAGCAGCAGGTGTGGGTTGTCCCCATGTGTAACCAGTCCAGCACCCAGCTCCTTGCTGGGGTGTAACTGTGTCCCCAGAAGGGCAGGCTTGGGCTGGGAGGACAATTCAGCACAATTACTGTGTCTCACCTGGGGATTTTCCTCCTTACCTCACCTTCACTCCAAAGAAGGTGTTGTGCCTGTGCCTCCCATGTCCCGGTCTGACTCAGCTCCCCAGAGCTCTGCCATGGGGTTTCCTGCTGGGATGCCATCCCTGGCTGAGGCAGCGTCTCCCTCTGCTCAAGCCATGCCTTTATTGTTTGAAATAGAGCTACAGAGCACCCTGAGAAAGGGTTTTGCTCCCTGTCCCATGGCCTGGCCCGCTGGCTGTGTCACCTCCGTGTCCCAGAGGTGTCTGGCAGGAGCAGGAGGAGCAGCTGCAGCTCTTGGGGCTCAGGGAGCCTGGAGCTGGGCTTGGAATGCAGGGGATGGAGATGAGGTCAGGATTTCTCCCTGCTTCAGACTCCAGGACACGGTGTTACTTACCCAGGATATCATGTAGAGTTCTATAGCCTGGTGCCTTAAATCAATAATCACCACAATTGTCTGGATTTCTGGAGGAAATTGTGCTCTTCAGAAGTCATCCTGACAGGGTGTGTGGAGAATGTTTCTGTACCAGCCCAGTGCCTTCTCAATCCAGCCAGTGCCAGTGGATCACCATTACACCTCCAGGCTCCAGCTCTACTTGTGGAGCTCCCAGTCCACGCTAAATCTTCCTAGAAAATTACAGTCCTGATGTACTTTGGAAGTTAATACCCCACAGACTGCTGATAGTTTCTGTGGGGATGCAATATCATACACAAGTTCCCCTTTTTGATTGAATATCTTGGGTTTTGTGACGTTGCAAATGCAAAAGTACTGTTGGGGAAGGGATTCTAAAATAATGATCATGTCTTTCTTGAATTCAGTTCACTGCTACTGTAATTTAGTAAAGAAAACTAGTTTCATATTGGATTTTACAGTAATACATTCTTCATGCTATTTGTAATATGTTTGTACAGTTACTGTGTGTCAGAAAGCAGCTGGAGATCATCAAATTTCTGCACCACGGTCACACAAGATTTAATATGAAACTTGTGAGCAGCAGGGCACCATTTACTCTTGTCTTGCTTTATTCAGACACTTCTTATTTCTCATTACTTTTATTTGTGTAGCTGAGTTTTAAGTTAGCAAGTATTGCTCAGGATGGGACTTTTATAAGGAAATGAGGGCACAAATGAGTAGTTTGCCTCAAAATACTACTTGAGAAACTCAGAAATGTGCTGTAGAGTCAAGGAGGAGCAAATCATGAAGTATCATTGAAGTCTGTCATCTATTCTAGAAGCAAATAATGGAAGTGATTTCAGAGCTCCCTGGCTTGGTTTTCTTTTTTCCAAGAAACTTGGAAAAGGTCCTGTCATTGTCCTTACCCAGAAGATCCCTTGTGGTGCACTTCTGGGTGCAGCAGGGACTTCGCTCTTTTCTGACTAGAAACTCTGCAGGCAGGGGTGATTTGGGGGGTTTTGGTGCGTGTCCCTGTCCCTGAATGCTCGAATCCCTGTTCCTGCTGGCAGTTCTCACAGAGAAGAAGGGCTGGAAGGTGGGTGACCTCTTTGCTCACAAGTGGGCAGCAGCTTGGCTGCATCTCAGTGGTGAGGGGGGCGTGAAAACAGGATAATCTGGGGTTAGACATTCTGTGAGAGTGTTACAAAGTGAGGTTCTGCTCTTAGATGGGAATCCTCCAGGCATTGCACAGCTCCTCTCCAGCTGTGTGAGTCGGGTGTGACAGGGAGGGTTTCATGGATCTCTTCCTTCCCAGCTGGCATTGAGAAGGACAGGGCTGCTTGTGCTGTGTGTGCACCTGGCCTTGCATCGGGCTCCAGCCTGTGTGGTGTCCCCTTGCCTTCCCCTGCCCTCACAGCCTGATTTGGGGGCACCACTGTGGGCTTTGGGGGTTCTCAGGGACTTTTATTGCCAAGCTCCAGCAGGTCCACTCTGCCCTGAGCCAGGAGTCTGGAATCTGTGACAGAAACCAGCAGCTGATGCGGTTTATTTTTGCTGTCAGGGCTCAGAGAACCTGCTCCGAGGTGTGGTGGTGTGGAGGGATGCAGTAACAGGGTCTGGGAGGGCTCAGTGTGGCCGGGGAGCTGTGCCAGGCTGCCAGAGCGCACCCCCGACACCGCGGTGCCACCGGGCTGGGCTGGGCTGGGAGAGCGGGGGCTCGGGGGCCTTTGTGAGGCTGGGGCGGGCAGGGGGAGCTGGGGAGCCTTTGTGGGGCTGGGGCGGGCAGGGGGAGCTGGGGAGCCTTTGTGGGGCTGGGGTGGGCAGGGGGAGCTGGGGAGCCTTTGTGGGGCTGGGGCGGGCAGGGGGAGCTGGGGAGCCTTTGTGGGGCTGGGGCGGGCAGGGGGAGCTGGGGAGCCTTTGGGGGGCTGGGGCGGGCAGGGGGAGCTGGGGAGCCTTTGGGGGGCTGGGGCGGGCAGGGGGATCTGGATGGGCAGGGGCATCGGGCTGGGCTGAGCTGGGTGGGCAGGGGGAGCTGGCTGGGCTGGGCTGGGTGGGCTGGGGGATCTGGCTGGGTGGGCAGGGGGATCTGGCTGGGCTGAGCTGGGTGGGCAGGGGGATCTGGCTGGGCAGGGGGATCGGGCTGGGCTGGGCTGAGCTGGGCAGGGGGATCTGGCTGGGCTGGGCTGGGTGGGCAGGGGGATCTGGGTGGGCTGGGGGATCTGGGTGGGCAGGGGGATCTGGCTGAGCTGGGCTGGGCTGGGTAGGCAGGGGGAGCTGGCTGGGCTGGGCTGAGCTGGGCGGGGGGATCTGGGTGGGCTGGGGGATCTGGCTGGGCTGGGCTGAGCTGGGCAGGGGGATCTGGCTGGGCTGGGCTGGGTGGGCTGGGGGATCTGGGTGGGTGGGCAGGGGGATCTGGCTGGGCAGGGGGATCTGGCTGGGCTGGGCTGGGTGGGCAGGGGGATCTGGCTGGGCTGGGCTGAGCTGGGTGGGCAGGGGGATCTGGGTGGGTGGGCAGGGGGATCTGGCTGGGCTGGGCTCAGGGCTCTGTGCCAAGCTGCTGCCGCTGCTGCGCTGAGCTCCTCACTCATGCCCACAGCCTCAGAGCAGAGCTCAGCTGCCATCTGGCTGTGCAGGAGGGGCCCTGGTGCAATGGATGCGCTGCCAGGAAAGGGCTGGGGGTCTCCCCCAGCACTCAGAAAAGAGGGGGGTGTGAGTACAGCTGTGATGTATTAAATTCAGCATTTTATTTGGGATTTCAGCAGCTTTTCAATTGGTCGGATGCTGTAAATTCAGAATGATGTGTTTTAAACCAGCACACCTATCCACAGGCACGCTGTCCATTGCTGTGTACCCGTATATTTTTTCCTCTTGCTTGTTTTTTTCCCTCCCCTAAGAGTTTCTGTTACCTTTCTGAAGCAATAACTTCCTAAAGGCATCAGCAAGGTTTTGACTAAATCCATGCTGAAAACATGTTCGTTCTGCATGCACATGTGTGGATTTGTTGTGCAAGAATGCAGTTCAGGCTGTTAACTTCTAAAACAAAAACTGAATGAAGAAAAGAACTGACAGACGTGATAGTTTCACGTGGATTTCAGTTTGCATGTGGATTTCAGTTTCCAACTACCCGGCTGTTGTTTTCTCTCTTGTATTTTTTTTTTCTGTGGGTTACTTTTGCTACCAGGACCTTGGATGGTTTATTTTGCCTGTTGAATTTCTGCTAATCTTGTGTTCTGTATGAATTGCTCCCAAATCAATTGTGCTGTCCCCATATGAGGGCCATGTAGGTATAATTAGACTTTTTTTTGTAAAGGACTCTGCATCTTGGTTCTCTTAAAAGATGGACTAGATTAGAACATTAGCCAATATGAGAAAAAGTTGTATCTGAAAACAGACTTTTAAAACAGCTTTAACAATTAGAAATATTAAGCTTCGTACGCAGAATAGTTTATGGATGCTGAAGATGTGTGGAATTTAATTTCACGTCACACCTTAATTTTAGTAAGGTAATACACGTTTATCACATGTTTATTGAAATAATACCGTACTGGGGGATGCACTGCTTGTTGGTAAGGATTGTCAGTGACCCCAGTAATGGCACTGGAGTCACCTTGGGGGTTTCCCAGACCTAGCTTTTATTAAAAAGTCATTTCCAAACAGAATAATTTTGTTTGGAAAGGCCCTCCTGGACCATTGAGTCCACGCTGTGCCCAGTCCCCCCTTGTCACCAGCCCAGAGCACTGAGTGCCACGTCCAGGTTGTTTTCTGTACCTTGCTGGGGTTTCCAGACATGAATTAAAATTACTTTGTAGAGAATGATCTTACATCTTTGCCTTTTGATTAAAAAACGATGTAATCCCATCTGGGGGAGAAGGAAGGCTTGGAATGCTTTTGGGGTTATTTGCTGTGACCAAACAATCCTGATAAGCTTCAGGTTCAAAAGAAAACAGGAGGTTAAATTTGTGCTGCTGTTTGAAGCAGCACGAGGTGTAGCCATGATCCTGGATCACAGACAGGCTCTCCCAGCTGGAATAGCAGTGCTGCTTTAATCCACACTTCAGCAAAGGCTTTTTCTCTGACCTACTTTGGCCCGGCCCAGCCCAGGCCTTTGAGAGCTCCCTTGGCCACCCCGACTGTGGGGAGGTGCTCTGGTGCAGGGTCTGAGTCCTGCTCTGGTGTGAGTTCCCTTGGTTTCATTTTTGTGTTGCTGTACCAGTTCTGCCCTTCCTGGACACGTGTTTCTGCTAAGCCCTGCACATCTGCCATTTTCTGAACTGAAAAGGAAGCTTCTCTGACACCTTCTTTTTTAACAAAACCCATCTAACAAGTTCTGTGCTGACTCGGTTTCCGTAGCTGGAGAAGACAAGTCTGTTCTCATGCAGTGCCAGGTGATTTGCAAGTTCTGTGCATGATTTGATAAAAAATCTAGTGCTGAAACTCCTTCATCTAAAATGTAAGTGTTGTAAGAACCCGAGTGCTTGGAATTCTGTATTATGAGTAGCAGAGCATTCCTTTTTCAGCTCTTACTGAAGGGAGCAGTTAATATTAGGATGCCTGCTCGACAACATCCTGAGTCATCGAGATACTTGACAGCTACTTTCCAACCAGAGCAACTGGTTTGACAAATGAGCTTGGACTTATTTTATCACTTTAAAGATAAATCTTTAAAGACTCTTTTAACACGTTAAAGGTTGGGACATCTGATATTTTATTAAATAACAATCAGGAGGTTTCTGAGCCCACTTATTTTAGTGGCTGAGCTTGTTCCGTGTGGCAGATCAAAGCCCGGCTGAGGCTCTGGCATACCAGTGGGGAGGAGGAAGTGACTGGGTTTCTATTCCTGGCTGACCCCAGCCTCGGAACCGAGGAAGAGCTTTAAAGGAAATGCAGCATTCAGCTCTCTGAATCTTTCCAAGTATTCGTAAGTGCTACCAGCACTGGCTTCCTGCACACGGCGTTTCAAGGCGTGGACATCTTAAAACTGCCCTAATTTCAAAATGAAACGGGGCTAACAAGGGAAGCCCTAAAATTCATGGGAATAGCAAAACTTGCCGTTCCAGATTTTATCAAAAACTTCCAAAGCATCCTCTTTTTACCTGGCAGGCAGCTCTGCAAGCCCAGGCAGGTGGGAGGTGGTGGGAAGGGATGGCCGGAGCCCAGTGGGGCTGCTGGGTCTGAGCCCCTTCAGCCTGGGCAGGGAGAGCTCTGTGGGATCAGTGCAGTGCCAGCCATGCCCTGGGCTGGGTGGCTTTGCCCAGCAGACCTGCAGGAGCTGCCAGCCCTCAAAGATGTGGTGTGCAGTGAACCAGCACCGCGATGGAGCACCAGGAGCTGCAGCAGCGTGGGGTGGGAGCCCAGCTCTGGCCCTTGGCACGGGCAGGCTGTAAACCTGTAAGGTCACTGAGCACGTGGAGGCTCTTGCGAAAGAGCTGTCCTTGCTCCTGGAAGGAACGCTTCATTTCTGACACTGGGGTGTTCACATCAGTGTCCTGGGCTGCTCTGAGGATGCCGATGAGCTGAAGTCCAGCCCACCCAAATCGACTGGAATTGCTTTTTCTCCTTCCTTTAAGACTTTGACACGATTCCTTGCCAGAGGCCATTTCCAAAGAAAGAACCACCCCAACACCCCCCCAGGCTGTCATGGAACTGGAAGAGCAGTTCTTTATGGGCTGGGCAGTGGGGCTGGATTTGGGGTGCCTGGTGAGGCTGAGGAGTGGTTCCCTGTGGGTCAGTGCTGGGCTGGGGAGGGACCATGCACAGAGGGGTCTGGGCTGGCTGATCCTGAGCGGTTGTGGGTGCTGGGTGTCAGGCTGGAGAGCTCTGTGAGCACACAGCTGAGCAGAGGGAGCTGCAGCTGGAAATGCAGGGCTGGAGCCTCGGGAGTATTATCTGTGCATTGCCTGCACAGGATGGAGCTCAGAGCTGGCAGCTGGGACTCAGGAAGGGTCTGGGTTGTCCCTGATCCTCTGGGGATACCCTTAGCTCAGTGTGCAGGTGGATGAGGCTGTTGGTCACCAGGGAGGATGGAGGAGCAGCTGTGGCTGTGCTCCCGTCCCAGCACTGCCCCTTCCCTCCTGCCTGCTCCTGGAGGGGCTCCCAGAGCACTTCTCTGGAGGGGTTTGGCTCCAGTGCTTTAGAAATGGTCCCCAGATGCCACCAGTAAGCAGCCAAAATGGAGGGGGGACAGTGGCAAAGCCGGGGTGCTTGTGGTGATGTCTTCCTGCACAACACCTGTTCCTTTCCTTGTTTCTGATACCGGGATATTCACAAGTTTGTGTATTCCCCCCACCTCGTGTGTTAAATTCCATACTTCATTTTGTCTTTAAAATTTCAAATAAATCAAGGTGATTATAGGAAACAGGCTCTGCCAGATGCTGCCTGGGAAAATTCCTGAGGGCTTGAAAGCCATCCTTCACTTCTTCTGTGCTGTAGTCATTGTTCCAGAGACATCTAGGAAATTAAAATCTTCTATTATAAAGATGGGTTACTCTGTCACACATATTACCGTCAGTAGTTTCCCTGGCTGTCCCTGTTGTCCCCACACGCTTTGGGTTGCTGTACCAGCTCTGAGGAATGTTCTTTTCACTCCTCTGCTGCTGCCACGGATGTGCCACCAAAAGCAACCAGACCCTAGTTTGGCAAAAATCAATTTTTTTGCTGGTTTAACTGCAGGGAGATTGTAGTGAATAGAATGAATATCAATTTAATAGAATTAATACAAATTTGTAACTGAAATGTAAACTTGTGAAGTATTTTCTGCAAACACAGCAAGAAAGAACTTTAATTGTTCAAGAAAAACGAGAAGTTGACCATGTTCTAGCCATTGCAGTAGTTTATTTTTCTTTATTTTCTAACTGCCAAGGCTGGAGCTCGGTGCTCTCCCCTCTCTAATCGTTCTTTCCCAGGGAAGGTGATTATGTGTGTTGTTGCTGTGTTAACGATGTTCTGTGGCACTTCAGCCTCCTGGGCTGAGGGTGCATTAAATCCAGAGGGTTTCCAGGGTGAGAGGTGCCTGGGAGGAGCTGCCTCTGCTTTGGCTGTGCCTGGGGTCTGCAGGGCAGGGCTGGGGGATGCCAGGGTGCAGATCCCTCCTCAGACACTCCGTGTGTGCAGTACATTGTGTTTCTGCTGTACATTTCCCAGGGTGATGATGAATCTCAACAGTTTTCCCAGAATTGTAGTTTCAGTGAATAAAGCTGTTCTCGATGCTGGAGCGGGGAATGGTGTTGGGAATCCTTTGCCTATTTCTGCCCTGAGGGGGTTTCTAATTCTTTCCAGTAGAAAGTCATCGTGCAGATACTGCAGAGCATTAATTGCTTGGACTGAGCCTCGCACAACATGTGAAAATTAGCAGAAATACAAACAAGCTGGCGGTGAGACGCTGCCTGGGAGGCCTTGTGTTAAAATGACAATCACTGGCTTCTCCAGCCTGCGGTGTGGGGACCTTTCTGAGCCCACGAGTGAGACCAGGCTGGGAGCAGCCAATGGCTCCATCCTCCATGGCTGCCCCTCTGCTCCAGGGCACATCGCTTTGCTCCTGTTCTGGAGCTCAGGCAGCCCTTCAGATCACTTCCAAAGCAGTATTTGTTTGGTTTAAGTCAGCCTTGGGGCAGTGGTGTCCTTGCTGTAGGATGCCACAGTTTGTGCACCGAAGTGGAGGAGCAGAGCTGTGTTGTTGCTGCACTCTGGAGCAGTTTCTCAAGGAAGAGCTGCTCCACTGTTCTCACTGCCCTGGACTGCCTGAGATGCTGCTTCTCACAGCCTGTCTCTTGGCCTGACCACTTGAATTTCTTTGGACTCTTTGGACCTGTTCTAACCAAACCTGTTGGTTCGTTGCTGTTATTTTCCATTCACGGAAGATCTGCAGAACATTATTCCTTTCCTCTTTTTGCAGGTGTCTGAGCTGTCACCTGCCTTTATTAATGCCTTTGCAGCATCACACTCATCAAGCTGCTGCTGTCTGGGGAGGGGCTGTGTCTGTTACCATCCTTCATCTCAAAAAGTGGAGTCAAATATTTGATGATAATTTTGTAGCACTCCAGCACTGACACATCCACCTTTTATTCTGGACCCCTGAGTTGGTGAAGTCTGTATTTTCTTTTTTTATTGTTGCCGGCACAGTGAAGACAGGATCATAGAATGGCTTGGGTTGGAAAGGACCTCAAAGCCCACCCAGTGCCACCCCTGCCATGGCAGGGACACTCTCGACTGTCCCAGGCTGCTCCCAGCCCTGTCCAGCCTGGCCTTGGGCACTGCCAGGGATCCAGGGGCAGCCCCAGCTGCTCTGGGCACCCTGTGCCAGGACCTCACCCAAAAGCCCATCTAACCCTCCCCCTGTCAGTTTAAAGCCTTTCCCCAGGCCTGTGTAAAAAAGGAAAGCGCCTTTTGTCTCCTTCTAAGTAACCTTTTGCCAGTCCAAATTTCAGTTTTCAGGCCAGCCAGTCTGGGTTTTGCAATTGCCTTTGATAAATAAGCAGTGTCTGGGTTTGCATTTGACAGGACAGGCATGTTGGAATGCACTTGGTGAAGCCTTTTGCCCAATGAAAACTGCTTCTTCTTCACCCTAGTGATACCTTTTTCTGCTAAATCACCAGCTGTGATTATATCTCTTACCATATGCAAATTTTAAATTTTCTGTTATGAAACTTTTATTTACTTAGATATCTACTTTGGTATCTACTTAGATTAGAAGGCACATGTAGCAGGTCTATATTTGCTGTTTAATATTTTTAGAGAAGTAGCGTGCAGGTTTGTCTCGGGGTAGACATGCAAATGTCAGACAAACACTTTGAGTCACAGGTCTGGTCAGTCCCAGCCTGTGGGACAAGATTAGAGTGTCTGGCTGTGAGAGATGGTCGAGGACCGAGTCTTTTTCTTAGCAAACCACGGGTTTTGTAACTGCCCACGTAAAGGCAGGGGAGAGCTCAGCCACCGTCCCCTGCCAGCCCCTTATCAGCTCTGCTGCAGCCTGTGCCTCTGGAATCACAGAGCAGGATTAGCTGGGGCTGACGTGCAGCTGCAGACCCAGCCCGGCAGCACCTGGGCTCTGGCACCTTCTCCCTGTTTGGGATCGGGAACCTCTCCCTGTTTGGGATCGGGAACCTCTCCCTGTTTGGGATTGGGAACCTCTCCCTGTTTGGGATCAGACACCTCTCCGTGTTTGGGATCGGGAACCTCTCCCTGTTTGGGATCAGGCACCTCTCCCTGTTTGGGATCGGGAACCTCTCCCTGTTTGGGATCAGGCACCTTCTCCCTGTTTGGGATCAGGCACCTTCTCCCTGTTTGGGATCAGGCACCTCTCCCTGTTTGGGATCAGGCACCTTCTCCCTGTTTGGGATCAGGCACCTCTCCCTGTTTGGGATCAGGCACCTCTCTCTCTCTCAGGGCTCAGACACCTCTCCCTGTCCCCACACACCCACAGAGCCCCTCAGGCTGGCCAGCAGCAGGATCTGTGTGCTGGCCATGGCTCCTGGAGCCCAGGCTGGGGCTGTGCAGTGAGCTGATGTTTGTCTCACCCTGCCAGGGTGGGTGCTGATGTTGGAGCTCACCCTGCCAGGGTGGGTGCTGGTGTTTGTCTCACCCTGCCAGGATGGGTGCTGTTGGAGCTCACCCTGCCAGGATGGGTGCTGGTGTTCAGCTCACCCTGCCAGGATGGGTGCTGGTGTTCAGCTCACCCTGCCAGGATGGGTGCTGATGTTTGTCTCACCCTGCCAGGATGGGTGCTGGTGTTCAGCTCACCCTGCCAGGGTGGGTGCTGCTGTTGGAGCTCACCCTGCCAGGGTGGGTGCTGGTGTTCAGCTCATCCTGCCAGGGTGGGTGCTGCTGGCACAGCCCCTGCTGCCCAGGCAGCTCCCAGGGCTGCTGCTCAGGTGGGATTGGCAGCAGCCACTCCTGCTCAGGGTCAGCAAGGGGCTCAGCCCAAAGCTTCCTGCTCTGTATGACTGCAAGGGAGGAGAAAGTGCTTGGAAAAGCCACTGCTCCCTGCTGGTGAGGGTCAGAGGCGCTTGCCAAAGCCGTGCCAAGGCTCCAGCTCCCCTGGCACGTGGCTGGTGAGGCTGGGACCTGGCCACCAGCACTGTGACTCCAAATGAAGGTGCTGTGGCAGTGTTCTGTGTACACTAGAGGACTTGGCTTGTGGAATGTTTGCCAGCACCCATCAGCAGGGTTTTTCACTTGAATCACAAGATTAGGCTTACTCTTAAATAACTGAGAGCTCTTGGAAGGAAGCAAACATCTGTGTTGTGTGTCTGCTTCAGGTGTGCATGTGCTCTGTACTTGTGCTGCTTGAGGAGCAGGGAATCCTGAGAGCTGGAGTTTTACATGGGGGGCATGTACACAGCAGCATTATTTCTCTATAATAGTATAATTCCTGCTTGTACCTAAATGCTCTTGCTGGTTTGATACATAAGAGTTTTAATTTGACACTGGACTCTTTAATCGCTGTATATATTCAGAAGTGAGTATAGTAGCCATCAGCAGTGAATATTTTTATTGTTGTCGCTTTGTTCTTCCTTCCTCTCTGACCAGAAAGCTTGGTTCTCTTTTGGATCCGTGGATGGCTCTGGAGTTATCAGTGGTTAGACAACAAGTAAACATGTACTGTACATGGGCTGCTGGCCAGCTGGCCCTGGCAGCCGGCAGCTCGGGACTTGCTTTCAGCCCCAGAAGAATGCCTGTTTGCTTGGTCATTTCCTTTCCTTTCAAACACAAAAAATAAAACTTTTTTCCTCCAATTAAATTGCTTTCCTGGCCTAAATATTGAAATTAGGGAGAGAGCTCCTCAGATATTGAGGCTTGGGCAATTTGGGAGGAAACTTTTGAGTTTGCACAGAAGCCCTCGAGGAACACTCACTGGGATGGGAAGTGACCAGGCCTGAAATTCATCTCTTTTTTCCCCTTGCTTTGTGGGGCAGTCCAACACCGAATTTCTCTCCCTGGCTCAGGCCTGCCTTGTCTGTGGCAGCTGTGCTTGCCCCCAGGGAGCTGTTGGGGCACACAGAGCCCTCGAGGGGCAGTGCCCTGACCATGGGCTGTGTCCCTGAGGCTGAGATTTTCCTCTGCTTGGAAAATCCCCTTCCACGAGGGTGTTTTCTGCATGTTTTGAACTCCAGGGTGGAGAAGGCAACTCAGAGCATGACCTGAAGCACCCTGGGACATACCTGGCCGCAGTACCCTGGTGTTTTGCAGCACTGTGACTAGTTTTCATCCAATATTTGAGTGATCACATTTCTGTCACGTGCAGTTAAAAATGTCTGTGCTGTAAGCTGGAGAATAATTAGACTGAACGCATGCCTGTAATTGATCTTGCTGCTGGTTATTATACTAAAGACCTGCCAGGAAATTTGCTTCCTTTCCCGCATCCCTTTCCTTCTCCCCTCAAAATGTGCTCAGAAACTCCAAAACAAAATCCCTCTGCTTGGGAAAGCCTCAGCACGTGAATGGAGCCTCGTGGCTGTGGCTCCTTCTCTGACCCGAGGAGGATTTTTTCAAGGGCACCAACACAATGTGTGCATTATTCCCTCCAGCTCATGGGTTCTTCAGCCTGGGATAAGGTTTGGGCAGGTTTGGAGGGGGCTGCCCAGGGAGGTTTGGGGTGCCCATCCCTGGAGGTGGCACTCAGAGCTCCGGGCTGGGGACAGGGTGGGCACTGGGCACAGCCTGGGCTCGGTGGCCTTGGAGGTCCTCTCCAGTGTAAATGATTCTGTGATTGTAATGGCATCCTTTCAGCAGTGTTACACGTACCAAGGAGTTACCATTGGGTGTTGGAGTAAATCTGCTTTTGCAGGGAGCTTCACAGTAATCATTTCTTACACAGCACTCTTAGATATCATCTCTTTTCTTGGCTCTAGTTTGAGGTGAAAAAGAAATCAGAGGGTGCCTTGGCAATGGGATTGAAACAGCAGCACAGGCGATTTTGGGGTTAATTTACTTATTCCACAGAACCCTCTTCCCAGCTTAATTTTATCTCTTCTCCGATCTGGTGTCTCTGTCCATGTAATGCTGTTTTGCAGCAGCAGTTGCATTTCTGGTGACTCCTGGGCTGGTTTTGCCTCCTTGGTGACAGAGCTGCCCCCACACAGCCCCAGCTGCCCCTGCTCGTGGTGCAGGGCTGGGCTGGAACAGGTGGATGTGTCCTCTGAGCTTCTGGAGAGGCTGGAAAAGTCTAAGGAGAGATCCAGCATTCTGTATCTTGGGAAATCAGAATAGCAGAGGCTTTCAGGAGAGTGAAGGCTGGTGATAGGAGCCACCTTCTTTTCCAGCTGCCTCCAATAAATGTCAAATAAAATGCTTATTTTACACACCAAGGGTGTGAGGGAGTTTGCCTTTAAAAAGTGTGTAAAAACTTTCTTTTCATCTTGTAATTCAGGACTGAATTTAAAGGCTGGTTTTGAAATCAGTAATACTTAGTGGAAACTGGTTTTTAGTATTTTGAATAGTTTTCTTCATTATTAATTTCCATTTGAGCACTTTGAAGCCTATCAAGTCCATTTCCCGTCTCCATGATCACATTGAGATTACTTGGTGGTTTCTCTGATCTTCTCAAGGCCTTGCTTTCTGTAAATGACAGTCCCTGTGGTATTTATAAAACTGTTTTTTACTTGGTGGTGTTATTAAAAAATGCCAAGCAGAAAAAGTGACTCTGGGAGGAATGAACTGGGTTATTTGTGACTTTGCAGCACTCTTGGGTGGCTCTCGCTGGGGGAAGGAGGAGGCTGGTTCTGAGCAGGAGAGCAGTAACCATGGGTTTATTCTGAGCCCTGGCTGCAGTTAGGGCTGCAGGGAGCCCTCTGCCAGGCTGCCATGTGCAGTCCCTGCAGGGCTTCGGGCATCTGAGCACGTCACATTCCCATAATACACTGAATTTCTGGGAAAAACCTGCCCGTACATGTAGGGCTGTGAGCACAGCCACAGGTGCTTCCCTCGGGGCTGCTCCTGAACCTCCTGCACCCTGGGAGCAATGGATTTTGGGGATTTGGCACCTGCTGGTAGCACTGAGCCGTGGAATTTGGTCCTTGCTTCATCAAAGTCCATAAAATATCTCAAGTTTTTCTTACAAAGCTTAAAAACAGTACCAGGTCATGGTTTGAGGCTCAGCCTAATTGTGAGATTTACTTGGTAATTTCCTTTCAAATACAAAAAGTAAAATTTTTTTCCTCCAATTAAATTGCTTTCCTGACCTAAATATTAAAATAAGGGAAAGAGCTCCTCAGATACTGGGGCTTGGGCAGTTTGGAAGGAAGCTTTTGAGGTCTTGGAGGAAAGGTTGTGCAGATCCCAGAGCCACTGAGGTAGGATAAGACCCCCAACACCATCGAGTCCCAGCCGTGCCCAGTCCCCACCCTGTCCCCAGCTCAGAGCCCCAGGTGCCACCTCCAGCCCTTCCTGGGACACTCCAGGGATGGGCACCCCCAGCCTGCCCACACCTTATCCCAGGCTGAAGAATCCAGGAGCTGGGAGCAGTAATGTTTTCCTCTGTGCAGCAGTTTAAGCCCATTTTCTCTCCCTGGTTGAAATCAGAAGTGCTGCTTTATTCTTTAGCTCTTCTGCACATACATTTCTCAGCCCAGAACAGATTTTCTGAGAAAAGACAGATTCTCTTAATTGTCAGCCCTTAAGTGAAGCTGAAGGAGAAGTGCCAGATGCTGCAGGATTTGTGATGAAAGTTTCAAGAATAATCAGTCCAGGGAAGCACTCATCATTGTCTCCTTGGAAAGGCTGACCTGCTTCTCTGCAGCTGAGGTGAGGAGCTGCAGCCTTTTGCCTGGATCTGGTACTTCCTTGTGGATTGTTGCAGGGGAAAATGGGGTTAATTCATGACTTTTCCAAGCTTTTTGAAGCACCACAGCTTCTGGAATACTGAGAAGTAGCAGCAGTGATGGCAGTTGGTGGGTCTGCCCTTGTCGTGGTATCATTTTCTGTATTTCTCTTGTGGTGCTTCCTGGGTTTTTCTTCCAGGACCTTCTTTCTGTAGGTCCCACATACAGAACAGGGTGAGAGGATGATCTGTGTTACAGGTAGGAAGAGCTGTAGATAATGATGGCGTGTTCAGCATCACGAATAAGAAAATACAAAACTTAAAGCATTCCTTCCTGTCACTTTGATGATAATTTATATTCAGGCGTTGGTTAATCTCATCTAAATTCAGACGTGCTGAGGACTCAAATTTAAGAGCATAATTATCCATAGTTCAGTTTTCTCCATGAGGCAGTGGGGAGGAGAAACAGGCTTGGATTGTTCTTGGCTGTTCAGTGTTTCTCTGTATTGCCAGGTAAGTGTTCATTATAGCCATACTTCTAAAATTAGTACCTCTTTTGGTTCCTGAAGTGAGAATGAAATTAATTTGGGGGAAAAAAATTGACCCTAGATTTTAAAAAAATACTTTGTTCTTAGGATGTGTTATAGTTCTTTTATTTTTCATTTTCTGTGGTGGTGGTTTATTTGTTGATAATCTTAATTATACTTTGCAGATTGAACATTGGGACACTGAAATGTTATGACTGTATCCATCCTGCATGATCCAGGTGTTGTCTTAACTTTTAACCTGGTTTGTCTCTCAGCCAGATCCTTTATTACCTTGCCACGAGTAGATTGGATAGTGGAAGCTTCCCTAGGCAGGGTGGAGAGGAAAAGCCCCATGTGTGGTGGGGTGATTCCACAAAAACCAGGAGCTCCTGTTCTGCTGGAATCAGTGGGATGGCTCCATAAAGACCAGGAGCTCCTGTTCTGCTGGAATCAGTGGGATGGCTCCATAAAAACCAGGAGCTCCTGTTCTGCTGGAATCAGTGGGATGGCTCCATAAAGACCAGGAGCTCCTGTTCTCCTGGAATCAGTGGGATGGCTCCATAAAGACCAGGAGCTCCTGTTCTGCTGGAATCAGTGGGATGGCTCCATAAAGACCAGGAGCTCCTGTTCTGCTGGAATCAGTGGGATGCCTCCACAGCACCAAGAGCTCCTGTTCTCCTGGAATCAGTGGGATGCCTCCACAGCACCAAGAGCTCCTGTTCTCCTGGAATCAGTGGGATGGCTCCACAGCACCAAGAGCTCCTGTTCTGCTGGAATCAGTGGGATGGCTCCATAAAGACCAGGAGCTCCTGTTCTCCTGGAATCAGTGGGATGGCTCCATAAAAACCAAGAGCTCCTGTTCTCCTGGAATCAGTGGGATGGCTCCACAGCACCAAGAGCTCCTGTTCTCCTGGAATCAGTGGGATGCCTCCACAGCACCAAGAGCTCCTGTTCTCCTGGAATCAGTGGGATGGCTCCACAGCACCAAGAGCTCCTGTTCTCCTGGAATCAGTGGGATGGCTCCACAGCACCAAGAACTCCTTCTCCCCAGAAGGGGCAGCTCAGCAGATCCATCTGACACCCGCTGGTCCTGCTGGCTGCCCTGCACCTGCAGCCACCAGCCTGTGCCAGGTGAACCCCTGTCCAAAGAGGGCTTTATCTGCAGGTCCAAGCAGAGCCCTCTCCTCACAAAGAGTTAAGTGTGCAGCCAGAGCTGGGTTTGTTCCCGTTGCAGACGTGTTTGCCAGCCTGACCTTTGTTTAATGTTTCTCAGACAGAGCATGCAAGCGACATGACAGCAGTTAGGGAGGGATTTTAGCCTGGAAATACAATGAGGCTTTGGGCTTACATGTATTTATTGCACCTTGCAAATACTCCTGGATTAGCTGCCCCTTCTGGGGGCTGGTGGGAGCCTGTGCTGGGAGCCAGGCTGGTCCCAGCTCTGCTCTCAGAGCCCTGGCTGTGCTGACGTGTCCAGAGCCCCACGTGCTGCTGCGCCCTGAGCCACTGCTAAAAACAAGGAAAGATTAACCCCTCTGCTGTTTCCTAAAGGTGGTTTGTTTCAGGGTTAATTCCTCTGAAAGCCCAGGAATCTCAGAGAAGCTTTCCAAAGGTACAAAAGCTGTTTTTCTGAGGGAGCCTCATCCCCACTGGAGTTGGCTGAGCCATTGGATCAGTGTCTCTCAAAGATGCAGTAGCAGTTGAAGTTATTGTACTGTTAAAGCAATACAGAAATGCTTGCTGGAACCAGGATGTTGTGTTTTAGATAAAAGCACCTCCATGTGCTTTTCATTTGAAAACTTAAGGCTTTGTGAATGTCAGCATCCCCTGTTATTTGGAGTTAAAAGCTTGTTTGGTGTGTGTGTGATTGCACCTGTATGGGGTCTGCACCCTGGGAGTTTCAATGCTGCTTTGGTTTGTTTCTCTGGTGCTTGCTGCTGAAAAAGCTGATTATAAACCTGAGACTCAGGTAAATGAAGTTGTACCCAAGTGAGGTCTTCTCAGTAATGTCTGATTGAAATAGATCTTTTTTTTTTTCCTTTGCTTTATGTTAATATTTTTTAAAGGTGGGACTGTTGGATTGGCTGATCATCTGATGGGTTGAAAGGATTGGCTGATGAACTTTCATTTTTTCCTACCCTATCCTGCGTCTAGCTTTGTCAGATTTTTGTCTCTGATACGTTCTGTTCAGGTGCCCATAGCTTTGAAACCTTTCCTAGCTGCAGCTCAAAAAGCATTTTTTTATATTTTTATATTGTTTGATTTCATCAATAATATGGGAAACTGATTGCCATACCCATTCTCTCACCTCCTGTGTAATTATGCTTATGTAAGGATATAAGGACTTAGGGACTAATACATAGTCTTAAAACTGAATTAAGCACCTGTTTTCTTCAGGTACTGAGTAGAGTGAGCTCACCTCCCAAACCCAGCATGCAGTGAGTTCTGCCTTTCCCACATTTCAGTAGTAAACACCCAGTAATTTTCCCATGAGGAATACTACAGCTCTCCTACTGGAACAGTCTTCAGATGGCTTCAAAACCTGTTGCAGCTGTGAATGCAATATGCACTCCATTGAGTAAATCTTGAGTAATGACCATAGTTAAAATGTTGATCTGAGCTGTTGTGACATCTTCTAAATCAGGAAAAGAAAAGAGTTTCCCATCAGGAAAGCTTTTAATACTTTTCAGAAGGAATGTTGGGATTGCTGCAGTAAGTTCAGCCCTGGGGACGCAGGAGGAGCTCTCGGAGGAGAGGGATGGTGGGGAGGGCTCGGGGTCTGTCTGTCCCTGTCATGGTGGCTGTGGGAGAGAGGTAAACAGCCCATTAATGAAGTTTACAGATGGAGTTTAATTGGGAGGGGCTCCCAGTGCTGCTCAGGAAGAGAAAATACACAAAGAGGCAGAGACGAACAATGTGGCCAGGAAACAGCGCGAGGTTCAGCGAGGAAGGAATAGAGCTTCCTTCAGCTGGCAGGGAGGGGAGAGGACAGAGGAAAGTGCATAAAAAATACCAGGAGCCCCGAGAGGGACAGAAGGCGAGAGCTAAAAGTATCATGGGGGAAAAAAGCACACCACAAAGGAGCCCAAAGCCCCAAGGTGAGAATCGCCTGCAAAGGCGGGGTGTGGGCAACAGGAGGGATGTGGTGAAACATCTTTATAGTCTTGTGTGACATGGTTGCCAAGTGGAAATAAAAGCAGGTAATAACCTACTGTGTGTGCATGTTATAGCAGAAATTGTATCTGTAATTGCTTAACAGTGTTGACAAAAGTAATTACAGCCCTCTCCTGGCTAATTCAATAAGGTTGACTTAAAATGCCTTGGAAATGACATACAATATACACGTCATACAGGTCTGGGGTGCTACTCCTTGCTTGGCCTTCTGAGAATATTACACAAGTTTCTGTGGCTGATTTCGTGTCAATAAACAAACTTAGGACGTGCTTTTCTTCCTGTTCGTGCAGGGAAGAGTGGTTTCGTATTTGTTCTTTGCATCCCCTGTGTCAGGGGCCAGTTAAAATGAAGTGGAATTGTGTTCTGAAGGGCGGTAAAAGTGATTGTAAGAGTTTGGGAAATGCTTTTTAAACAGATTCACTCAGTTTTAAGCTCTGTTATGTAGACACACAGATCTGAATATGAAAGATAAAATGCACCAAGAACTAAATGTGAAACAGGAAGAAAAGCTTTTTGTAGGGTTTGGGGGGAGACCTCAGCCTCTCCCTCAGGGCCCTGTGCTCATCCGTCAGCGACTCTCTGATTTTTAAGTCACCAGGGATTTTGAATTTGCTCCGTGTCTTTCCTGTAAGAATTCCTGTTCCCTCTGTAAGATGGTACAAAGGAATCTCTTCCCTTTAAAGTGGCGTTGGTGCTCATGACTAAACAGGGAGCACAATCCACACGAGCTGGCGCTGCACCGCAGGCCCGTGGCGCTGACAGCAGCTTGCAGTCGTCATCCTTGTGACTAAGATCTCAAAATCATCACCAGTATTTTTGTCTTCCAGCAAAGTACCCAGGATATGATGTTTTTATTGGGGTTTGTTTGTTTTTCATGCTCTTGGAAGCCGTCACAAAAGCTGATTCCATCCTGGCAGGTTTATTGTAGCAAAGCCCAGTCTCCCTTCCCGCTGCTCTTCTCATTAAAGCCAGCTCAGGCTCCCCCTTGGCTCTTTCTTTAGCTGATGATGAAAATAAGTGGCTGTAACAATGAATTTCCCTCCCTCTCAGGGGATCCAAACATACTGAATACATACCTGGAATGAGAGTGGAAACACAGTGAGTTTAGTAAACAGTTTGAAAACAACAGGCATGAACCTTCAGTACAGATTCCTGTTGGTAAATGCAGATTATTTGTGTAATGACTTCATTTCATGCCACATCCATGTGGAAACAAACCACCACAGTTTATGGGCCTCTCTTCTGCCAAACAGAAGGGTGTCTTCAGTACTGAAGCAGTAACTTCTGGGGGTTAAATCTTTTCATTGTCGGTTGTAGGTTGAGTACTGGCTAAAGCAAATGACCAGTGTGCCCATTGCCCATCCAAAATTTCAGGAATATTCTACTGTTAAAAATACAGTTCTCAGTCACCAGTTGATTTATTTGGGGGGAAAAGGTTTGCTTTCCTTCCTACATATATTGGGAATATAACAGGCACGTTTTAAACCACAAGGTGGATTTTGATTCTTCAGTAGTTTCTGCTAATAGCAAACGTCATTTGAGAGTATTTTTCTTGCTTACATGCCTTGTTTAAACTCTGTTTTGGCTGCTTTCTTTTTGGTCCATTGGTGTTTTTTGAGCTTCTGGACTCCTGTTCAAAGTTTAAAGAACAATAACCAGTCAAATGTAAAATAATGTCAATTGAACCAACTGATGACTCAACAGTCAACCAAGTCATCCTGGCCCTGCACCAAATGGACCGAGGCCAAAACCTAAAGTTGGCACCGTCCCCATCCCTGTTCTCCATAGATCTGCACTGAAGCAGAGCCCAGAGTGCAACAGGCTGGTTAATATTCCATAATGAAGTGCTGCACGTGTGAGTGTGTGCCTCCCATTGAGGGAGCCCGTGCTGGGCAGGACCTGGGTCTGCAGGGCTCCCTCCAGAGGGACGGGGGAACAAATGGGGAAATGGGGAAATGGGGTTTGTGCTCCGGGGAATTCAGCAGCCTCGCCTGCTTCAGTATCACCTCTCCTCTGAACAGAGCTTCCTGGAAGGGCTGGAGAAGGAATGGAGGAAAAATAATTCATTTCTGCTTCTCTTGCCCTCTCTTCATCTTTCCCTTCTCCTCTTCTTCTTCCTGCTCAGAGTTAAGGTGTCATTTCTGCTCTGTTATTTGTGTTTGAGTTACATTACTTTTAGTTTCTTTTTTTATATTTCTACTGATATTTGTTGTTGTAAAGCAGGAATTAGCTCTGCAGTGCAGCTAAAAGCATGAGCTGGTGAATAAGTTTGTGTGTCCACATTGATACAGCTTCAGTCCAGACCACTGTTCCACTGGCAGCAGGAGAGTCTTGATTTTGTTGTGTTTTTTCAGAATAGAAGAAATAAACTTCCTAATTGCAGCTCTAAATTTATTTATGTCTTGATGGTTATTTGACTGTGGAAGGACTCTACTGCAGCTTTGAGGCTTTTGGAGAAGAGAAGGTTCCAAGGGACCTTGAAACCCCTTCCAGTGCAGAAAGAGGCTCCAAGAGAGCTGGAGAGGGACTTTGGACAAGGGGGAATGGCTTCCCACTGCCAGGGAGCAGGGCTAGATGGGATACTGAGGGTGGGCAGGCCCTGGCACAGGTACCCAGAGCAGCTGGGGCTGCCCTGGATCCCTGGCAGTGCCCAAGGCCGGGCTGGAAGGGCTTGGAGCAGCCTGGGACAGTGGAAGGTGTCCCTGCCATGGCAGGGGATCTTTAAGATCCTTTCCAATCCAGACCATTCTGGGATTCTATGATTCTACTGCAGTTTAATCTTTTACTGCCTTTCTTTCTGTATCATTAATATTTTTCCATGTATGTTAGAATCAGCTTTCCAGATGTGTCTCTCCTTTCCTAGCAGCATCGTTTTGGCAACCTGCACACAGTCCTGTGATTGACACGAGCACTGGACACGGCTCATGCTGAGGTCATTAATGGAACAAATCCTGTTTAATATTTTAAGTTGAGTTCCTCTGGTACAACATTAATGTGTGCTGGAATAAGGGGTCAGATCCGATCTATGCTGACTGTGGAGGAAGAGCCAAAATGCTGGGGCTGCTCTGAGCTCATGAATCTCTTGTGATCACCACAGAATGTCTCAGTGCAGTTCTGCTGCTGTTGAATTCCAAGTGCTGGCCCATGGAACTGGTGTGTGAAAGGGTCAGTGTTCAGACAATACATTTTTGGGCAGTTAGTTTGGCTCTTGGTTAGTTTGCAAGGTTCAGAAAACTAAAAACCTGCTTCCAAGAAAGGTAAAGCAGGTCTGAGGCTGCTGAGATCTGAAACAGAACCCCAGAGTCCACAGGAGTTGGAAAAGACTTTTAATGTTATCTAGTCCAAGCTGTGCCTGACACCCACCCTGTCCCCAGCCCAGAGCCCCCAGTGCCACCTCCAGCCCTTCCTTGGACACCTCCGGGGATGGGCACCCCAACCCTCCCTGGGCAGTTCCAATGCCTGAGCCCCCTTTCCATGGGGAAATTCCTGCAGTGCCCACCCTGAGCCCCCTTTCCATGGGGAAATTCCTGCTGTGCCCACCCTGAGCCCCCTTTCCATGGGGAAATTCCTGCTGTGCCCACCCTGAGCCTGCCTGGCCCAGCCTGAGGCCGTTCCCTCTCCTCCTGTTCCCTGGGAGCAGATGCCAAATCCCACCTGGCTGTCCCCTCCTGTCAAGAGCTGTGCAGAGCCACAAGGGCCCCCCTGAGCCTTCTTTTAACCAGGCTGAGACATTTCTTGGGATGCACTGAAAATTAAAAAAAACAAACTCTAATTCTACTCAGACTTTTGCATTTTATTGTAAAGTGCATTATTTTGCAGCTGTCCTGGTCCTGGCTCACCTCAGTCTGTGAGCACAGAACATGTCCCTGTGCCTGCAGGTTTGAGATGATCCACAGGCTGTAAATATAGGTAGATCAACTTGCTCTTTTGTCATCCAGCAGAGCTTAAACAATTGGTATGGCCCAGGATGATTTGATTCCATATTTTTATGCAAAGTCTGTATTTGAGTACAGAGGTACTGGCTTCTGTCTGGGTCTCTTTCTTTGCTGCCTCTTTATTTAGAGAAGGAAGGGTGAACAATGAAATTTTAAAAGCAGCACAAAGCTTTGGAAAAGTATGCCTAAATTGATTCATATAGAAATGAATTCTACCCTTGAAGGTAAGACTTTTTGGCCGCTTTACTGGAGCACTGTAATAAATATAAAAGTTTAGAACATATAATTTAATTATCATATTCTGGCCATAAATGCTTTAGGTCTGTAGTACATTTGAAATCCCAAGAGCTCTGGCTGAGGTTGCAGCTGCAACATCAATTACCATTTATCCATTCCAAGAAAGCTCTGCCTGTGCCCTTGAAGCCTTTACGTTCTGGAGAGGCTCCAGCGGGAGCGCGGCCGCTGCTCCGGCGTCACTCGCGGTGATGCCAAGATGGCAGCGGGCGCCATTTCACAGCGGGGCCAGGGCTGGCCTCGGGCTGGGGCCTGTGGAGCTGCCAGCCCCTCCTGGTGCTCCAGAGAGCTGCCGTGCCCTGGGCAGTGTGGGTACCCTGGAGCTGCCAGCCCCTCCTGGTGCTCCAGAGAGCTGCCGTGCCCTGGGCAGTGTGGGTACCCTGGAGCTGCCAGCCCCTCCTGGTGCTCCCAGGGAGCTGCAGTGCCCTGGGCAGAGCGGGTGTTCCTCAGGGATGGGGATGGCTGTGGTGCAGGCTGGAGCTGGAGCTGGAGCTGCAGTGCCCTGGGCAGGGTGGGTGCCCTGGGCAGGGTGGGTGCTCCTCAGGGATTGGGGATGGCCGTGGTGCAGGCTGGAGCTGGAGCTGCAGTGCCCTGGGCAGAGTGGGTGCTCCTCAGGGACTGGGGATGGCTGGGTGCAGGCTGGAGCTGGAGCTGGAGCTGCAGTGCCCTGGGCAGGGCGGGTGCCCTGGGCAGGGTGGGTGCTCCTCAGGGGTTGGGGATGGCTGGGTGCAGGCTGGAGCTGCAGTGCCCTGGGCAGGGTGGGTGCCCTGGGCAGGGTGGGTGCTCCTCAGGGATGGGGATGGCCGTGGTGCAGGCTGGACGCGCCGCTGGCCCTGAGGAGCCCTGGCTGCCAGGGCAGCTTTGCTCTCCATGTGTTGTGTTGGCAGATTCCTGCCCTGCTTCCATGCTGTTGGCATTTGCCAGCACTATTTGTCTGCCTGTACAAGCCCTCAAATCCTGCAGCCAGCTCTAGTTGTGTGTGAAGGCGTGGTAAAAGTTGTGTTCTGGGATAGGGGATGATCCTGAGACTTTGCTGCTTGAGGAATCTCTCGTATTTTAAATTTTTCTGTTATAACCGTGGCATCCCCTAGCAGCATGTACTGTGGCAGGGTCAGGAGGAGGGACAGCCCCTCTGCCTGTGCACCAGGAGCTGCTGTGCCATGAGTTTCTGGCTCTGGCAGTGAAGGAAATTCAGCCGTGGCCTTCCGCAGTGCCACATCCCTCCTCTGCCATTATCTTGGCCGTGTCACAGATGTGCTGCACAAAGCGAGACCGTTAGTTCAGCATCTGATTTCCTGGCTTATCAGGGGTTTTTTAATACAGTGTTTATCTGGGTGTGCGATAAAGGAAACCGTGTTAATCATCCTGGTTCTCAGAGCAGCTGGAAACCAGAAATGCTGAGGGCTTTTTTGTACAGGCTTTGGTTAAATACTCCGGAGTGGATTTTTCATTTGTTGTGGCATCATTGAGGACATGCTTGTCGTCAAGACCTGCACTCCTACCAAAACCATCCAGATCTCCATTTTAAACAGAAAATAGGAAAGAGAGCTGAAGAGTGGGTGGGTCTGTAAGGAAGTTACGTGGAGGGAGGATTTGTGGCTCTGTGAGCAGTCAGCACCCCAGGACACCTTGGCTTGGGGTCTGTCCCCATGGCAGTCTGTGCCTCTGCAGTGGCTCTGTGCCCCCTCTGTGGCACCCGGCCAGCCAGGGCTGGCTCTGTGTCTGCAGAGCTCAGGCAGCCTGGGAGGAAAACCTGGGTTCTTACCAATTTTCAGCCTCTTCAGAATGAAGTGAAAACATTTCAAGAGACAGAAGAGGCCAATGGTTCAGGTTCTCAGCAAAATGCCTTTCTGGAATTATTTCCAACTGGCAAACACACTTCTGTTTTAATAGTCATGACAGGTCTAGTGTCAACAGCATTGGATTGAAATTTCTTCCTGCTTGAACTCAAAACTACTTCCCTGCCTAGGAGGATATAAAAATAATTAATAGTTTCTCTAGTTAATGAAGAAATAAATAAACAATTCAAAAAATGTAATCAGGCAGTGTCCACAGCCTAGTGTTTACATTGTTCTCATTGCTGGAAGATAAGGAGGAGGCCCAGATGGCAATGACATTGAAAATGGTTTCTTTACTCTTAGTTTGGTGATACCACTTACACCAGTGAGTAACTTGCTTTAAGGAATCCATTCCCAGTGGTTGGTTCCGTTGAGCTGCAGAGCCAGCATGTGTGGTGGGCCATGTTTTGGTGTCTGGGGGTGTGAGGAGTGACCCCTGTTTGGACAGAATGTGGTCCAGGCTGACCATCCCTTGCACACACTGGTGAAGAGGGGTGCAGGCTGTAGGCTGGAAATGGTCGGTAATTTTGGCTCCTCAGAGTTCCACTTGCCGTTGTCTCACTAGAGTTGTCTTTTATAGGGTGAGAGAATCGTGCAATGGTTTGGGTTGGGAGGGACCTTGAGGATCAACACGTCCCACCCCTGTGTGTCCCTGTCTGTGTGTCCCTGTCTGTGTGTCGCTGTCCATGTGTCCCTGTGTGTCGCGTGTGTCCCTGTCCGTGTGTCCCTGTGTGTCGCTGTCCATGTGTCCCTGTGTGTCGCTGTCCATGTGTCCCTGTGTGTCCCTGTCCGTGTGTCCCTGTGTGTCCCTGTCTGTGTGTCCCTGTGTGTCGCTGTCCATGTGTCCCTGTGTGTCCCTGTCCGTGTGTCCCTGTGTGTCGCTGTCCATGTGTCCCTGTCCGTGTGTCCCTGTCCGTGTGTCCCTGTGTGTCCCTGTCCGTGTGTCCCTGTCCGTGTGTCCCTGTGTGTCGCTGTCCATGTGTCCCTGTCCGTGTGTCCCTGTCCGTGTGTCCCTGTGTGTCGCTGTCCATGTGTCCCTGTGTGTCACTGTCCGTGTGTCCCTGTCCGTGTGTCCCTGTGTGTCGCTGTCCGTGTGTCCCTGTGTGTCGCTGTCCATGTGTCCCTGTGTGTCCCTGTCCGTGTGTCCCTGTCCGTGTGTCCCTGTGTGTCCCTGTCCGTGTGTCCCTGTGTGTCGCTGTCCGTGTGTCCCTGTCCGTGTGTCCCTGTGTGTCGCTGTCCATGTGTCCCTGTGTGTCGCTGTCCGTGTGTCCCTGTGTGTCGCTGTCCGTGTGTCCCTGTCCGTGTGTCCCTGTGTGTCGCTGTCCGTGTGTCCCTGTGTGTCGCTGTCCATGTGTCCCTGTGTGTCCCTGTCCGTGTGTCCCTGTCCGTGTGTCCCTGTGTGTCGCTGTCCGTGTGTCCGTGTGTGTCGCTGTCCATGTGTCCCTGTGTGTCCCTGTCCGTGTGTCCCTGTGTGTCGCTGTCCGTGTGTCCCTGTGTGTCGCTGTCCATGTGTCCCTGTGTGTCCCTGTCCGTGTGTCCCTGTGTGTCCCTGTCCGTGTGTCCCTGTGTGTCGCTGTCCGTGTGTCCCTGTGTGTCGCTGTCCATGTGTCCCTGTGTGTCCCTGTCCGTGTGTCCCTGTCCGTGTGTCCCTGTGTGTCGCTGTCCATGTGTCCCTGTGTGTCACTGTCCATGTGTCCCTGTGTGTCACTGTCCGTGTGTCCCTGTCCGTGTGTCCCTGTGTGTCCCTGTCCGTGTGTCCCTGTGTGTCGCTGTCCGTGTGTCCCTGTCCGTGTGTCCCTGTGTGTCGCTGTCCATGTGTCCCTGTGTGTCGCTGTCCGTGTGTCCCTGTGTGTCGCTGTCCGTGTGTCCCGCTGCCCAGGCTGTGTCTGTCCATCCCCTGGACAGGAGCCCTCCCCAGCCGTTGCCACGCCCGCCTGCTGCAGGTGACCCTTGAGCCGGGGTTGAAGTCCCTGGTGAATGATTAACCCTGGAATGGCTTTAATTAAACACCTTGATTTCTGCACAGCTCGTTACCGGGGCGCCATCTTCGTTAAGCCTTTCCATTTTCCCCCTTCATCAAACTTGCCCATTTCACCCCCTTAATTAAGGTTTCCCATTTTGACCCCCACACTTTCTGTTGACTGGAAATGATAAACACATCTATACAAATAAATAGAATCAGATTGTGTATGAATAGCTTCTGAAAAATACATGGGAATGTACTAAGTTTAGTACCCCATACCAATACCTTGCCTCCCAAAATGAAATTTAATCAAAGTTTTTACAGATTTGGAAGGCTGAAAATTGGGAGATTTTTTTCCTCTCTCATCTGTGCTGCTTGATTTTTTCTTTTATCTAGATAGGACTCATAGTTTATTAGGGTTTGTTGAGTTGAAAGTAGTTTCTGTAAATACTGAAAGGTGTTCCATTATTATATTACCTCAGAGTGTAATTTCCCTGCCTTACCTCTTCCTTAGGAAGTGGTCATTTGCCTTTTGCTGTGTATCACTGTGTAGGTGAGAGATGTACACTGCGTGTGGCTCGTGCAGGAGCCCTGCAGCCCCTCCTGGTGCTGCTCCACAAGCGGGGCTGGCTGGCAGCTCTCCACACAGTCAGTGAATATTGCGCTTATCTGATACAGCCAGGCTGGGGAGATATGCCTGCAGCCCGGATTGGATTGCTGGCTACTGCTGTATTAATCAATGTAATCATTTATTTTTAGTTTTAGATGTCATATCATCTGTTTTCTTTCTCATATTACATTTTCTGTGGTGCTGGTACAGAAAATGAGCCCTGTTTAAAAATTAAAGGTGACTGAAAAGTTTCAGTGGAATATGTTTGGCACTGTCATGGTTTCCCTGACAGCTAATGAATGTTTCCTTAAAAATGCTTTTGTCAGAAATTCGAGAGATATAAAGAGTTTTATTTTTGTATCTAAATTAGCAGTCTTCAAAACTATACATAGAAAGATGTTTCCATCTTTTTAATAATTTTAATGAAGCGAAGTTCTCAAGTGCTATATTTCTTATTTAAACTCATAGCTTCTAGCCCGTACTTCAGTGTTTAATCTGAAATATTTATTATTAGAAAAGGAGCTATTGGGCCTAAAGTTTTAGAGAAAATAAGGCATCTTAGAGTAGCCAGATAGTGACTGCTCCTTGTAGAAGGGGTATTGCTTAGTTTTGAGGTAAGTGTTGGGGTTTTTATTTGGGTTTTTTTTTTGTATATGGTGGTCTAAAAGTAGAGAAACAATTTCTTCTTCCAAACGTGTCAGTGAGCTGGGGAGAGAAGAAAAAAAAATGAAAGAAGAAAGTAATACGTGCATCACATGAAAGGAAGCAAAGCTTTGAGGTCAAAATTACTTGTCTGATGATCAGACAGGAAAGCTGTGAGAGAGCAAAGAACCAAGGGTGGCTCTCAAGCCTGAGGTTCTCCTCTGGTCTCTGGGCTCCTTCTGAGATCTCCACGGAGCAGCAGGGCTGGCCAGAGGCAGCAGAGCAGGAGCAGAGGTGGATCCTCAGCTGCCTTGCCAGGAGGTGTGAGCTCCTGCAGCCAGGAGCTGCAGTTCTGTGCTCAGAGGGGACGGGGCAGTGCCCCTCCATCCCTCCAGAGCTGCTCCTGGAGCTCTGTGCCCCTGAGGAGGGCAGGCCTGCTGAGCCTGTCACTAAAGATGTGTGTTCCTAGGCACATGGAGTTGGTGGGACTGGCTTGGGTTTCATTCTGCCACGGCTCCAGTGCTGCGGGGTGCGTTGTGCAACCAGAGGGGTTTATCAGAGCTCTTTAAAAGAAGGGTAGTTAATTGGAAGAGCCAGGAAAGCCATGCCATGGGTGATGAGCAGGGGTGCAGTCCCTCAGTGAGCCCTCTCCAGCTGACAGACACGTTGTGGGGGCTGGCAGCCTCGTGGCAGAGCCACGGAGGAGAAGTGTTGAGCATTCCAGAGATGCTTCTGAGCGCAGAGCAGCGATGTGACAGATTCGAGTTCTTTTCCAAGTTCTGGAAAGAAGCATGCTTCCCTTTGGGAAAAGAGGGGCCTTTTTCTTCCCTTTTTCCTCAAGTTTGACTCATTCTCCTCCATTCCTGCTGCCAGCCTTTCCTGCTGAGGGCTCTGCACCGCTCTTGTTCTGGTCTTACTCTGCTCTCCTCTTCCCACTTCTCTTGCAGCACGCTGAAGCTGTTGCTGTGTTCCTGTCTGGTGTTTTCTCTTCTGCTCAGCCTCTCTGCTCTGAGACACAGCTCAGCTTCTCCCCACCTCAGACTCTGCTTTTAGGGGGTTTGCACATCCCTTAGGTCTTTGCCTGCCAGTGCTGTCTCATTTTTTCCCCCTAATGCAAGTAATTTTCACTTCTCTCTGCCTTCTGGTTCCATTTTTGTCAAAGTGAGAACTTCATTGACACATTTATTGTGGTTTGACTTTGATCCCTCTGTGTTTGAGTGGGAGGATCCTGCTCCTTGTCTTTTGATTGCCTCAGTCCCTGTAGGAAAGGACAAGCACAATGGCAAAGTCCTTTGGACACTGGATGGACCATTTCTCAGGTGCTCCCTGGGGATGGGACATATGGACCTGTGCAAAAGCAGAGCTCTCAGGTGTTGGAATGTCTTAATTTGGGATGGAATTTTAAGGTTTGCGTGAGCGTGTTGGAGCTGTGGTTTTTTTTAAATGTGTGACCAAATCTGGTCAGACTTCCTTGAGGAGGGGAAAAGGAATTTTCCATGCAAAAGCCATCCCACATACAAATGCTAAACCCACATCAGGGAACGTGGATGGTCTGGAGAGTTTCCAAGGCGAGGCACCAAAACCTTAAATAAAAGTGTCATTTTTCTAGCTTCATCTGGAGAGTGGCTGGAACCCTGGTGAACAGGATTTTCTGTGAAAATCAGTTTCAAGTGAAGCAGGCAATACAGAAATCATGTTTTAGCCATCTCAAACTTAGCTGGGAATCACAGAATAGCTGGGGTTGGAAGGGACCTCTGGAGATCATCCAGCCCAACCTCCTGCCCAGGCAGGGTCACCTGGAGCAGGGGACACAGGAGCGTGTCCAGGTGGGTTTGGGATGTGTCCAGAGAGCGACACTCCCTGAGCTCCTGGGCAGCTGTTCCAGTACCTGCCACCCTCCTTGGAAGGGAGTTCTTCCTCACGTGGAGGTGGATGAACTCAACCTGTGGGCCTTTGCAGGGCTGTGGGGCAGCGCCTGGCTGGTCTGTAGGATCAGGGTTGGTCTGTAAGAGTGCATGCAGCTCTCTTCAGGCCAGAGAAGATAAGCCACTGTAAGAGCAGCCCCTGAGCCCTGGCCCAGCACTGCTGGGTCAGCCCTGAGGATTAGGAGCAGCTCCAAGGTGATTAGGATGGATTGTTTGTTGTTCCAAGAGGGATTTGGGTTTTTCCCTTAACAAACTGATCCTTCATTTGTAGCTGGGCTGGGTGTTTACATCCAGATCCTGAAATGAAGGATATTTCACTCTTCTCCTGAACTGCTGGGGTGCAACCATCACTCGTTACTGTGAATATTTGTTGCTATATGGCCCAATTTGCACGGCTTCTTGCATAACAGCATCCCAGTGGAGCAGCCGGTGGTGCTGCTGGGAAGGGAGCCCTTGTGCAGACTGCAGGGAATGTGGCAGTAATGGAAACAATATGGAGTAAGAGCGTGTTTAAAGAGTCAATTTTAAAGGCTGGGATAATTGTGCAAGAAACTTGGCTTCAGAAACGTGTAAGGGAAGGAATCTTGATGCAGCCAAATAGGCCGTGAAAAATCCATACAGCTTTTCTGGGGTTTTACAGAAGTCCTTGTTTAACTGTTTCTGGTGCTCTCTGTGTGCAGAACTGCCCCACCAAGCTGTTCCTGGCAGGTGCCAGCCCTCTGCTCGCCTCCATCCCAATTAAAGGTATTTTTCTGCTTTGTTTCAGCCCTGGAATGAGGTCAGATGTAAGCTCTTCTCCATCCACAACCTCAGCAACTACGGGACCACCTCCCAAGCTCTGCCTGGTGTGCTCCGACGAGGCCTCGGGGTGCCACTACGGTGTCCTGACGTGTGGCAGCTGCAAAGTCTTCTTCAAAAGGGCAGTGGAAGGTAGGACCTCCTGATAAATATGATAATAAATATGAGATCCCCACGCACACCATCCATTTTCAAACCCAGCATCCACGGTTTTGCGAGAATCCTACTGAACAACCCACCCATTAGATCACTGATCTTGTCATGGTAAATCACATTGATAATGGTGCATTATCCAAAGCATGGATTCCATTCACATTGATAAAATGCTCCCATTCACTCAGTGTAAAAGAATTTATTGTTGTTTTGGCTTTTGTCTCTTTCATTTTCTTTCACTGTTGTTTTTGTTTATTTGTCCCGTTTTGTACAGATATTTGTCTGTGTGCAATGGATTTGTAAAGTTTGTGATTTTTCAATTTACGATTAGTTGGTTTGTGTAGAAAACTTACATGGAACTTGGTGAATCCGTTGTGTGTGAGGGTATTGTAGTTTTCCTGTAAACAATGTTGGTTGAATTGCATCCATGTCCCTGGGTGTTATTTGCAGGGACACTGGGTACCAGGGGCGTGTGTGGGATTGGATCACTGAGATTTCTGTCCAGTTGTGATTAGAGAAAACCATTCTGGAAAACAGAGATGATGGAAAACTAATGTGAATGAGGGCTGTGTGGATTTTGGGTGCGTCAAAAGCCATTTTGTGAGGGACCAGGTTGTACCTCAAGATCTGACTGTGCTTCAGTATCACATGAAGAAAAACTGGAGCATATTCCCAGTGATTCTGAGGTGATTCCTCAGATCTGAAGAGCATCATTCCTAGTTCTGGCCCTCAGGGTTTCCTGTCTTGTGCCTCCCTCATGCAGCCCTCTCTGAACCAGGCTCTTTCTGCTGACATTTGTGCAAGCTGGGGTCACTGGAGGAGAGGGAAGGCTCTTTGACAAAGACAAGCCGCCATTCAGTCCTCAGCATCAGCACTTTCCCCCAGTTCTGGCTCACCAGGTGCCATGGGGAGCTCCATGGAAGGGCAGAGCCCCTCGGAGGGATCAGCAGAGTCAAGTTCATGTGGTGGTTTCTGCTGGTCACAAAGGGCTGTTGGCTCTGTGGCAGCTGAGGTATAACAGGGCAGTACGAGCTCAAGTGCAAAGCAAATAATCATCTGTACCTTTGATTAAAACATGGTCACCAGAGATCCCTCAGAGGACAATTTGTAAGGCAGCTGGACAGGTGCCATAGCCATGGGTTTGCCTGTTCTCAAGCTTAAATAAATCACAAAAGTATTGATACAGGAAGGAATCACTCCAGTGATTCCTTTTGGGTTTGACACACCATAAATCAACTGTCTTGGTATTAAAAGTAAAGTGTAAGCAGGCTTGTGGCAATAGTTCCTCGAGGCTCACCTCTGCTTCCATTTTGACTGTGCCACAAATTATCCCACTTCTCACAGAATCCCAGAACCATTAAGGTTGGAAAAGACCTCCAGGTTCATCAAGTGGAGCCTTTGATGGATCACCACCGTGTCAGCTGGGCCACAGCACCAAGGACTGAGCACCCTAAACCCTTCCATTCCATGACAGGGATGTGCAGGACTGCTTCCAGGATCCGTTAGTCCTAGTCCTCACTTTAAGGAACAAATAATTCGGTTTTGTCTTTTATAGGCATTTTTCTTATTAGGAACACATGTAAAAAGAATTTGTTTCTGCAATATCCTTTTTATTAGTGGCTGCCAGGCACCTGTTAGTGCTCAGATCAAGCTGACTCTGCACACTCATTCTCCGGCCTTTAGCCAAAGCCCTTTTTTCCACCTTTGCCTCCAGGCCTGTGTACTGTGACAGAAATAGTCACAGAAACTGGAAGTGTCAGTGTCTAGAAGTCAGTATAGAGTGCATTTTTTCAGCAAAGAGTAGAACTAGAGGAGAAGAGGAAGGGTGAAGGTGGGACAGCAGCTGTCGATTTATGTGCAGCTCTTCAGGCAGCCAGGTCTTTCTCCAGGAGCCCAGGCTGGCCAGAGACAGCTTTTTCTCTTCTGATTTCGTGGTGTTTCAGAGCCCAGAGCCCTTGTGACTGAGTTTCTCCAGCCCCAGCCCTGCTCAGCTCCCAGCCCTTCAGCCTCCAAGTACCAACCTGGATCCTCCAGCTCCTCACACTCCCTCCCTGCAGGCTCCCCAGCACCTCCCTCCTGCTTTGCTCCAGATCAGCCTTCTTCGGCAGCACTTCCCATTCCATCTTCCAGACTCTTTTGTCTGCAATTCCCAACCTTTTTTAGGCTGCTGTGCTCAAATGGGCACAGAGCTGTTGGTGCCACAGTGCGTCAGAGCCCCGGTGCCAGCGGGGCTGTGGGCAGCACGGGGATGGGGATGGGGATGGGGATGGGATTGGGATTGGGATTGGGATTGGGATGGGATTGGGATTGGGGATGGGATGGAGATGGCATTGGCCAGCCTCTGAAAAATGCCCCTGTGTGCCCCAGATCCCCCTGGAAACTCCTGCCTTGGCTCACTCCTGGTTTTTAGCAGAGTATTTGTGGAGTGCCTGGGCTTGAGCAGCAGAGAGAACTGGAGCACATTCCTTTGGCTGCTGGCACAGCCCTGGGCAGCAGGAGGACATGGAGCACCAACTTCCCTTCATTCTCCCCCAAAACGGTCATGGGACAAGAGACTTTGGTGTAGCATAATACAAAGAAATGGTGTAGCTTGGTCCTAGAAAAGGCAAGAATAGGTGAGCAGTAAATACAAGAAACGAAGCGTTTGTGGAGAGGAAGCTCTTTGTTAGGAATAGAATGGAGCAGCTCAGGAGCAGCCTCACCTGAGTGCCTGTGTTCATGTGTGAAACTGTGGTCTCATCAGACAGGAGGGACAGGGAGCTGTTGTTGTCTCTGCTGCACTGCAGTGCTGGCACATGGGCATCAGTTCATGTTCTGTGTGTGTTTCTGTGTGTTAGGATGCTAATGGCAACCAGAATGGTGAGGGGAGGATCTGTTGTCTGAATTAATCAAACACAAAGCTGGCACAAGGGTCAGGAAGGCTCCTCTTCCCTGAGTGGAAGAGGTGGGGCAGTCATTCAGAAAAACATTCCTTGGAATATCAGCTTGAGACGCTTCACAGGAGAAGTTTGGCCAAAGCCATAGGAATGAACTCTGCCTGCCCATAATTTTCACAGCTGACTTGTAAGAAATTCCTTCTCCAAGCTGTTTTCCTGTGAGAAAACTCTTGGACTCTGTTGTTAATAGTTCAGTATTTGGAAAATCTGTTTGTTTCTCACAATATTGTACTGTCAGTACTTTGCAATACAGAGTAAAAGCCCAGGCTGCAGCTTTCTGCCCTCTGGAAAAACATGCTCCTTGACCCCTGTCTGGGAGAAGGATCTATTCTTTAGTAATACCTTTCCCTAAATAAGTTACATTCAGACATTCATTCACTCACATAAGTCATATAATTAAGAATAGATACTTCTGTTGCCCTGCTCTAGGCAGCTAAGCAATACAGTTATTTTAATGCATGTACTTCAACTTGTTGTGTTTTCAGGGCCAGTTTTGCTCTGAATCTGTGAATTCATAAAACTGTCAGAGAGTTTGGTTTGTCCAGGTCAGGCTGTAAGTTCCAGGAAGGTTTCATGGCTGTCAAGCTGATGAAGCTGTGTCTGTGCTCTGTAGAAACGTTTACAAGTGTTTTCTCAGAGTGTGTTTGTGCACATTATTTATGTCTCTTGTCAAACTATTTAGAGAAATGGGAAACCTGCTGTAGAAGGAGGCTTTGGTAAATGCAAGGGGAAATAGTTTTAAAAATAGAAGTTGCCAGTCTTAACAAATAAACAATAATGTTTTTACCTAAATGTATTGGCTTGGAGGTCTAAACATGAGAAATGGCTTTGGATATGTGAAGTCAGGTGGGTACCGATGTTCTTGCAAGGCAGGCAGCGCAGCAAGGGAAGGTTTGCTGTGCTCCTTACTGTCACTGGGGCTGGGCTGAGCGGGTCTGTGCGTGGGGAGCTGATGTTTGTCTGTCTGCGTTTGTGCCAGGGCAGCACAACTACCTGTGTGCCGGCAGGAACGACTGCATCATCGACAAGATCCGCAGGAAGAACTGCCCCGCGTGCCGCTACCGCAAGTGTCTGCAGGCGGGCATGAACCTGGAAGGTAACAACCCTGCCCGCTGGGCTGCCCAGGGGAACTGCTGGGGAAACTCTGGGGAAACTCTGGGGAACTGCTGGGGAAACTCTGGGGAAACTCTGGGGAACTGCTGGGGAAACGCTGGGGAAACTCTGGGGAACTGCTGGGGAAACTGGGGCAGCTGCTGGGGAACTGCTGGGGAAACTCTGGGGAAACTCTGGGGAACTGCTGGGGAAACTCTGGGGAAACTCTGGGGAACTGCTGGGGAAACTCTGGGGAACTGCTGGGGCTGCTGCTGGGGCAACTGCTGGGAACTGCTGGGGAAACTCTGGGGAAACTCTGGGGAACTGCTGGGGAAACTCTGGGGAACTGCTGGGGCTGCTGCTGGGGCAACTGCTGGGGAAACTCTGGGGAAACTCTGGGGAACTGCTGGGGAAACTCTGGGGAACTGCTGGGGAACTGCTGGGGCAGCTGCTGGGGCTACTGGGGAACTGCTGGGGCAGCTACCTGGGCTGCTGCTGGGGAAACTCTGGGGAACTGCTGGGGAAACTCTGGGGAACTGCTGGGGCAGCTTCAGTGTGTGCTGCATTCTCTGGGCATTGTAAGGAGACACAGCAGGGCTTGTGCTGAATCTTCTCCTGTCTGTGCTCACTTGCTGGCCCTGTGTGTCCAGCACAAGTGAGGCACGCACACAAACAGGGATTGTTCTTCATCCCTCTCAGCACATAGGTCTCGTGGCTTTTTCATGGAATGTGGGACAGCAGAACTCTTGGAGAACACCTGGAGGGAGGGGTAACACCTGTGGGAGGGTGTGCTGTCTGAGTGACCTGGCTCTGAGACCATGGACAGGGATGGGAATGGGGATTGCATCTTCTAGCTGAGGAAAATTGAAATACTTCTGTTCATGCTGTGGATACTTCTTAAATATCTGACAAAATCTCTCTAGAAGGCGTTGGTTAAATTTAACATACCACCACATCATTGTCCTCTGCTGAGTCCTGAATGACTCCTGAGAATCTGAAGGCCACATCAACCAGAGATTTAGCAGCACTTGTAAAATCGCATAAAGCACTTTTATTAGTGTCAGCTTCATTTTATGTTTGCTATTTTTCCCTGAGCGGCAGAGATTAACGCAGCACTTACTAGTGCAGTTATCCTGGTGGTACGTGTGTGATCAAAATTGTCAGATAAAATAAAAATGTCAAAGATGTATTTGTCAGCTCCAAGGATGAACAGAATTTCATTTCAGTCAGAGCTAACATCCTTGGTGAGGTGGAAGTGATAAGTTAAAGAGATCAATGAAGCACAGACTGGTGTCTGAGCTGGCACATCCTCCCTCCTGTGCTCCCAGCCTCCCTCAGGAGGACACAGCACCACTTCTCCTGGGCTTCTCCTGGCTGGGGAGAGGGAGGCTTTTGTGGCTGAGAGGAAAAAGGAATCTAGAAACTCAGGAGCACAAAATGGAAGAACCCAGAGCAGTGTGAAAGGGTGAAAAACACCCTGAAAACAAGGATTTTTGGAACAGAACAAGGATTTTGAACAGATGGAGAAGTGGTCATGCAGAAAGGCAAACTGGGAGGCAGCATAAAGTGCAGAACAGACTAAAATCCAGTTTATCTTGTCTATTTTAGGGTCACAGTTTAGGAACGACCGTTGTTGAAAAGAGAATTAAATTTGCATGTTTTTTAGGCAGTAATTTCTTTTTGAAAAGCCCCCAGCTGCATCCCCAGTGCATAAACAGTGGCTGAAGCAAACCAGTGAATGTTCAGAAGAGACCCCAGTGTCCAGCCCATCAGTCCTTGGGCCCCTTGCACTCTCCTGACTTCCTGCTGGGCTTTTTCCAGGAGCCTGGCCTGTTTTGGGTTTCTCCCAGTTTCTGGTGCCTACAGTGGATCTCACTGTTAGGTATTGGGTAGAAAATGAACTTATTTTTAAATTAATTAATTAATTCATTCATTCCATCGTGCAGTATTTTAATTGACCCATTCTTGTCCTGAGTTAAAAGTGGCTCCTTCTAGTCACTTGATAATTTTCTATTTGTGTTTTTTACCATAAAATCATTAAGGTTGGAAAAGACCTCAGGTCCATCAGTCATCCTTTTGGCCCAGCATATCATCCTTTTCTGGAACTTTCTTTTTTTCTATTGCATGGGGTTTTGGGGCCTGGGGGACTGGAAAAACATCAAACTGTCAAGCTGCAGGTACCAGAGATTTACACAGCACAAAGATGATATTTTGTACTCCAGCCTTTATTTCCTTGAGTTCTCATTTCCGCTCCCACCGTTAATTGGTGTTCCTTGGCACCCTCTCTCTTTGTGATGTGCTGGAAGAAAAGATTTATTGTTAAGTTTTATGCCTGTAAAAAAACGGCCTCATAATTTTTTTGGCTTTTCATGCTGCATTTTACAGTTAAACTTGGCAATTAATTAGTTTTTTCTGCAGTCTTCGCTCGGAATTTATTTCAATTTTTTGAGGAATTTTTATTTTTTTCCAGTTCTTTGCCCTGCTCTGCCTGCAGTGGGCTGGCTCTGGCTGCCAGTGGAGGGGGGCAGTGCCTGGTGGCCCTGGGGGTGGTGGCAGGTCCCTCGCCCACCTGGCTCAGGTGCTGGGGCCATCTGCCCCCAGGCAGGGAGGAGGAGGAAGCCTCTGCAGCCTGGTGGATGCCAGATGCAGGAGGCTGGGGCTTGGGGGGGTTTTGTAGGTTTTGAACAGAAAAGCTTGGATGCTTTTCTCTCCATGCTGAGTTTATCTGTGGGGGTTATCTCCTGTAAGGTGCCCTAAGGAGCTGGCTTTAAATTAGTGGTATTTTTATTATTGAAAATTAATTGCACAGAAATACATTATCTCAACCTTCTTTTTTTTTTTTTTTTTTTTTTGAGGTACAACTATATATCTAAGTCAGGACTGGTAACAGCCTGATAAAAATTCTTGCATAATAATTTCTCTTATCAGATCTGTTTATTTTGATTATAATTTTATCAGGCTTTCTGGGCTGGAAATGCTCCATCCAGGTGTCTGCAGGAAGCTGAAGGCATGTGCTTCTAAATTTAAGTCAAAGCAGTTCATTTGCTCTTCAGAACACGGATAATGGGGCAAAAAAAAGCCAGAATATAAAAGGATTTTGAAGCAGCCATTTCAAAATTGAGAGGAGAATAACAAGAAGCTCTTTGCTCCAAGGAAACAACTCTTGCTATTCCCTCATGGCAGGCTTGGCACATGTGGCCAGTCTACAAAACTTTGGGAAAATGCAGTTTGTACAAGGTCTGTAGGGGATTCCTTGTCTTTGGCAGTTGGTTTCTGAAGGCTCTGCTGCAGCCAGGGCCAGGAGGGGGATCTGGGTGCTGCCACTGCAGCCTCGGTGCCTTTAGGGTGCTCAGGGATCCTGAACAGCTCAGGAGGGCCTTGGAATGCACGACCACGCTACGTGATGCTTTTATGGGCTACAGATTTATGTCAGGAGCTCCAGAGCAGAAATCAGCTGATGAACTGAGGCACCCAGGGAAGGAGCTGGGCTCCTTTGGTCCCTGTTAGAGAGGGAGCTCCTTCCGTGTGGCCGCCTGCATCCAGGAGAGCCAGAGCCAAGCAGGAGACTCCATTAGGGACAAGATGCTAATAAAATTGTTGCTCCAACTTTTTGTAGTTTACAGTTAACATCTCTGTGTGATGTTTTATTTATTTGGCGAATGAGTTTTATGGTTTAATTACGCAGCAGTGATTTATATGCAAGAGAGCTGGCAAGAGAAAAAGCTCCTCCTGCCCAGCATTTTAGAAAAAAAACATTTTCCCTGGCTCGAGAGATCCAGTAACTTCTTACCCATTAAATATTTTTTTTTTCCTTTCTTTTGCCTAGTTTCTATGTTTGCTATTTAAAGGAACCTTTAAAGTATGCAGTCCTGCAGATATTTCCAGTGGTGGAATTGAGCCTTGTATTTTAAGGTCAGCCTTGCATTTTAGGGTCAGCCTCGTAAGGTACCTGCGGACACAACTGGGCATTTTGAAGCATTGGCATAAATGTGACTTTTATTGAAATGTGAGGTATTATTTTCGCTGGAAGTTTGCTTGGAACGCGTGTGAAATTCCTGGCTTTGCAAAGCGATGCCGCGCAGGTTCCGCTGCCCTGCTGCCAGCTGTGGGGGCGGGAGAGCAGCGTTTCCTCTGCTGTGTTTATCTCTGGGTGGCCATTTCCAGCCCTCACCTGCGCCTTCCCCACCCTTTGCAGCCCGCAAGACCAAGAAGAAGATCAAGGGGCTGCAGCAGGGCGGCGCGGCGGGCGCGCGCGAGGCCCCGGAGGCGGCCGGCAGCAAGAGCATCGTGCCCGCCTCGCTGCCGCAGCTGACGCCCACCCTGGTGTCCCTGCTCGAGGTCATCGAGCCCGAGGTGCTCTACTCAGGCTACGACAGCTCCCTGCCCGACTCCAGCTGGAGGATCCTCTCCACCCTCAACATGCTGGGCGGCCGCCAGGTGGTCGCTGCGGTCAAGTGGGCAAAGGCAATCCCAGGTGAGGCACAGGCACAGGGGGTGCTGCCTGCAGGCTTCCTGCTGAGCCTAAATCTGCCTTTCTGCCCTCAAAGCTGTGCACGTGAGCTGTTGGTACTACTGGGGCTTCTTCACGGCTCAGGTGCTTCCGCAGCAGAAAAGTGGAAAAAATTAGAGATGCAATCATTTATTTGCCACAAACTAGGTTAATTTATTCACTCTGACCATTGAATATTGAAATTCTTACTTAAACGGGTATTTGTTGTAAAAGTATTACAGAGAACTGTTTGTATTAGCTCTGTCTCCACCTCAGATTCACAGAATGCCAGAATGTTTTGGGTTGGAAGGACCTAAAAGCCCACCCAGTGCCACCCCTGCCACGGCAGGAACACCTTCCCCTGTCCCAGCCTTCCCCTGCTCCCAGCCCCATCCAGCCTGGCCTTGGGCACTGCCAGGGATGCAGGGGCAGCCACAGCTGCTCTGGGCACTAAATTATTTTTTGAATGCTTTTAGCAATGAGGTTCTCTTGACTTCTGCAGCCCAACATCACTGTGCTGGCTCACTGGGTCTGCGTTCATGGGTGGGTCTTTCCTGACTCCCCCTCACTGTCCAGCTCCAGGGTAGAAGTCAAGGAGTTACTTTCCCTCCAGCTCTGCTCAAACTGACTCTTACCTGGGCTAGGAGGGAGGTTTGCTGCTGTTCTGGCTCCCACCTAAAGATGCAGTGAGACACAGAAGAAGGAATGTCAGATCTCAGCCTTGGACGTGACCCGTGGTATCTGTCTTGGAGAGGCCAGGGCCAAGAGGAGCTGAAGATGTTTGTTCCTACAGAACAAAGCCCAGTGTTTATCTCCCTCTCGCCCCTGTCAGGGCTCTTCACTACCTGTTCTCAAAATCCCTGGCAAAAACACCTCCATGACGCATAGGTTGCCCAAAAATAACATCACAGAACAGGTCTGCCAAAAAAAAAGAAAAAAGCCTGATAATGAGATTTATGAGTCATAACTGTGTCTCTTTGAGCAGGGGAAATAAATTAACAGTGGGAAAGAAAGGCTGGAAAACTCAAATACATCCATGCCCAGCAGAGATGTGACTGGAGAATCGTGTGGGGTCTGGTGGACAAGGTGGGGCAGGTTGGACTCGGTGATCTTGGGGGACTTTTCCAGCCTCAGTGATTCTGGCATTCTGTGTCAGGGCTGTTTGCACTGGGCACTTGTGCTGAATTAGCTCAGTCTGCTCCAGGAGAGGCTCACATGCACACACTTCCTTCTGGGACAGGTTGTTGGGAGACCATCTGGTATTCCCAGATCCAGATTTAGATTCCATTTTATAAAACACTTCTCTGTTCATCATCTCTGCTGAGCAGAGATGTTTGTAATTAGCCAAACCCTTTGGGTTAGAGCTTATGCTCTCAATGAAAATGCCAATCTTCTCTTTAATAGCTACATTAATAGCAACTATTCTTATCATTTTTATCTCCTTTCTTTTGTTTGCTGAGGTGGTTCCTCATGAGTGTTTAATTTGTATATCCTGCTCCTGTTGTAGCCCATCAGCCATGCTGACAGCACGCCAGCATTCCTTGCCAAACCCTTTAGCTGGGATTTCAAAATAACCTTTTCCTGGGGAGGGTTTGAGCACACATTTCAAGGTTTGACCCAGAAAGGCTGGAATCACTTTGAAACCCTTTTTTTTGTAATGTGGAGGCAGAAGCTGGTCATTGCTGGTGGCTCCAAAGCCAGGGGCTGTGTTCAGACCCACCAAGTTAGTAACACGTTCATCCACTGGCTCTGTCTGTTGGAACAGCTTCAGGAAGCAGCTCTTCAGATGTTATGAGCCCTTTAGATGTCAGATGCTTAATAAAAATAGATAAAATCAGCTTGTATTCAGGTTCTAATAATGGCTCCGTATGGCACGATGGTTTCTTGGTAAGTGTAGGCTGGATCTGATATGAGCTGGTGCTGCAGATCCAAAGCTGGTGGCATTTTCAGACTCTTTGAGGAACCAGTTGCCAGGTTTTACTCATTTCCTCCCTGTTCAGTTGGCTCTGTTCATGCTACATGTGAGATTAGAAGCAGTTCATGCTGGTAACCAGTGCAGTGCTTATTTTGTAGGTTCAGTGTGCAATTGTTGTTGAATAAGAACAACATTTGATATTAAATCATTTATTGTCTAGCAGGCTGCTCTTGTGAAAAGGAGCTAACCCTGTTATTTTTGGAAGGCAGCCCAGTGAATTACAGTGTATGTGAACTATTATCGTTGCCTTTGTGATGTATCTGCCTGACCATCAGCTCCAGATAACCACACATACATCTACTGCGATTTTTTTAATATTACATCTCTTTTACTCCCTGTGGTACCTGTGCACTGATAACACAGCAGTTGTGCTGCTCATAACCCTGCTCCTTTTCCAAGCCCTGCAACTTTTTTGTCCTTTGTTGCTTTTTTTGCAACTGACACCCTGATCCCCCCCCCATTCGTATTTCCCCAGGTTTCCGAAATTTGCACCTGGATGACCAAATGACCCTTCTGCAGTACTCCTGGATGTTCCTGATGGCTTTTGCTTTAGGCTGGAGATCCTACAAGCAGTCCAATGGCAACCTGCTGTGCTTTGCTCCAGACCTGATCATTAACGAGTGAGTGGGAGCTGCCAGAGCTGGGCTGTGCCTGGGGTGGGTTCGGGCTGCTCAGGGCTCACAGACACCCCCAGCACCTCTCCTTCCCCCCTGGATTTCTGCAGCAGCTTGCTTAGCATTTCCCACTAGGTCAAACGGAAGGTAATTGAGATATTAAGTGTATTTATAGCCAGAAGTTTTTGTGGGAGGTGTTTGTGCTTTAACATTCCATATTGTGACTGTTCCTGCACCATTCACTAGAATCATTCATTTTATCAGAGCCAACACAGTCACAGCTAAAAATATGCCTGGGATGGAGAGCAAAGTTTGGCAAATTGCATAATGTTCTGTCTGTTTAGTGTATCAGAGAGGCAATATGGCCCTCGGAGTTTGCCAGAGTGAAACATTTCTGTCTGGTCTGATGGGATTAGGGCTGAAAAGACAAGATTAAAGATGGAACAACCTGCCTGATTTACATTTTCTTGTTGAACTTTGTTGTCAACGTTCAAGCCAAGCTGAATTTGGTGGAATGTTTGAACAGATATTTTCTTGCACCACACATCCTTTTCCTTGTATTTTTCCAGGCTTGTGTTGTGCAGTAATTCTGTACTGTGGAAGAGGGGAAGAGGGAATTTGAGATTGTTGAGGTGGTTGGATCTTATTCGTGTGTCTCTTTTCTGGTTTTGATATGGAATCAGTACTTTTAGCCTGCTTTGGCACAGTTTAACATTTTTGGTCCTATTTCACTTCAAAATCCGATCTCCCAAATATTTTCTGTGTTTTAAAAAAATATCATAATTGTTACATTTTCTGTAGAATCAGCGATTTATAGTTCATGTTTATTTATTCCCTTGCTTTTTTTATTGTAAATATTTATACAGGCTTTTATAAACTGTAATCATTGCCTCATAATAATATTTTTTTTTTAAAAAGCTGAGGAGGAGATGGCAGGTGAGGGCCCATCTGTGTCCTTGTGTTTATTAAAGTGCTAAGAAGGTGTCCCTGGAGTAGAATAGTCTCTATATGGTGGAATTGAAATAATTGATGTTGTCACTAAGTGCAATAACAGCTAATTTACTGTAAGTCAGAGGTCTCCTGCTGTTTTATCAGTGGGTCAAAACCACAGAGCTTCACTGCTAGGTGTTGGAACTCTTGAAAACCCCCAGAAACGAAAGGGTAATGTTGTTACAGCAAACAGTGACTCCCAAATTCCTTCCAGCTACAGTTTGGTGAATCGTAGATCAGAGTGACATTTGTTTTCAATAAAACACTGAGCTGCCTGAGAGCGCTGCAGCTCCTTCCAGTGAGCTACAGGTTCTCCATAAAACTCTCTGGTCGTAACTTTTTATGTCCCATCCCTCAATAAAACAGAGCCACCTCGGGGTAAAACCTGACAAGCACCAAGGGAGACGTGAGAGCCCTTCAGGGAGGCCTTGTGGGCAGGCAGACAAAAATAAATCCCTGGGGTTTGGGTTTGTGTTCACTGGGGAGCTGAGCTGAGGGCTGGGCAGTGGCGCTGGGCTGGGGCTGCAGCTGCTGCCCCTGGGCAGGGGACCCTGCCAGGGCTGCAGGGAGGGCAGCTGCTCCTGCTCAACTCCCTTGGGCTTTTACAGGGGGTTTGGAAACCATTTATTCTGTTCCTGAGCTTTCAGGACTTACCCTCTTGTTCAGTAGAGTTCAATGTCTTCAGCTTCACCAAGGGAAACTCCAAGAAGGCTTGGTGGTTCAGTTGGACATAACTGCAGTTATTGATTGATTTCTTTATGGGATTAATTAGGCTTTCTTTAGCCTCATGTATCTGCTCAGGCATCTGAGCAGCATCAGTCCTTGGTGCATTTATCCTTGTGCCAGCCCTGCCCAGTGTGTTCCTGTGTATTTGCTGCTACTTACATGGAGCAGCAACATCCACTAGCTCAGAGTCTGTGGTAGGAAAGAGGATTAAATTCTCTTCTTATGTTTTAAACTGGCATATTAGTCATTTGCTCAGTCTTCTCCTAAAAATTTAATATTTATTGAATATTCCACTTTTACGTCTGTACTCCTATAATTTATTTATTTTTATAGAGGTATGTCCATAGTAGCTGGCAATTTTATATATGTTATACGTGTTTTTATACACATACACATGAAACTTGATTCAAGTTGTTGAAAAGTTTGGCAGCTGAATAAATCTTAGGCTTTAGGCCATTATTTAGTACTTGGAAAGGGTTTAAACCTGTGATTTTGCAGTATTGTATAACTGTTTCCCCAGTTTGTGATTGAAAACATGCCCTGCTGGAGCTGGCACTGCTTCTGTCTCAGCTTTCGTCCTCTGGGTATGTCACAGGGTGCCCAAAATTACAGTGAGCACAGTGGCAGAGCACAGTGGTGTTCTTCGAGTAGCAGATGCCGTTTAATTGCTGTCCAGCTGGGGACACAAGTTCCTGGAAGTCCTGGGCCCCAGGATTTTGTCTCTGGGGCCGTGCTCGTCACTGTAGCTCCTTGCTGGGAGGAGTGAGGTCACGCGTTTGTCCTCCTGCTCTCATGTGCCATGCAGGGTGGCTGTGCTGCTGGCTGCGAGTAGCAAAACAACAAGTGAGGTCAGTTTTGTAAGCAGTGCTTTGTCAGTTCCCTCTTTCCCCGAAGTTTCTCCCCGGCATTCTTTTGTAACTCCTTCAGTGGAGTCGGTGCCATCTGGTTCTCAGAACAGCAGCATCTTGTTTGCTGGGGTTTGGTGTTTGTTTGGTGCTGTGCAGCTCTGCTGAGCTGGGAAACTCAGAGCAGTGCAAAATCCCTGCCGTGCTTCCCTGGCCCCTGTGCCCATCCCTGTGCCCTTTGCTGTGCCCATCGCTGTGCCCATCGCTGTGCCCTTTGCTGTGTCCATCGCTGTGCCCATTGCTGTGTCCATCCCTGTGCCCTTTGCTGTGTCCATCGCTGTGCCCATTGCTGTGTCCATCCCCATGCCCATCGCTGTGCCCATTGCTGTGCCAATTGCTGTGTCCATCGCTGTGCCCATTGCTGTGTCCATCCCCATGCCCATCCCTGTGCCCATCGCTGTGCCCATTGCTGTGACCATGCCTCTGCCCATTGCTGTGTCCATCCCCTGTACATCATTGTGTCCATTGCTGTGTCCAGCCCCTTGTCCGTCCCCATGTCCATCCCTCTGTACATCCCTCTGTCCATCCCCATGCCCATCCCTGTGCCCATTACTGTGCCCATTGCTGTGTCCATCCCCCTGTCCATCCCCGTGTCCATCCCCGTGTCCATCCCCCTGTGTCCATCCCCCTGTGTCCATCCCCCTGTGTCCATCCCCATGTCCATCCCCGTGTCCATCCCCCTGTCCATCCCCCTGTGTCCATCCCCCTGTGTCCATCCCCCTGTGTCCATCCCCATGTCCATCCCCGTGTCCATCCCCCTGTCCATCCCCCTGTGTCCATCCCCCTGTGTCCATCCCCCTGTGTCCATCCCCCTGTGTCCATCCCCATGTCCATCCCCCTGTGTCCATCCCCCTGTGTCCATCCCCCTGTGTCCATCCCCCTGTGTCCATCCCCCTGTCCATCCCCCTGTGTCCATCCCCCTGTGTCCATCCCCCTGTCCATCCCCCTGTCCATCCCCCTGTCCATCCCCATGTCCATCCCCCTGTCCATCCCCCTGTGTCCATCCCCCTGTGTCCATCCCCCTGTGTCCATCCCTGTGTCCATCCCTGTGTCCATCCCCATGTCCATCCCCGTGTCCATCCCCCTGTCCATCTCTGTGTCCATCCCCATGTCCATCCCCCTGTGTCCATCCCCATGTCCATCCCTGTGTCCATCCCTGTGTCCATCCCCCTGTCCATCCCCCTGTCCATCCCCCTGTCCATCCCCTGTGTGCAGGCCTGGGCTGGGCACAGGGGTGGGCATTGAGGGTTCAAGGGGGGGGTCAGCTGGAGCAGCCTGCTCAGCGGTGGTGCCCTGGGAAGGCAGATGTGTGCTGTCCTCTCCAGCTCTGTGTCTGTTCCATGAGCTGAGCACCCCATGAAGGGTTCCTTGCTTTGTGTGGGGTCTCTGGGGCTGGTGCGTGCCCTGTGCAGGGAGGGCAGCTGGGATCTGAGCGGGCAGAGCCCTGAGCCCTGCCCTTGTCCCGCCTGTGTCCCCAGGACAGCTCCCTGTGCCAGCTGAGATCATCTGATGTGCCCTGGCCAGGATGGGGCTGGCTGGGAGCTGTTCCCAGAGCTGTGCCAGCGCTGGGACCTGGGACAGGCTGGTGAATCACCCCCTTGTGCTCTGTCACTGGGCATGGGGGCCGTGGCTGCTCCTGTGCTCTGGGAGCTGCGGCTTGTGGAGCCTTGGCCCTGCCCAAAGCTCTGTGCCTTCCTCTGCATCCTCAGCCTCCTGCATGGGCTCGCGTTCCCAGCAGGCAGAAACAAACAACAGGCTGACCCCTTTCATAATGTTTATTTTAACCTTCTGCCCAGAAGTGGACACAGTTTTACATGAGGAAAACTGCTGAGCCCTGGCAGAGAATGGGTTTAAATTACTCAATTTGAAATGTGTGAGATGCCCTTTGGTTCAGCCCAGAGGGGCCAGGACAGGGTTTGCCACCTGGCCAAGGGGTGGCTCTGTGCCAAGTGCCCTGAGAAGCATCCCACAGCCCAGCAGGGCCTGGCTCCTGTGTCGTGCAGCATCACCTCGTGTGCCCTGCTGCTCCTTGGAGGTGGAGCCCGCCGTGGGGCCGGGGTGTCTGGGCTGCTCTCAGTGCCCACAGCTGCAGGGCTGGGGCAGGGAATTGTCCAACAGCTGCATTTGGGAATGCTGGGGTTTTACCCTAGTGCTTAGTCTGCTTTAATGCAGTTTCAGTAGTTTGTGTTTCTTTCAAAAGCCATCAGGATTCCTCCTGGTTTTTGCACCTTGAGAATGGGCAAACCCTGTTTCCACTCAGGGTTTCCCAGAGTGATTGTGAGGGAACGTTGTATAATCCTTCTGAAGGTCTAGGGGAGAGAGAATGGAAAAGTGATCAACTTTGGAGGAATTATTGTTTCATAACCAAATCTTACTTGTAACTCCCACAGGGATCCCATTTTGTCTCTGTGTAGATTATAATGCTGTATAGGTGATACCAAGGAAATGTGACATGTTATTAACAAAAAATGAGGTGCTGGCATCACTGCAGAGAGATTGTGTACTCATTGCATGGAGTTATTTTGCTTTTCTTTTTCTCTACAAAAACCCATGGAAAATCGTAAATCTGTCTTACACTGTTCAGAATTAGTCTGTTCTTCATTTCCCACTCAAAACTAATTCTGCAATATTCACAGTAACCAGCTGTAAGAGCACAGATAAGCAAGATTGCTGTGTCAGATGAGGTATTAGATAAAAGCAGTTCCTGTCTTGATGCAAGGCTTCATTGAAATCGGAAAAAAAATATACAAAAACATAATGTTTGTTATTCTGATTCCAAGATTTGCCTTTGCTTGTCAACATGATTTTCCATTTATGGTTAGAAACAAGTTTATTGCAGTACAGAGATAGTGAAGTTTAATTGCAGTGCTGGTCATTGCTTCAGGAACACAGATGGGCACAAGTATAAAGTCACTTTGAAAACTGAGGAGTTACAGGAAGACACTCCTAAATGCATAAACATGCATTAAATTAGGTGCACATTTCAAAGGCATTGAAAGAATTAGAGAAATCCCAGCTCTAGTGTGGCACTCCATCGTGTTTCCCTGGGAACATGAGAGACTCTGGGAGCGCCAGGCTCAGGGAGCTCAGGCTGAGCTTGATTTCTGTGTCACATTGGTGCTGGGGCTGCTGAGAGCAGAGCTTGCTGCCGAGTCCCTGCTGCAGACAGGCTCCCTTTGTAAAGGCCCTGGTACTCAGGGTGCCACAGGGCTCCTCCTGCCCTCGGGGCCAGCGTTGGTCTGTGCCACCAAGGCAGAGCCACAGGGACACGCTGGGAACGGAGCCTCCTTTGCTGTGCCCTGGCTCACGTACAGCTCCTCATGTGCAGCGTGGAAAACCAGACCAGAGCGTGCAGATAGTCAGACATGGCACTAATTCCTGTGCTCTTATTCCTCAGGCAGAGGATGAATCTCCCATGTATGTATGAACAATGCAAACACATGCTCATGGTGGCCCGAGAGCTGTCCCGCCTCCAAGTCTCCTACGAGGAGTATCTCTGCATGAAGACCTTGCTTCTCCTCTCTACAAGTAGGTGAACAGCTCAATACCAAGCTTTTTGCTTCTTCACAAGTATGTGGTGGATTTGCAGTAGGTATTGTGAGATAGATTTATACAGTATGCTACATGCTGGTTTTATCTTTAGGTAGGATATGCTGGAGTTAAACAAGTCACAGCTTAGTAAATTCTGTCTGTGCTGCATGGAAGTTCAAAGGGCAGTGGCAAAAATAGTGCTTTTGGAATATACAGAAATAAACTAACCTAATACAAGTGTAAATGTGTAAATACCTTTCACAGTGTTGTTTTCCCCTCTGTTGATATCAGTGGTAGCCAATGACTTTGTTCTCCCCTGCCCTGTGGGGCTGGAGGTCCCTGAGGGTCTGAGCTCAGCCCAGGCTCAGCTGCAATCCAGGGACTCACAGGGCAAAGAGAGAGAGAGAAAAAGAGTGTGTGAGTATGTGTGAGTGTGCTGGGGTGGGTGTGAGTGTGTGTGAGTGTGTGTGAGTGTGTGTGAGTGTGCTGGGGTGGCTGTGAGCTGGGCACCTCACTCCAGCACAGCCTCTGTGTCCTGGGAAATCCCATCCCATCCCATCCCATCCCATCCCATCCCATCCCACCCCATCCCATCCCATCCCATCCCATCCCATCCCATCCCACCCCATCCCATCCCATCCCACCCCATCCCATCCCATCCCATCCCATCCCATCCCATCCCATCCCATCCCATCCCATCCCATCCCACCCCATCCCATCCCATCCCATCCCATCCCATCCCATCCCACACTCACAGGATCCCCAGGGAGCTGCTCAGGCAGGCACTGATGTGTTCCTGCTCCTGCCTGGCACGAGGGCTTTGCTTCAGAGCAGTGACAGAGGTGCCAACAGGTTTGAAAGGTAGCAGCAGAGCAAATGAAGATTTGTCAGCAGACTTTGGTACTTGTGCATCATCCTCATCAGGTGCCTTGGCTTGGAAGGGACCTGAAATGTGATGAAAAGTAAATATTACTAAGTTTATTACACTGAAGGTGTAAACATTCCTTATCTTTAATGTTTCCAGTGAATAATAGCATTGGTTCTCATACAGAAAGGAGGTTTTGTTCACCTTGGTTTTTTTTCTGGGTAGGAGCAGGAGGATTGGGAGCCCCAGCACTGCTCCCATGTCAGGGCAGGGGCTGGTGGGTGTGGGCAGTGTGAGGGTGCCATGGCCAGTGCCCCCGGTGCCCCAGCAGCCTGGCAGTGCCCAGCCCTGCCTCGCTGCCAAGCCCAGAGCTGCACAAGGGCTCTTTTCAGAGGAAACTTGCAGCCTCTCATGGCCGTGGGCTTTGTAGGAACTTAAAACTTCCCTGAAGCTGCAGATTTCAAACAGTTCCTGTTTGATTCTGAAATCTCTCCCGAAAATTCCTCAAGTGTTTCGGGTGTGGTGTAGGCCAGCTTTCCTCCCAGGAGCTGGAAATTTCCACGGAGAAATTTCCATGGCAGAAGTGGTGAGGAGGCAGCACTGGCAGGACTCAGCCCCCCCAGCAGCAGGTCTGGGCAGGGGCTGGCACTGCCCAGAGGCCTCTCCACTCCATTTCCAGTGGGAGACAATTTATCTTCATTTTGCCAAGTACATACATTGTGTGAGTGGTACATCAGGGAGCTTCTGCAATTGAATAGCTGAAATTTCTATACCCCTTTAATCCACCACTTGACAATTTGAATTTGTTTATTGTGTTTCTGTGTTGAGTTTTCCAAGAGGAGAGGAGGAGGAGTAAAACAGGAATCCCACACAGGTCTAGACTTGTAGCTCACACACAGACGTAGCTCAGAGACCTTTTCCATGTGAAATATTGAAACAGTTGACAGGCTTCATCTCCTGTGTAGGCAAGACAGACAAGAGACTTTATTCCAGAATCTCTCAGATGCTGACAGTGCAGGGAAGGTTGGATTTCCTAAGGAAGGGAATGTGCTCTGTGGCCTCTGTCCTGCTGTCCTGCTTTTGGTCACCTTTGTCTCAGCTCTTCTCTGTCTTCAACTCTTTCACTTCCCCGAGACGATCAGAGATCTCAAGGGCAGCACCTTAGGGACCTCTGGAGTCCCCGTGCTCCATTTGTCTGGGTTGGTCCTTGGCCTGTGGAAGGACCATCCCCACAGGAGGAGATCGACACAGGGACTTCCCCTGGGCTGGAATCCCCAGGCTCTGGGTTTCTGTCCCAGCTCCTCACCTGCCCAGCCCTGTCCCAAACCAGCTGTGGCCATGCCCAGTTTCCCATGGCTGGTGCAGTGTTTGTTGTCCAGTCTGTCACTGCCTTGCCCTGTTACTTGATCCATGTCAGGAGGCTCAGAACCAGATGATCTTCCAAGTTCCTTTCCAAGCCAAGCCATCCTGTGATCCTGCCCTTGCTCTTCCCTGGGCACGCAGAATTTTTAAGGAACCTTCCTAATGTCACATTTCCCCAGGGCTGGAGACCACAGCAGCTCCAGCCCTGGTGCTTCTCCATCAGGGTGCTTCCAGGGCTGGCTGTTGCTGCCCCCAAGGTCCAGTTCCCCTCCTGCTGTTTTTGGGTGGTATACCTTTGGAGGTTATTTTCTATTTTGCAGCAGGCCTGTGCTTTGTGTTCAGCTGGTCACCGTCCCATCCTGCTCTCTCCTTGTCTCTCTGCTGTCATTTCAGTCAGTCCAAGTCCTTTTCCTTTTGCTCGTTTTTGTAGAATCACAAAATAGTTTGGGTTGGAAGTGACCTTAAAGCTCATCTTATTCCATACTGGCCTTAAACAACACTTCCAGGGATCCAGGGGCAGCCACAGCTTCTCTGGGCACCCTGTGCCCACCCTCACAGGGAAGAAATCCCTATTTTACCCTAAATTTCCCCTCTTGCTCCTTGTCCTGTCACTCCAGCTCCTGATGACGGTTCCCTCTCTGTGTAACTAATGTAAGAGAGCTTAAACCATGCCCCAGTTGAGTCTGGCAGTGTTGTAAAGGTGGGTGTCCATGTTGCAGTTCCCAAGGAGGGCCTGAAGAGCCAGTCCCTGTTTGAGGAGATCCGCATGACGTACATCAAGGAGCTGGGCAAGGCCATCGTCAAGAGGGAAGGGAACTCCAGCCAGAACTGGCAGCGATTTTATCAACTGACTAAACTGCTGGACTCTATGCATGATGTAAGTCCTGACAGGAATGCTGCAGGCATTCCAGAGAAATACGTTTGGGGCGGGGACAGCGAGCTCCTCCAGCTCTTTTTATTTAAAGGGACGAATATCGGGGAGGAGGAGGAGGAGGAGGTCATGCTCCTCTGCTGTCTCACGAAAGGCAGATTGAGAGCCTTGAACATGGTCCTCTCAGGCTGCCTCTGCAGTGCAATCCACAGCAATTAATTGTATAATTAATCTCATTTTCAGTCTCTGCCATTTTTTAAAATTACATTGCTTTAAAAAGGAGGAGCTCAGGAGCTGTAACTGACTTTGCAGTAGAAGCAGAAATGTGGCATTTAAAAGCAGTCTTACCTCAGAGCCCAAGAAGTTAAGAGTTTATGGAATAGTTTGAAATTCTATTAAAACAATGCTTCAGCAGTGTGTGTGGTGTTGGCAATGATCTAATTTTGAAGGAATTTCCAATTCAGACCGTCTCCTTTGGCAGTTTAATTCTAATTACACATGTAGCACAAAGCAGTGTTTAAGACAAGGGTAACTTTGAGACCTCAGAATTACTGTTTTTTTCTTGTAACTGTACCAAGCACCTGGAAAGATCTCATTTAGGTTATCCATGTGTGTGTTACTTATCTGCTGGAATGGGAATTGGTACCGAATCTCCTCAGCGTTTGTCAAGCCTTGCACAGTCTGTTTGGTTGGTTTATATCAGAGTGCCACAGACAATAATTAATGAACTAAACGAGGATTCCTGTGCACGTCTTGCCTGAGCCCCATCCTGTGGGCAGGAGCTGGGGAGGAGGGAGGTGGATGTTCTCTGAGCGTCTTCATCTGCAAGTAATTCTTTGTCTTGTCACTCGTAGGTGGTTGAAAATCTTCTGAGCTTTTGCTTCCAGACATTTTTGGATAAATCCATGAGTATTGAGTTCCCAGAAATGTTGGCAGAAATCATCAGCAATCAGATACCAAAATATTCCAATGGAAATATCAAGAAGCTCTTGTTTCATCAGAAGTGACTGCCTTAACACAAAGGGTTGCCTTAAGAAACCGTCACACGATAGCTTTGTTTTGTAAAGAGAAAACCTACGGAACTTGTTCCTTTTGTCCTCGCAGGTGTTTCTTTTGTAATTATGCACTACATGTGGTTTACAGAGGGCCAAGAGTTAGGCTGGAGAAGCAGCGGATTTCTCGTGTTGGGGAAAGGATTGGGGAGAAAGGAAAGGAAAAGAAATCGTGGTTTTGGCAGAAATTTTCTCTCTCCCCTCGTGCACCATCCCTGGATGCATCAAACCACCAGTGACAAGCTCTGAGGCTGTTACGAACATTCTGCTAATTAATTAATTAATTGCTGCAGTTGGCTGGAGACAATTTTTTAGGCTTTTTTTTTTTATTTTAGTAAAGTGTTTTGGATTTTTTTTTTTTAAAGTTAAGGTAGTATTTTGGTTTATGCATGTAACCTGAAGAAAGTTTACAAGTGTATATCAGAAAAGGGAAGTTGTGCCTTTTATAGCTATTACTGTCTGGTTTTAGCAATTTCCTTTAACTTTATATACCGTGAACTCGGCTTGTTCATTTTTTCTTACATAATTTTTTTGTAATACTTCAAGATGCCTATTGTACAGCTGGTTTTTTAAGGTGGGGCAGCTCGTAGCTTTCCTAAATGACCTCTAGACAGTAAATACTCAAGTAGATTCATGTGAAACTGGGTTGGGCTTTTCTAACCTAATGCTTTCAACTGGCAAAGTGGCCATAAAAATTGGGTTTTTTTCTAAGGGCCCGGGTGGGTGGGAGAGCACTCTCAAATCTCATTTCAGTAGATCCAGATGAAACAAATCCTTTTGGTACATTGCAAAAGCGTTGGATATGCAGATTCATAGAAAATTAACCCAGTCCTAACTGGATGTAAATGAGCAGGTTATTTTATATATTGAAAAAAAAAACGAAGCCTGATTTTTGCATATGATGCAACAGCCATAACGCAAAGAGTCACGGGCTGCATTGATGCCAAGAAGATCAGTCCTGACTGCCCATCAGGAAATTTTCAGGAAAATATGCATAGCTTCAGAAAAGTTTACTTCTGTGTGGAGAAACTCCGTTTTCTATACACTTAAAGCTGCCATCACACAAGAATTTCTGGAGACCCCAGGGACAGGGGAGGACGCGCGAGTGCACCCAGCGGCTGGGGCTGTTCTCCTGTAGGATTCCAGGATCCTCCTCTCCGGGGACTCGTCCACGCAGCTGGGATGGATCTCCCGGCTCCGAACTCACCTGGTTAGAGACCCAGTTCCACATCTCCACCCTTCACTGACTGCTCCATCCTCTTTCCTGGAGAGCAGGAGAGCTCCGCTACTGAGTTCGTGGTCTTAGAGTTGTCCGTCAAACTTTCTGTCTTTGTAAGGCTGCAGCCCTTCACATTGAATTCCTGGCGTGCCATAAATTCCCATAGGCCTTGTGGATTTCTCCTTGTTGCCATTGATGAGGATATTTTCGACATTTAGAAGCTGTAGTAGCCTTTTCTACGTGCACCTTAACAATTTTCTGTATCTCAAAACTGAAATATTTACTATGCCACTCTAAAATTTGATTTTTACTCGAAGTGGCCAGATCGTTTGTGTAATAGAAATGAGAAAGATCGTCTGAGAAAATACAAAACCTAATATATTTTTATATTTAGTTATAGTTTCAAATATGTATAATCGGTATATTCGCTGATCCAAGAAAAAAAGGGAAGGGCTACTGCAGCTTTAAAAGCAATTTATTAAATGATTGTAAAATAGCTTGTATAGTGTATAATAAGGATGATTTTTAGATGACAGATTGCTTTATCATGATACATGTAATTATATTTTTTGTAGGGGTCACAGATATGCTGAGCGGAAACCGTCGCGCGTGGTTTGGCCGGAGGCAGCACCGGGGCTGTCGGTGCTGGTATCCAAAGAAGTGCTCTGTTCAGAGGGGAAACCTGTGCCCCTGGGTGTTTGTAGGGTTGGGTTGTGTCCATGGAATCACTGTGTACAATTCCCGTTGGTGTGGGGGGGATACTCCTATCTGTATGGTCGGGAGCCGCTCCCGAGGCACGGCTGAACCAGACCCCGCTGCAAAAACCGTCACAGCTCTGACAGCAAAAACAGCTTAGAAATTGGGCAATAATCCACATCCAGGTGCCAGCAATATGTAAATACAGAGCGTGGGGTGTTCACAACACATTTCTACATTGAGCAGACCTTGGTTTCCAACTGAAATAGGAAACTCAATTCTCATCCTTTCTTAAAGCTCTTTTTGAATGTTATACCTATTAAAAAAGATCCTATATTCAGTACTTTGGAGTAAAATAGCATCTTTAATAAAAGAAAATAATCACTCTCTTCTTTGATCTGTAAGGAATATGTACATTTTGTAATAGGTAAAGGTCAGGATTTTAATTACAACCTCCAGCCCAAGTCGTTGGGAATCGTCCCGCGCCCGTTTGCGATACAGATAGGAGTTTGTACTGCTGGGGCTGGGGGGTCGTGGGGAAGGGAAACCTGCTGTTTCTTTGGAGAATGTTTTATAAACTTTCATCCCCAGAGCCCTCGGTCAGAGCCTGGGGACAGCGTGTGCGGGTCGGGGTGCAGGGACCCCAAATTGTCATTTTTGCCAGCAAAAGCAACTGCAGTGAACTCCAGCAGGTGGTGGAGTCGGGGGTTGGAACTGGATGAGCTTTAAGATCCCTTCCAACCCAAATTCTGGGGTTCTGCGATCCCCCCGTGAGAGATCCGGTCACGTAGGAGGAGAGGCTCTCTGCCCCTTGTGTCTGTTTGCCTGTATATTCATTTTTAGTCTCTGGATTTAAGGAGAATCAGAGGAAACTCTGATGTTGGAGGAAGAATCGTCCTGTACATGCTGTTCAGTTTAAACTTCACCAGTGAGACTCCGTAGTGCTGTAGCCAGCAGTGAGAAGTCCGTGTCCTGTTATCCGTGGTCCGTGTAGCAGTGGGGAGTCCCTGCACTCTGGATAAAGCAGGGAGAACTCGGCCTTGGCCCTTCAGTGCCTTATCACAAAGTGCACGGATCCGCCCGCAGGCGGGGGCAGCTCAGGACTCGCAATGGCCTTAGGGGGACACCGGGACGGGGACAGGGACACGGGGGGGCGGGGGGGCTGGGGACCGGTGCCAATCGATGCTGAAAAATGACCTCGCCATTTCCACAGGAAAAGGTAGGGAAGGAGGAAGTGCCTGGATGAACATGGGCTGTGGGAAACATCCCGCGGCCAAACTCCAGAGAGGGAGGATTCAGGGACATGACTTAGAGTGAGGTTTTATAAAGATTGTATTATTATATCCCTGCAAGTGTTCGAGGCCTGCCTGGACGGGGCTTGGAGCAGCCTGGTCTGGTGGAAGGGGTCCCTGCCCATGGCAGGGGGGGATCGAGGAGCTTTAGGGTCCCTTCCGACCCAGTCCAGGCTGGGATTCACGGTCACAGACCAGGCTTGCTCTGCCCCATCCCAGTCTGCAGCCAGGGCTTGCTGAGCCATCGATGTCTCATAGGAACCAAATTTTCCGTGAAGGTCGAGGCCTCTCCAGGGGCCTCGTGTCCGAGGGAAGGCTGGGAGAGTGTGGGAACACCCCACCTCCAACCCCCTGCCCACAGCAGAGGCAGCGATGGGTCATTACTCTATTTTGTATATTAAACAAAAAGATATATACTGGGGACAAATCCTATATCATACCAGTGTATGGCATTATTAAAAAAATCATTATTTTTATCACAGCAATTTTAAACAGCATTAAAAAAAAAATTAAACCAGTGACTCCTGTTTAAAAATAAAAGTTGTAGTTTTTTATTCATGCTGAATAATTCTGTAGTAACAAGTCTGTAGTTTTCACCTACTCAGTGAAATGTTGGACTGTAAAAGCTTGTGTGGAATTGTTGAACATTTATTTTTTCATTTAAATTTGCTGTTCTGGTAATACAAAGCCACACATCTGTACAGAAGTTGCAGTAAATGTGAGCCATTTACAGCAATGCCGAATAATGGACAGAAACCATATAATAAAATTCTGCTTTTTTCATTAAATGGCTCCAAAATGCTTTTGTGGAGTTTTTGTTGTGGTCTTGGAGAGGGTTGGGTCTGACATGGCAGGAGAGGAACTCTATGAGTTTATGGTCCCTTCCAACCTCAATCCCTCTTTAATTCTGTGATTTTGAATGTATTTTGTCACAGCGGTGGTTCCCAACTGTCTGATACTCATCAGGATGTGATAAAAGCTCCCTCCCAAGGCAGGTGCAGCTGCCAAACATCAGTGATAGAGGGAAATAAAATGCACTGAAAAGCCTCGGGGCTCCCCAGGTGCGGGCAGGGGATGGGTGGTGGGGGCTGAGCTGCCCTGGGGTCCTGTGCAGAGACAGAACTGAGCCCAGGAAAAAGGGAAGAGGACTTGGTAAATCAGCAGGGCTGAAAGGAGCCTCTCTGGCTGGGAGGATGCTGCCCTCGGGTTCAGAAGGTCTCAGCCCTGGAGCAGAAGATGCTGCCATGGAGCTCCTTCCCTGCCCTGTTGGAGCTTCCGACGTTTCCAGCCCCTCAAACCGCGGCGGTTTTCCCCCAGCACAGCTCAGCCTTCCCCCCGAGCCACAGAGCCAGGCCTGCTGTAATAAAATCTCATTTAACTGCAGCAGAAAAGGCCGAGTTCCCAGCAGGGAACGATTTCTTTGAATTGTTTGCAATTAAAACAAAGCTTACATAAATTTCCCTTTGGTAATTCCCAAGCTGGATGGCTGCGGATGGGGGTCGGAGGCAAGGCAAGGATGGGATTTACCATAACCACGTTTATTTGGGCCACAATTATGGAAAGATGCTTTAAGGGAGCCATCAGACACTCAGATAAAGAACTGCTCAGTGCCTGACGGGCTCCAGCCTCATGGTAAGTGCATCAAGTCCTCAGTGTGGTCACATTCCACCCGAAATCCCCTTTGTCCCATTCCATTTACAAAAACATTGATAGCAGAAGGATCTGTGGGATTTCTGCCCCTTCCCTCTGCACCCTCCCGTGCTCCATGGCCCTGGGGTGGGCTGGGACAGGGCTGCTGCCCTCCCTCACCTGCCACCTTGTTCTGCTGTTGTTTGCTGTCTTGGGCTCCATCCTCAGCTTCCAAGAAATTCGGGTGAAGCCCAGCATGTGATTGCAATTCGTGATGTCTGCTGTGTTCACATTATCCCAGTAAAATGATGGCATTTCAGACTAGTTAGGAGAAGATGCCATTAAATGCCATTTTTACAGCTCTGACATTTGAGATTTGAGCTTTTGAGTTGGTGTTTGCCCCCGGGATGGTCCCCAGGGGGCTGGTTTGTCCCTGGCTGTGTCCCCTCTGCAGCGTGAGCTCGTGTTGAGCTCCGGGCACATAGAGCTGGTCTGTGTCAGGCACAAATTCTGGGGTTTTACAGAATAAAAGACTCCTTGGCTGTACGGTACTGCCTATCCCAAAGGGGCTCCCAGATGCTCTCAGTGCTCTTGCCAAGCTCCTGCCAGGGCCCAGCAAGTTTGGTGCATTTCCTCACCAGGGTTACTGATAACTTCAATTATTGGTGAACCTGAAAATACACTATATATTATATATAGTACATGGACATTTCAAAATGAAGTGTAAATATTGAACTTGTCAAAGTCTGGCTGGAGGAGCAGCAGAGAGAGGAACCATCAGAAGGGAGTGCGCTGATGTCCAGTGCCTGAGCCCATGGGTCAGCTGATAAAATCCAGCCTGGAGGAGGGGGGTGGCACTGAATTGCCTTATCCAATCCATCACAGGCCTGGCACAGCTCCAGGGCATAATGAAGGATATTCCCTGAGGTCACAACAGGGAACCTTAGGTTAAAAAAGTAACAAGTGGAATACTTCTAATTAAGGGATCTGTTGATTTGAGATCAAACCACATTAAAAGGTTGGGGCAAAACTGCTGAGGCAGCACCAGATGTGGGCACTAATTGTGCTCCTGATGCAGGAGATGGGGTGACACTTCCTGCTGAGAAAGGTGACCTGGTGTGCCCAGGGGGGATATGTCCCCAAGGAGCAGAGCATGGAGGGGAAATAATCTCCAGGGACTGGGCAGGGGGAGCCGCATCCCTGAGGAGCTGAGAGGGGACACGGGGGACAGGCAGTGACACGGGGCAGGGGGGCTGTCCTGCCATCCTGTCACCCTGGGCTCCTGCCCTGGTCCCAGCACACGCCTATCTGGGCTCCTGCAAGAACAAATCCAGAATTAAAACCCAGCATTTTTAATTCCTCATTTCTCTCCTAGCCTTTTCCTTTTTACCCTTTTTGGCTCGCAGGCAGAGTTCCTCCAGCTGGCTGCAGCCAAGCTGCACGTGTTCCTACCCCAAACAAACACAGCGCTGGCCTGCCAGCCTCAAACACAGCAATTACTAAAAATAATTTTTAAAAATCCACCCAGCCCAGCCCAAGCCTTGGCGAGTCCAAGGGAACCCTTGGAGGGACGTGGCTCTCACAGCCTCCCCTCCTGCAGCCCCTGCCCAGGGCAAGCACAGGTTGGGGGGCCCTGCTGGGGTCCCGGGGGGCTCCTGCTGCCCCTCGGCCACTGCTCACTGCTGGGTCTGCTGAGCAGAATGGGGCTGAAACAGCTCAAAGCTCTCGGGCTAAATATATCCCCGTTGCTGGGGAAATAAATAATAAACAGCAATGTGATGGGGATGTCATTGGTTCTGCTGGGGCTGGGGCTGCAGCGCTCCAGGTACCGCACAGGGCAACAAAACTCAACAAAAACTGGGCAAAACCAACAACAGCAGTGGCTGAAAAAATAGCCCAGCCAAACCCAAGCTTGGCAAAAAACAACCAGCAGTAAAACAGAGGCAAAAGCACACGAATCTCCCAGAGTGAGAAATATTAATGGTAACAGCTGCAGCAAAATTAATGAGCTTTAAAAAGGAACAAAGCATCTCCAGGATCTGTGGGAGTGGGAGAGGGAGGGCAGCTGGGCATGGGGCAGATGGGGCTGCCCCATCCCTGTCCTCATCCATGGGGCCAGCGGAGGTGGCACTGTCCCAGCTCAGTGTCACCAAGGTGTCACTGCAGTGCCACGGGCAGGGCTGGGGCTGGCTGAGGTACCCAGGGCCAGACCTTGTTTGCTCCAGAGCTGGGGCAGCCTTGCAAAGAGCTCCCTGCTGGCTGCCAGGACAGCAGGGACACGGTGCCATGGGCTGGAAATGAGCACTTACCTCTGTGTGACCGTGACAGGGGCTTTGGACAAGGATGGAGGGACAGGACACAGGGAATGGCTCCCACTGCCAGAGGGCAGGGCTGGATGGGATATTGGGAATTAGGAATTGTTCATGGTGGGCAGGCCCTGGCACAGGGTGCCCAGAGCAGCTGGGGCTGCCCCTGCATCCCTGGCAGTGCCCCAGGCCAGGCTGGACAGAATGGGAGCCCCTGGGACAGTGGGAGGTGTCCCTGCCATGGCAGGGGTGGCACTGGGTGGGATTTAAGCCCTTTCCAGCCCCCTGTGCCAGGGAGATGCTCACCCCAGTGGAACCTTCACTGCCAGCCACATTCCAGCCCTTCTGGGGCTCATCCCCAGAGCTCTCCCATCCCCTGTCCCTCCTGCTCTGCTCTTCACCCACAGCTGGCTGTGAGCAAAAGCTCTGAGCACTCTGCAGATATTTAATTATCTGCTTGCTGGGGTAAGCTGCTCCTGGGGCAGGGCAGGCCTGGGGGAGCAGCTGATGGGGGCTGTGGAGGCTCCCAGAGGGATGGCAGGGACACAGCAGGGACACAGAAACCTCCTGTGGAGATGGGATTGCTCCAGCTCCCCCCACTCCCAGCTCCAGACCCTGCTCTGCCATCCCCACCTAATCCAGGCCGGGCTGGTCTCCGGGGCACCCGGCTCCTGCAGACTTTTTCCCTTCCTGCCTGCGTCAGTGAGTTTAGAGCCCAAGTGTGATTTTCTAGACCCTTTTGTCTGAGGTTTAGAAGCAGAATAAGCTTCATTAGCAGAAGGGAGGATTTACAATAAGTAATAGGTAGGTGCTAGCTTGTGAGCTGTCAGCCTCGTGCTAAATTACCTGCAAACAATCAGCTCCTCACTCAGAGAACAGAGCTTTGAACAGCCATTTCTCTAAAAACCTCTGCTTTTAATCGTTATTTCCCAAAAGCTAAAAATCTGAATTAGCCCAAATGTACAAACTGTAATTGCTTTGAGGTTTCTGGTTCGTTGGGAGTATTAAACCAGCACACACTCTCTAACATGTCTGTCCACCCTCGGCCTCTGGCTCTGTGCAGGTGACTTCCCCTTCATCTGCCCCAGATCCAGCCCTGTGCTCTGCTGGTGCCCATGAACCAGGGCTGTGGCCTCTTCTCCAGGCAGCCAGGGACAGGACAAGAGGAGATGGCCTCGAGCATCCCAGCCAACCCCAGTCCAGCTGCAAACCCAACCCAACCCAACCCAACCCAGCACCAAGCCCAACCCAACCCAGCACCAAACCCAACCCAACCCAACCCAACCCAACACCAAACCCAACCCAGCCCAGCACCAAACCCAACCCAACACCAAACCCAACCCAACACCAAACCCAACCCAACCCAGCACCAAACCCAACACCAAACCCAACACCAAACCCAACCCAGCACCAAACCCAGCACCAAACCCAACCCAACCCAACCCAGCACCAAACCCAACCCAACACCAAACCCAACACCAAACCCAACACCAAACCCAACCCAGCACCAAACCCAACCCAACACCAAACCCAACCCAACACCAAACCCAACCCAACCCAACCCAGCACCAAACCCAACCCAACACCAAACCCAACACCAAACCCAACCCAACCCAACACCAAACCCAACACCAAACCCAACCCAGCACCAAACCCAACCCAACACCAAACCCAACCCAACACCAAACCCAACCCAACCCAACACCAAACCCAACCCAACCCAGCACCAAACCCAACCCAACCCAACACTAAACCCAACCCAACCCAACCCAACCCAGCACCAAACCCAACCCAACACCAAACCCAACACCAAACCCAACCCAGCACCAAACCCAACCCAACACCAAACCCAACACCAAACCCAACCCAGCACCAAACCCAACCCAACCCAACACCAAACCCAACCCAAGCCAACACCAAACCCAACACCAAACCCAACCCAACCCAACACCAAACCCAACCCAACCCAACACCAAACCCAACACCAAACCCAACCCAACACCAAACCCAACCCAACCCAACCCAGCACCAAACCCAACCCAACCCAACACCAAACCCAACCCAACCCAACCCAGCACCAAACCCAACCCAACCCAACACCAAACCCAACCCAACCCAACACCAAACCCAACACCAAACCCAACCCAACACCAAACCCAACCCAACCACAACTCAACACCAAACCCAACCCAACACCAAACCCAACCCAACTAATCCAATAACCCAACTCACTCCCAGCCCAAACCCAAATCCAGCTACAACCCAACACCAAACCCAGCCCAGCACCAAACCCAGCCCACCCCAATTAATCCAACTGCCACCAAACCCAGCCCAAACTCACGGTGTGTTTGTGGAACATCAGCCATTGATGTGAAACATGGCAGGGCTGCACCAAGAGACTCTTCTGATGTCAGCTCCAACAGCCACCATTGCACCTTCTCTTTTTTTTTGTGACTGACCGGGGGCCATGGGAGAGGCTCAGCCCACTGGCAGTGTCACCACCCAGCTTTCGTTTCATTTTGACTGAAGATTTTAATATTAACCATCAAATGCTGTGTCAGGCTGGTTTAAAAAATATTTCCTACCTTTAATTTCTTTTGGAATAAACCAATGTTTACTACAGTATTAAAGCTGGCCCAAAATGGGAACATTTAGTAAGCGTTCCAGACAAGTTTTTCTTTTTGGAAAATTTTAATTAAAAAAAAAAATATTCCACTGGCTCTCCTGTAAGAGCAATAACTTCTGCCTCGGTTTGATTTCCTTTCCTCCAGGAGACATCTCGTAAATAGATGTGTGTGGGACTTTTGTTCCCAGAAACTCTCTAGGTAGCACATCCAAGAGCTCCCAAGTGCCTCTGAAAAGGAATTTACTGTGGTCTCGGAGTAACTGGAGTATCCAAGGAGCTGGAGGGGGACCTTGCACGGAAAGGTTTTGTGGGGACACGGCGGGAGCAGCGTGGTGCTGCTGCTCACACAGCATTGCTAAGCAGGTCCCAAACACCCTGTCCCCAGATAATGCCTTTTGGAGGGCTCTTGGCAGCTTGCAATCCCCATTCATCCCCAGCAGTCGCTCTGCTCCAGCAGCATCCCAGCAAGGCAGGAGGGAGCTCGGCACAGGACAGTTACAGACACACACAAACAGTGCTAAAGGATGAAGCATGAAGGGTTTTTTAAAATCCTTTCCATCAGCCCTCCCCATCCCTCTCCCAGCCCCAAGGAGGGGCTCTCTCACACCCAGCCCAGGCACCCCGAGGTCCCAGCACCAGCCACAGCCACAGAGCGATGCTGGGGCTGGATAAAGCCTGGCCTCAGCCTAAGCCAAGGCTGGATACAGCCCAGCCCCATCTGATGCCAGGGCTGGATAAAGCCTGGCCTCGTCCCTGGCCTCAGGAAAGCCAAGAAATAGCACAAGAGTTGGCTATAAAATCCAAGGATGGAGATGAACCAGCAACGTGCTAGGGAAACACCGGATGTTATCCCTACAAGCCCCTGGCCCTCTTCATGCAACGCCTCAGAGGAGAGACCACGAGGCAGTTTGGGGACCTCACCCCTGCCCAAACCACACCAGCCACCTGAGGGGCCCAGAGGGGTCCCCAAGGGGTCAGAGTGCTATGGAGAGGGGGTGATCCCATGGGAATGAGCTGTGCCGCCCATCCTGGAAAGCAGGAAAAAAATTATTGCCTTTTTCCTCTACTTTTCCCTGAGACAAAAGCCCAGGAAGTTTAATTACTGCGGACAAAAACGTGAAGAAGGCTGAAATTTCAGCTGCCTTCTCTCTAAGTGACACCATGGAGTGAAGGAAGCAGCAGCTCCAGGCTGGGGGTCGGGGGCTTTGGAGCCTCTTGGTGACCAGCCTCAAATGGCCTTTGCTTCTCTCCTTACAGCTCTTCTAAAAATATCAAATATAGATCTTTTCCTCCTAATATTTTAAGATACTCTATTTATACTTTAATCCTTTCAAAAATAAAAAGTGACACATAGAGCAATTCAGTCACTCAGAGTCTTTAAAACTGTTACAAAAAGCCACGACATCCATCCCCAGCGCCCCGGCCTGGGGGCTGAGACTTTCTCTTTATAAAATATGATTCCAGCTCTCAAAATCCCGGCTCTGCAGCCAAACAGGGCTCCTTCTCCCACCCTCCCCCTTCAGCACAACCTGGAACAATGAGGGGTTTGCACTCCCACCCTGCCCAGCCCTCGTGGCGTGTCCACGGAGGCAGGAGCTGGGCTGGGGCAGCCAAAGGCTCCTCCTGGCTCTGCACAGCCCCACCCTGGCCACACCAACAGCAAGGATGGAAATAATTCACCTGGCACAACCAGCACTGCACAGACTTGGCACGGACGAGGCTGCAAGCAAGGGGAGGCCTGGAAAACAAGGCTGGAGAGAGGCAGAGGCAGCTCCAGCAGGGCCTGGGCACGGGTGGGAGCACGAGGTGTCTGTACAGTGGGATTTGGGAAGGGCAGGTACCAAACAGCCAAACAACAGGAGTGGGGTTGGTCTGGGGCTGCAGCACGAGGGCAGCACGGGCTGCTCACCTGGCACAGACTGAGGGCTACCCCACAGAATCAAAATCCTGGAAATACAAAAGAAGAGTTTGAGAGGTTTGGTCCAAAGCATCCTCTCTGCAGCGAGCAGGTGCCTGCTGAGCCCTGCCAGCCCTGGGCCCTGCAGAGCCCACCTGGGGCTCACTCTTGCCAGCAAGAGCCACCAGCACTGTGGTGGCACAAGGAGGGGACACCTGCCAGGGCTGCCCAGCCACCACGGGGGCTCAGGCCCCCTGCCCTTCCCCTACCAGCCCCAGAACTCCCTGGCAGCACCGAGAGCTGTGCTTGGGGCTCCAGGGAAGCACAGGGAGCACAGGACTCCTCCTTGGTGGGACCCTGCCGGGTGCAGCCAGGGAATGTCCCCCTGCAGGAAACCCCCCTGGAGCAGCTCTGGCCATTCCCAGTCTTCAGCTCGGCCCCTTGGAGCACTTGGCTGTCCCTGGGTTGGTTTTCCATCACTGGGATGTGCATTGAAGCACCCCCAGCTCGGGGCTGGGGGAGTCTCTCCATGTCCCCAGGAGCACTGCAGGACGAGAGGCGACGTCAGATGCACACAAACATCCACAGCAGGCACAGGGCTGTCCTCACCCCGGTCACACGGGGGCACAGGGGCCTGCAGGACGGGCCATGGATACCATGGAATGCTCAGCAGTGGCTCTGTGCACCCCACAGTTATAGGAACTCCACGTAGTTCTCGGGGATCAGTCCTGTCTTGCCGTTGAGGGTCCCTTCCAGCCAGCCAGGCTCCTGGGATGGGTGAACTGCAGAGACAGGGGAAGGGCACGTCAGACCTTTCATTTGTGCTCATTTTTAAGGGAACTACAAGAGTTAAAGATGATCTTCAAGGTGCCTTCTGACCCAAACCGTTCCATGACTCTGTGAACACACCAAGGGGCTCAGACAGTGCTCTGTCCCTGCCTGCTCCCTGTGGGACTCCTTGGCCTTTCCTTCACCAAGTGAGCTGCAGGCTCCAAATACTCCCTGGGGCTGCTGGGCTGAGGGAAGTGAAGCATTTGGGGTAAAAACAGGGGCTCAAGACTTCCTCTGGATTTGAGCTAAGATCTTGTGGAAGTTGGAGAGAACGTGGTTAGCTCCATCACAGGGTAACTGTGCACATCCCGCCTTGGCCTGGGCCCAGCCTGGGAGGGAAATTGCATTAGGGAACAATCCCAGTGGGAAAGCAAACCCTGCAACCTGATTGTGTGCAACCAGAAACCTGATCAGTCCTCAAAAGCCTTTCCTTATTCAATCAACCCCCAAAAATTTGCTGATTGTGCGGGAAGCAGGCCAGGGTTACGCCTGCAGGCAGAGGAATATCCCCTCTCCCACAGTCAGGGTGGGAAGCCCATGCTCCAGAGCCCCTGGAGCTCCCTGGGCTGCTGGGACTCTGCAGCTCTGGCCTCACTCCCTCACTCGTGTCTGGGTCAGTGAACTGGAGCTCTCAAAGTGCCACTGTGCCCCGTGGGTGCTGCTCAGCCCCAACCCCAGCTGGATCAAGCTGCTGCTCAGCCACGAGCAGCCTCACAGCAGCTCAAAGTCAAACTGGAACCTGGCTCCGAGTATTGCCAAGACCCCTTTGCCTTCGCTGGGGTTTGAAAAGACCCTTGATCACAGCAAGAGTCCCACCAAGCCAGGCTGGTTCTGCCTCATGTTCCCCAGCCAACGTGAGCCCTGGCTGTGCTGCTGAGTGACTGGAACACGCTGTGTACTTTTTCCCTTGAATAATCCATTGATTTTTATCAGCAAACATAATGTATTTAATTCAAACTTGTTCCCCTCCTAGCTGCTCTGATTCCCACGGGCCCTCAGAGGGGAGACCATGTTTATTTATAAGATGACTATGGAGCTGCTTCGGAGAAGATTGTCTTTAATTCACATGCATTCATTCTCCTCCCCTTTCTGCTGTATTCGCCTCTATATCCCTGGGCAAAAACAGTGCATGTGGTAGCAGCTTCCCAAATGACAATGCTTAACATTTAAAAGCCAAGAATGACTTGGAAAGCAGTAAAAAGTCTTCTCGTTACACTGGGATTATAACTAAGCCAGAGCTGCTCAGTTCCATGGGGCACAAACTCTTGGTGCAGGAAACACCAAATCTGAGTTCATTAGTGTGGTCTGAGTGAGCAAAGCCCACCTGCTCCAGCACTCCTATCCTGAGGGACAAAGCACACGTGGCTTTCCCATCTCCTGCACAAAGCATTACAGCAGCTACTCCGACTCTTTCTGCTGCTGATATCCGGAATCTCATCTCCCTTGCACAGAACAACTCGGGGAATGGCAAATGCTGGGGCAGGCACAGCTCACCAGGATCTCCCTGAGCTTAGAGGAGGGGTCAGGAAGCACGGGAGGGTTTGGAGGCAGGGGATGTGCAGGGCCTGTGGGACAGGCTGGAAGCAGGGCTGGCAGTGGCCTGAGGAGCCCAGGGCCTGTGGGACAGGCTGGGAGCAGGGCTGGCCATGGCCTGAGGAGCCCAGGGGGTGTGCAGGGCCCGTGGGACAGCCTGGGAGCAGGGCTGGCAGTGGCACAGGCTGGGAGCAGGGCTAGCCCTGGCCCGAGGGGCCCAGCACTCACCGTTGTCGAACACGGTGCCGGCCGTGAAGGAGAGCTCGGAGTCGTGCTCGGCTTTGCAGGCGTAGAGCGCGCGGGCCTTGCGCAGAGGGGAGCTGCAAGAGAGGCACCAGAGTGGGCACGGGGCCCCCACACCCCTCCCAGGGCTGTGCCCCTCTGCTGGGGCTGCTGCTCTGCTCAGCTACCCTGCCCTGGAGGGAGGGAGGGAGGGAGACACCAGCAGAGGCTGAAGGCTCTCGGGGATGAGCCACATTTCACCCCAATGCAAATCCCAGTCTGAGCCCAGCTGGACTGGAGCCCACACTGGTGCCCAAACAGCACCAGCCCAATCCAGGGGTCCCCTCATCTCCTCTAGGCTGGAGCTGGAATGTTCTGTATCTGAGGGGCCATCACTGACCAGAGGTTGGCACAGAGCAAAGGTGGCAGCAGGTGCTGGCACTGACCCACTGCCCCTGGCCCCGCTCTGCCAAACCCATCCAAGTGCAGCTGCAACCACAAGGAGAATTTCACAAGGAAGAATTAGCACTTGGGGAAGGTTATTTCAAAACAGAAAGACAAGCAGGTCCGTGAAGAATTTGCTGAGCCTGTACCTGAAGGTAAAAAGATTTAACAGCCATTAGATTTTGCTGGAAGTGTCAGCGTGCCCACGCTGCAGGGGAGGGAATTGGAGCAGGGAGAGCCAGGAATGGAGCAACTGCTGGCAGAGAAAGGAAAAAGAGGGACCTCAGGCCTCCTCAGGCCCAGCACAGGCACACAGAGCTGTCCCTGCACCTGGAATCCCCACCCATCCTTCCCAGCTTTGGGCTGGAGCAGGGCTGGTGGAAAGCTGGGACACTGCCAGGCTGCAGTGCCAGTGCCAGCCCAGCCAGGCCCTGGCCATTCGAGCAGCCAGACACATCCAGCACTGCTGCTCAGCTGGGACATGGGCAAGGGAAGGGATGAAGTGCCCCAGGAGCTGCTGGGGTGGGGAACAAGGTGTCACCATTCTCTGATCAGTGGTTTTACCAAATTTTATCTTTCCAAGGACTTGAAATTCCTGAGTTCCTCAGATGAGCCCAGGGAAGCAGCAAGGCAAGAGCAGCTCCCCTTCACACCAAACTCCAAAGCCAGGAGCTGGGAATGGCTTTGGCTTTGCTGCAGAGAGCCCTGAAATGGAGATCTCTTTTCTCCAAACTCCAGCTGCCTGACACAAGCAGCTCCCAAACACTTAAAAACCAGGATGAGCAAACAATCCTCCCACTCCAGAGGGTCCTTCACTGCCAGGAGGCACCGCTCACATGGAGTGCTTGAGACCATCAGGTGGAAAACAAAATATACTTCCAGGCTCACTGTGCACTCAGGGCACGATGGCATCACTGGTGCCAAGGGCACAGGAGCCTGGGCAGTGCCTGCTCTGGTGCCACCCCAGGGCACAGGGGGACCCCACGGGGCTGGCACACAGCTCAGCCTGACCCACTGCTCTGGGACTTGCTGGGAATCCTGCCCTGGTTCCTCTGCAGCTCCCAGGAACGGTTTGCTCCAGCAATGCCCAAGGACCTTTAGCCTGGGCACAGAGCAGCCTGCGCTACCCCATGCCCATCACCCTCCTGGGATCCCAGACAAGGCCATGGCCAGAAAACCAGGGGTGGCAGAGCTTTCCAAAGGCACTTTACTCCTTGCAGTACACTTCTTACCTGTTGCAGAGCAGAGCAAAGCCAGCACAGCACTGAGCTGAGCTGGGCCCAGCAGTGACACCGAGCACAGCTCCTGCTCCCCTCACCTGGGGGCTGCAGGCTCCAGCCTGGCTCGGGGTGCTCCGAGGGGCTCTTCTGGGGCAGGAGGGTTTCAAAGCTCCCCTCTTGCGGAGTGCAGACAGCTGCTTGGGAGGGTTCGAGCAGGATGCCAAGGGAAAGGGAAGTGAAGTGGGGGAAACCGGGGAAATCCAACAGAAACGGCAAAAGCAACAAGAAGCCAAGCGAATTGTGCAACAGACCTGATGGGGGATGAGTCGCTGGACGTAGAGGAGGTGGGCATAGGACTTGATGGCGCAGAGAACATGGGCCAGGACGGTGAGAGGGGTGACGTTGGGCTTGGATTCTGAGGGCTGCAAGACATAACCAGAGACCTTATCAACATGCAAGCACAGCAACAAACAGCAACCGAGACACACAGACGGCAGCCGACGATAGCGAGTGCCTTGGGGATATTCCGAGCGTGAGACACAGCTACAGAATGAGGTGCCAAGACCTTGGGGAGTGTTTCAAGGCTGGGTCTGCATTTGTCTGGACAACAAGAGCTGGATCTTCCAGTCAAACCCCACTCCATTGCCCCGTCCATGGCACCTGGCACCCCGGGTGCTGCAGCATGGCCACTTCCCTGCCTGTGCTTCCCCCAGAGCTCCCAGAAAGAGCTGCTGGTATTTCTGGACGTTAATGATGCCTGCGAGCAGCCTCCACCCCCTCTGTCTGTCACTTCACTTGTGGTGCTCATACAATCAGTGTATAAAAATGGCATTGATTTTGTTCTCCGTGTTTTACATCCCTTTTTCCCCTCGCGCTGATTCCTGAAGCCACAGCTGTCAACCGGAGCTGAATCGAGTTACTGAACTGGTAATTGCACACAGAAGTTTCTGGGTCCTTCCAAACTGTTCAATTCAGGTCATTCTCAAGTTCACCAAAAAGCAATTATTGTACCAAAATACCAGCTTGATTAATTTACTGCTTCTCTGCTTAGCACTCATTGGTATTCCCTATCCAATTCAGATTAGAAACTCCATCCCTGATAAAACACCAGAAGTCTCTCTCCACACTGCAAGTGCCTCTGTAAAAACAAGTTGTTTTGTAAAAGCATCATGACTTATGTTTTCTCCTTGAGAGAGGGACAGTACCTCTGATCACACAGTCTGATGAGGTGGGGACAGGGCACAACCCCCAGGATGTCCTTACCCCTCAGCTGGGGCCTCCTGGGGCACAGGGAAGGGATTCAGGGAATGGTGGCTCCAGAACACAGGGAGAACCTCAGCCCTGCAGGAGCTCAGACCAACGTTTAACCTTCCCCAGTGTCCTCTGGCTGCCACCACGCGGGGATATTTATGACATGGATGCTTTCCCCTTGGAAATTGGACCGTCTCTGCTTAAGGCCAAACTCTTGGCTGGACTCCTTGCAGAAGCTGTGTCACTGGATTCAACAGACACTGATTAATTCCCTCTGAAATTACAGGCAACACCTTTATTATGTCAGAAGATTACACATATAGAGAAATGGGTACAGCAGTGAGTGCAGCATGACTTCATCAGAGGCTGGAAAACATGGAATGCTGTCAGGTAGGCTATCAATGAGATCCTCCAAATGTTCTGCTAATAATCATCACTAGAAACAATCCTTTAGCATTTCTGTCATAAAAACTGTCCATCTTTTGAAAAATGAGCTTTCCTTGGTCTTTACCAAACCTGACAGACATTGGTACTTACCAGAAACTCCATCTATTCCCACCCCGAAATGGGAGGTGCTACCAAGGTGACAAGTCATCCCAAACTGCCAAAATTAACCCTTTAAGCACAACTTCTTTCAAAGAGATGGCTTAGCAATTCCCTTCTCCAAGAGGGGCCTGGCCAAGGTGGGACTTGGAGGGGCGATGAGCTGGTGACCAAAATGTGGCTGAGCCTGTCCCGCTGAGAGTGGCCACCAACACCCAACAGCCCTCCCAGCACTGTGGCTGTGGGCAGCAGGCTCGAGGTGCAAGAGGCCATGGCACTGGGTGTGCCAGCATGGGATGGGCACTGTGACATGGCACTGGTGTGCCAGTGATGGGATGGGCACTGTGACATGGCACTGGTGTGCCAGCACGGGATGGGCACTGTGACATGGCACTGGTGTGCCAGTGATGGGATGGGCACTGTGACATGGCACTGGGTGTGCCAGCACGGGATGGGCACTGTGACATGGCACTGGTGTGCCAGTGATGGGATGGGCACTGTGACATGGCACTGGGTGTGCCAGCACGGGATGGGCACTGTGACATGGCACTGGTGTGCCAGCACGGGATGGGCACCATGTCTGCCACCAGCCCCGGTCCTCTCCACTGCACAAAGGAAGGAAAATCCAATGGTACAGGGCTCCAGGACTGGAAATTGCTATTGCACTTTTTGAGATGAAATCATGGCAAAAGAATGCAGCTCTCATTTCTCCTCAAGGCGCTGTCATTGCTCCACCACTGTGCGCCTGCTCTGCTCATGACAGCAGGGAATGCAACCAGCAGGATCTCAGAGTTATCAGGGAAAAAAGCCTGAAAGAACCAACACTTGGGCCAGCCTCTGCCTGAGAAGTTATCAGTAGTTTGGAGCAGGATTTTGGTGTCTTTGGAACCCTGGTGCCACAGAAAACACTCTGTGCCCAGCAAAGCCACAGAGAGAGCGTGTCACTAATTCCAGTGTGTGCATTGGGGTGTGCAGAGCACCTGGCAGGTGCTCACAGAGGAGATGAACATGGTCTTATGGTGACTGAGCTGCTCTGCAAGTCCTTCCAGAACATTTCCTCAAGAGGAACCCATGGATAGCTCAGGACTCACCTGAGCTGCTGCCCAGCACTGACAGACCCTGGGGTATGATGGGTATGGAGGGTTCACCTCCCTCCCATGAAATACACAGGAATTTATTTTCAAGCTGCTGCTTGAGTTTCACCTTCCTGAGCTTATGTGACTGCCAGACCCAAGTCCTGCCTCGCTGGAGATGTCAGTGCACAGGAGGGAACGGGCTATCCCAAGGTCTCTGGCGTTTTGGAAAACAGTTTTCTTGTAGGATCCAATTTCCTTTGTTTCTCACAAAAAGAGCAGAGATGGTGAGAGGCTGAGGGGAAGTTCTGGCAGCTGCCTGCAGGCAGCAAATGTCAGCTGGACGTTTTTTTTCTTCTTCTTACTCAGGAGGGCTTTGCGAGGGGCTCTTCCTGTTGGGTGCACAGTGGAAACAAAACAGAGAAAATTGCTAAGAACCAAAACCATCAGAAGCAGGAAACAAAGAAATGGCTCACGTTAGAGTCTTCCAAGGTGAGAATGGACCTTTCCCTAGCAGAAGCAGCTGGGGGAACTCCACAAGTCCGTAGCCCAAGGCATCCTGGGGCTCTTGCCCTTCCTGCTGGTTTGACTGCGCCTCGGAGGCAGTGGCTGTGGTCCCACAGGGAGGGAGCTCTGCTGGGCACGGGCAGGGCAAGGAGGGCACTGTGCCACAGCACCTGCAGGGGCACCTGCACCTTCCACTCCATGTGTCCCTCTGGCAATCCCACTCTTCCAGCAAACACAGTACTTGGAAATGAATTTAGGAGCTAAATCCTCCTCCCTGCTTCCCGCGCCGGCCGTACACGCTGCCTTTCCCATGCAGATGTTTAGTTTGCTGCCCAAACATGTGAAAAAAAGCTCTTGTTTCAAGACTCTGATGGAGTTGCTGGAAGTAAAAAAAAAATTTTGTGCTCTTTTCTCCTAACCTGCCTCTTTCATTGCTCTTCCTCCCCCAGGCTGCCTCTGGCGCTCCTCAGCTGGCTCAGGCCCCCAGGCATGTGCAGCTCTCAGAGCCCCTCTCAGCAGGTCTCCAGACAAGTTCTGCTGCTTTGATCTCCTGGCCGAGAGGACATCAGTTCCACTTCAAACATGTTTATTTTTGTGGAACTCGGGGCTATTTCTGCCACAGAACATCTCAGAGCTATGGACGGGCAGAGCCCACTGATGCATTCCAGCCCTTTCATGAAATCACCTCAAGAATAAACAACAATATTCCCCTTCTGACATGATCAGTACCTGACTGCAGAAAAATACATCAAGGACCACCCAGCCCTTTGCTCCCTGATCTATTCCTATAGAACAAAGCTGTGGAACATAAGGTTCTTCTCAAAGGTAACAAGAAAAAAAGAAAATTACAGCTTTATGTAATGCCAAAGCACTTCAGCTCTGCTGAAACAAGGACAAGACTGCAGCTCACCAGCAGCCATGGCTCAGTTGCCTAAATGAAATGGAAGGCAGGCTGGGTCTGGGAAGCTCATGGAGCTCAAGCAGTGCAGCAGGTCCCAGCAAAGCTTGGAGTGATGGATGGGCTCTAGGAAGCAGCTCCTGGGCACCCCTGGCAGAACCACCCCAGACCTGACCACCAGCTCACAGGGCTCCAGTCTGGCAGGGCTCTTCCTGTGCTTGGTAAAAAAAATGATGTTAAACTCTCTGCAGTGTTACTCTCTCAGAAGCAACGTTGCTGCATGCTTGTTTAGGTGGGAAAAATGTAAAGAAATTTAAAGAAATAAGCAGCTGGAATGGCCTGTGGTCAGCATCACTTGACCAAACTGGTCCAAAAAAACTCAAATTCTTCAGTACAGACCTTCCCCACATCTCCATCAGCACAGATTTCAGAATCTTCTTTCCAACAACACGGACGTGTCCCTCTGTAATCCTGATGACACTTAGCACATGGGTTTGTCTTGTCACTTTGCTGCTTGGCTGATTTCCCGTGTGTGGGAATATTTCCCTGCTTTAGTAATTTCAGAAACCATCCAAAAGCTTTTCCACTTGACTAGGAGAGAGCCCAGGCTGAGTTCTGGCTCTGGGGAGGAGCTGCTGTCCCACATTCCCATCTCCAGGCGCAGACGGATGGTGCTCGATGGTGCAGAGGGAGGAGGTGACAGGAACAGAATTCTGGCACGGAGCTCAGAGCCTGCTGCTAGTGCTGGAGACAGCGAGGGAGCGAGCAGAGAGTCAGCAGTGGGAGAGTTCTCAGCGTGAGCAAGAGCTACAGGAAGGAAGCTGCAGCACCAGCCTGGTGCCAGCACAGGTGTCCTCGCGCCAGGTGAGCTCCAGGTGACGGGACATGGTGACATCTTAACAGGGAACAGCATCTCAGTGACAGCTGCACAACTTGTTTGAAACAGAGCATTACAGTATCACCAGCGAGCTACAGACCCAGCAGTGGCTGCTCTCACACAGTCCCAGCACTGGGACAGGCAGGGGAGATGGGGCAGGGCAGGGAACGGAGGCAGCCACAGCTCCTGCCTGGACAAGACCTGGAGTCACAGAATGGCCTGGGGCTGGAAGGGACCTTAAAGCCCATCCAGTGCCACCCCGACCTCCCACTGTCCCAGGCTGCTCCCAGCCCTGTCCAGCCTGGCCTGGGGCACTGCCAGGGACCCAGGGGCAGCCCCAGCTGCTCTGGGCACCCTGTGTCACCTGCCCACCCTCCCAGGGAAGCATTGCTCCCCAAGATCTCACTCCACCTTTTGCTCAGCAGCTGCATTTTCTGCTCCATCAATACCCTCCTCCCTCTTCCTCTCTGCCCAAAAGGCTCTCAGCTGACTCAAAATCAGGCTGGAAGGTTTTATGTTGAACCAAGTGCTTTCAAACTGTGTTAAAGCTCTTAATTATTAATAGAAAAGTTGTAATGTGGCAGCAGGGAGCCAAAGCAGCAGTTTAGGAGGGAAGTGTTGGTAAATCAGGAGCCAGTGTCTTAGTCATGGCTTCTCCATCGTGCCACAGCTTCTAACATGAGATAATGCTGCAAGGCTGGGTGCATTAGTCACCAACAAATTCTGTTTGCAATTAAGCAGAACTCAACAGCCCTCCAGAAATCTCACTCCTCTCTGGCATTCAATGCACTGCAATCTTACATCCCCCTGAAAAGAAAACTCTCCCATCTGCCACCCCAACAACCATATGGGATCCTTGGAAAATGAAGGAAATTAAAGTCCCTGTGGGATCACAGCTCCCAGCTCAGCTGTGGGGGGTTTGGGAGGATCAAATATTTGAGCTAAACACATCCTGTGCCCCAGGCAGCCCCAGGGCACTGCCGGGCTGGCTCTGCCAGCCACCAGCAGCTAAACTGAGCTGTGTGGCTGAGGGTGACCTCCTTTTGGGAACTCAGAGCTGCAGGGAAGTGAGGGATCCAGAAGGATGCTGTCCTTGCTGCCAGCCATCACCACCTGCCCCAGGGAGGGCAGCCCTGACCCCTGCCCAAGGCTCCCACCCCGTGCTGCCCCAGCGCCCTGGGAGCCTGGCTTTGGGTGCCAAGTGAGGGCATTTGGTTCTTATTTCCCCAGGCTGAGCCCTCCTGTGGCTGGCAGAGCTGTTCTGCTGCAGGAGCCAGCAGGGATGCTCAGATGGCCCAAGGCAGGCGATGGGGGATCCCCTGCTCTGCCCCACAAGCTCCCAGGGGGGAACACAGTGCTCTGCCACCCCCAAGGAGGGCACAGACCTCGGGATGGCAGCAGCAACTGCCCCCAGGAGCTGGCACTGTCAGCGCTCCAAGGGGAGAGAGACTCCTCTCACTTTTAAAGCTGTTTCTGGAAACGACCAGAACAGTTATTCCCCACTGTAAAAAATTCATTCCTGGCTAAGGAATATTCCCAACATAACTTGATAGGAGGCCACTTCCAGGCTCAGATCCTAACAGAAAACAAAGACAGTTCCTTTGAGGCTCATTAGCACCACAGGCTCAAACTCTCATTTTTTAGCGTGTAAATCTCCTCCCTGCACAAGGAGCCAACACTGCCCACGGAGAGCACACGCAGTGGGAAAAACAATGGGGATTACTTGGGCCTGAGAAGGTGATTTAAGAATAATGGATGATTAAAGACAATGCATAATAATTTTCTGCATTTTCTTGGTTTCCCAGATTTTGTTTTGTCCGTTTGGCCTCGTGCTGCCTTGCTCTGCAGCATTCTGCACACACCAGTTACAAAAGCTGATCAGAGCATTTCACTGCAAACCCCGCAGACCACAAAGCTGAAACAATCCAACTTGATCATATTTATCAAAAGAAACACCATGTTAGTTCTGTTCTTTCTTTTTTGATTTTTTTTTCACTTAAAACCACCAAACTTCGTAATAACATTTTTGCCTCAGCAGCTCTAACCAGCAAAACTCTCCTCCGGTTGCACAGCTGGGAGGTGGGAGCACCACAACCCTCCCAGTTTACTGGCCCAGCCTCAATTTCTCTCTCTGCCATCAAGCTGGACATGTAGCCTTGGAGAACCCTTCCCAGTAATCAAATACAGCAAAGATTAATGCATTCAATTGACTTTTTCATGGTGAGCTATTTTTCCACTCCTTTTCCTGTGTGCTTTCCCAAATCCCCCTGTGCTGCACCCACTGCCGTGCTGTGCACCCAGCACTTCCAGCCCAGGCTCCCCAGCAGTTCCCTTCCCAGTGCCCAGCCAGGACACCTTCCCTGAGGATCCCCCACTCCCAGCCCAGGGCACGGGGCCAGCCTGGGGACTGTGACAGCTCTGGGGCTGCTGACAATGTCCCAGCTTAGCACTGCCCTGTCACCAGTGTCTGCACAGCAGCCACGGGATTGGGTTACCCCCAGGTGAGGGGAAAGCAGAGGCCTTGCAGCTCCAGCTAATTTAGGAGATTAATTAGGCACAAGGATCCCCTTTCAGAGGAGACACGATGTCTCTGTGAGCAGCAGCCCTGCTCTGCTCAGTCTCTTTGGGGGAACTGTCAGCCTTCTGCTGGGAAAGGGAAATGGGATGGTGTGGGAGGGGTGGCCCCCGGGGTGGTCCCCATCTGAACGCTGCTCACATCCCCTGTGCCAGCCCAGCTCCTTCCAGCCGGGCCAAGGGGCAGCTCTGGGATGCTTTCAGCACTCCCAGTGCTGTGTGGTGGGGCTGGAGCCCAGCACTGCCTCAAAAACACCCCAGAGCTGTCAAAAGACTTCCAAGGGAGAGTCTGGGCCACATCCCTGGTTTTGAATTTGACCTCCCTGCAAAAAGAGGAACCAAAGAATGCACTTGGCCGTTTCTCTACTATATTTCACCTGGGGTGACATTTATAGGTGGCAGGAAGACCTAATGTACCATCACTCTGCTTTCAGCAGGCTCAATGAAAGGTTTGGCTGGGCTCACACTTGACATTCTGCCCAAAGGAAACTCAGACATTGACTGAGCAACGGGAGCAGAGCTGGATGGGGGCTGAGCAGGCTGGGACCCCAAAATCAAAGGGGGGAGGGCAGGCAGGGGAGGAGAAGAAGAGAAGCCTGGCCAGCAGGATGATGATCCTGAGCTCCACAGAGCAGCTCAGCACACAGAGTGCCTGTGACTGCCCCTGGGAAGCCTTTGGTGGAGCATCTTTGATTCCTGCATCCATCCCCCCACAGTGACTGGGATGGATTTCAAATCCTGCTCCATTTGAAAGTAAAATTTCCATTAGCCAATATTTGTCCGAGGCAGTTTCTTTGAAGAAGACGCTGCTATGCTGCGATCTCCACACTAATTACAGGAATTAGGAGAGCAAGTGCAAGATCTCTTTTTTTTCCCAAGGCTTTCCAGAAAGCTGCCTCTTAAGCATCATGTGCTGCTGAAGTTTAAGGTGCTTTTTTAGAACTCTTGCAAGGAAATCTAAATTAATTCAGCTTGCGAGAAGCACCCTTAGATGTTCCCAGAGCATCACCCAAATAGAACAGTGCTCTTCAAAGGCAGAAACATCTGAGGAGCCTCCTGAGGAGCAGCACTGGGAAAAGCTGTGGATGGTGGGAGTCAGGCTGCAGGAGCTGCGGGGTGGCCTGGAGTGCAGAGCCTCTGAAGTTCATCTGTCCATCTGTCTGTCCATCTGCAGCCACTCACACACCCCTGTGCCACCAGAGCCCAGAGGAGCCCATGGCCAGGGCAAGGCAGAGCATTCAGAGCCACCCCAACTCATTCCTGCTCCCGTTAGCAGAGGGCTCTCAGCCTGACACTTCACCTTTGTTTGAGGGGATGAGATGGAGGAAATGTTTTGATCTCTGACCACTGGGTCACGTGGGGCTGGCCACAGGGCTGGAGACTCCTTTTATGAGAATATTTGGCTTCACTTTCAAGTTCAATTTGTGGAAAGTTTCTAGACCAAGAGCTGACTGAAAGTGAAGGAGCTCAAGCTTTGCACAGTTGCTGTGCCAAACTCCAGGGCCCGTGGAGAGCCCACACAGCAGGAAAACACAGCCCAGCTTTCCCCCTGCCAGCCCAGAGCAGCACACAGAGATGCTGGGGCAGGCAGGATCCCACTGCTGGGGGCTTCTCTTACCCAAACAGCCTGGAACATCCCACCTCAAAGGGAAATCCACCTCTGCCCTCCCCAGACCGCCCCCTGCTCCTGCAGCCCACAGGCATTGCTCCTCTCCACACATCTTAAAACACCTCCTGGAAGGATACAGATGCTCAGAAAAGAAATCATTTAAGCACAACAAGGGATGGAATTCATGGAATCACGAAGGTTGGAAAAGACCTCCAAGATCATAAAGTTCAACCTTCTGTATGGAATCTGTACATATACATGTATATATAGAGATATAGATATAAATTTAAAGATTATATGGCCATCAGCAACTAAGCCTCAAGTATATTTATCTGTGGAGTCTACTAAGTTTGCTGCTTGTGTTTTCCATGAGCCAGGTTTAAGGACATTTGCCAGAGCCCTGAATCACTCTGGTTTATGGAGCTTTCTCACCACAGGCATGATCTAGGACTCCCAAGCTAAAACTGCTCTAAAAGAAACAAACACACAGACACCCTCACAACAGTCTGCACCAAAAAAAATAAATAAGTCACAGGATAGTTTGAATGTTATGTCATCTGAAATCAGCCAAGCAGCAGACTGGGAATTTTAGGAGCTTTTCTCAAGTATGAGGACTGGGAGATAGGCGGGTTCTGTTCTAGCCTGGCAGCAATCTCTGCTCCTCCTGAGCACAAACCAACCCCGTCTGAGGCACAGATGATGCCAACCCTGAGCAGCCACTAAAGGAGGTATTGAGGGGAGGTGAAATAATCGAGTATCCTGACCCTGCCTGGAAGGCAACTCTTCAAGCAGCAAAAGCCTGGGGTGGGGAGGATCAGGGCTGGGAGCCACCCAGGGCACCTCTTGCACCAGCTCCAGCCATCCCACCCTGCTGCAACCACAGCAACTGGGTGTAAAACCCCCTGTCCCAGCCTGGGACCACAGCTGGGAACTGGTCTGCTCCTCTTAAAGAGCCATTTAGATAAGGCTGTTCTGGAGCTGCTCTGATTACAAGATTTTACCTAATCCCCCAAAAATGCCATTTATTGTTTGGCAGCCGAAGATCCGCCCCTCGGGGCTGGCCTCGGCGATCCAAACCCAGATTAGGCAGAAGAGCAGAGTTTTGGGGTCTGGCCTGAGCTTGGAGTGGCTGCAGGGAGCAGATGGAGGCAGACACTTCCCCCCAGCCCCCGTGTCCAGCTGGGCTCCCTGCACTCACCCACGGGTGCCCAGCACAGCCGGGGTGCTCAACCCCCCAAGGAAGGGCAGCAGGGGACAGAGGGTCCCCAGGGAGCCCCAGCCCTGCTCTGCTGGCCCCAACACGCCTCTCCCAGCTCTTGGCTCGCTCCAGGGCCGCGGTGGCTCACGGCCAGGCGGCCACAATGCGGTGGAAGGAAGAAGAAACAGCTTTGTTTTGCCCAAAGCCTCACAATTAATCAAGTTCCTATTTCCTCGCAGTTCCACGCTCCCCACCCCAGGCAGCTCCCAGCCATGGCTGGGAGGCCATGTGCTGAACACAGGGTTTGCTTTGGAATTTCACCTGAACAGAGAACCAGCAAATGACATTAACGTGAAATAGAAACGTCTTTGCTACAGTGAGAACCACGCAGGGCCCTGAGAGTCCAGTGCAAGATGGGAGCCTCTGGGGCAGGCTGGCAGCCCCATCCCCTCCAGCCCCATCCCCTGGCACCCCCCTGGGTACCAGCTCTCCAGCCAGGAGGAACACGTGGAATCCCAGAGTCATTTAGGCTGGAAATGACCTCCAAGAGCATCAAGTCCCAGCTGTGCCCAATGCCCACCCTGTCCCCAGCCCAGAGCACCAAATGCGACCTCCAGCCCTTCCTTGGACACTCCAGGGATGGGCACCCCAAATCCCTGGCAGTTCCAGTGCCTAAGCCCCCTTTCCATGGAGAGATTCCTCCTGATTTGGACCCCTCTGAGCACAAGTCACTGTTTTTATACTGACACACAGCAAAACAAAACACCAGTGCATTTTCCTGGCCTTTTTCCAAATTAAAGTGGGGCTGAATATGAGGGTGGGAGGAGAGCGGGTGAGAATCCAGGCTCCTCAGGGACAGGAGCAGCTGATTTATGAGTAAATTTCTTAAACAGAAGTCCCAGAGATGCCATTTCAGAGGGACATTCCCAAAGTGGCTGCCGGGAAGGCAGGATGAGGGTGGGACCCGCTCCTGCGCCTCTGCACCTCTAATTGCCATTATTCTTCAGGAATATAAACAACAGGAGCCACCCAGCAGAGAGCCATGAAAGCTCAGCAGAAAAGGGCCTGGGAGCACAGGGACAGGAACTGCAGGTCAGGCAGGTGAAGGACTCATTGCTGGCTCAGCACAGCCCCTCTGGTGAGCACAGATGGGCAGCACAGCACAGCACAGCCAGGAGAGGGACCAGCAGCAGGTAAAGGTCTGTTTGCTCCACCTCACGTGCTCTTGCTTTCCTGTGTCCCAGCTGATAACTGTCAAAGAAACCTGCATTTTTAAGAGACCATTTTTCCAAAGAAACCCTACCCTCTCCTGTTTGATGCATTGCCCCATCCCTGGAAGTGTCCAAGGCCAGGCAGGACAGGGCTTGGAGCAACCTGGGACAGTGGAAGGTGTCCCTGCCTGTGGGGTGAAGGAGTTGAAGGTCATTCCAAGCCAAAGCAGTGTGTGGATTCTGGGATGGTGAGGGCCTTCAGAGCAGAGCACAGGAACGGAGCAATGGGAGGAAGGTGCAGCATCACCCCAGTCCCATGGCTCTGCTGTGCTGTCCCCTGTCCCCCAGCTCCCTCCCAGCCACCTGGAGAAGTCCCTGATACAGACAGTAATAGTAGAAATTTCTCTCATTTTCAGTCATGGAAAGAGAAATGTTCAATTTTAACTGGGATGCCTAATGAAGATTTATTTATGTGGGAATAACCACTCTTCCTTGGAGTAACTGGGTTATTTTTTCATGACCACTAGACCTTAGATCTGCTCCTCATTTCTTTCCATACCCACAGAGGGCAAGAAATAGCCATACTTGGTCAGTGAGAAAATGAAATTAAATGCAAATAGACATGCACTGACTAAATCTGAGTTTCCCAAGGTTATTATTTCCCTAAATGCCAAGTCCCTGGGGTGAAGGAGGGGCAGCATCAGCCTGGGCCAGGGCTGGCAGTGTGGGGGCTCAGCCCGGCCCATGGCCCCATCTCCAGCAGTGCCCTGGCCCTGAGGATGGGCAGCAGCACTGGGAACACTGGCAGGCCTGGATGAACATGGGAAGGGTGTTAAACTGCTTCTGTCTCCTGGTTGGAACCACCCAGTGCCACCCCTGACACAGGCAGGGACACCTTCCCCTGTCCCAGGTCACTCCAAGCCCTGCCCATCCCTGACACTCTCAGGGATGAGGCAGCCCCAGCTGCTCTGGGCACCCTGTGCCAGGGCCTGCCCACCCTCCCAGGGAACAATTCCTCCCCCATACCCCATCTAACCCTCTCCTATCACTTTGAAGCCATTCCCTTGTCCTTCCCCTGGCTCAGCTAAGGACACATCTCTGCCAGAGGCACAATGCTTTCTGCTTCATGCTTGGCTGTTTCCTAAGGAAAATGCTTTCTGCAGGGGCAGGACAAAGACACCCAACAGGACACACAAACCAACGGGACACAGAAACCTGCAGTGCTTTGGGCACCATCCCTGCCCAGGCTCTGGTGGCCCTGGTGCCCAGGCAGCTGCAGGCACAGTGACAGCTCCTGGCATGGGACAGCAGTCCTGCTGACTCACCCAGTACAGCTCCTGCCCAAAGCAGTTTTTCCATAAAAATAAACCCAGCCCTAATAAATAAATGCATTCCCATCGTAAAAGCCCGATTGGTGGCTGGGAAGGAAGAGCCTGAGCCCGGCACCAAAACAATTTCCCTCTAAATTGGAGACTGTGGACTGTGCTCCAGGAAAAGCACTTGAGAAGGAGCCCATTTCCCTGGGGAGGGGGACAGGGGACCAGCACCGAGGTGGGGGGACCCCAGCCCCAGCACAGCCACTGCTGCAGCAGCTGGGAAGGAGCAGCACTCGCTCACCAGGGGGATTTAGGAACTGGCCCAGCTCCTGGCAGAGCAGACCTGGGGGATACATGAGCATTTAGCAGGGAGCCAAGGGCTTTTGTAAACAGAAGCTCAAACAAACATCTCTCATTTCACAGATGGTGCTCACAATTTACAGCTGGCACATTTAAAGGCCACCTCGGACACATTGGTGCTCACAGCCACAAATGGGACACAAGAAATGCCCCAGGCCTGCAGGCCTCAACATTTGCACTCCAAGGAGCCTCCCTCTGAAATGCACAGGAGTTATTTCCACAGGAATATCAGCAGAATATTCTGAATCAATATATCATCAGAATGACCCAACTCCTTTCCCTGCAGCTTCCCAGTCTGGGTGAGCACAGGGCTCATGGGGGCTGCCAGGAGACAGCCCCTCCTGAACAGCTCCCCAGCCCTGGTCCACAGCTAAAAATCACAGGAAATTGTGAAGAACACAAGAAAAACCCCAAAGTCCTGGAGCAGAGCTCAGGGATAGGTGTCACAGGACCAGCAGAGGATTGGGCAGCGTTTGAAGCAGCACAAACCCCGAGGCACCTCCAGAGCCTCCCACGGCCACAGACCCTAAATGTGGGCAGACCCCTAATTCCAGGGCAGCCCCAGAAGCCCAGCACAGCAGCAGCAGCTGCCCCAGCCCGGGGCAGAGTGCGTGGCTGCCCGGGGCTGCCTGCAGAGCCCACATTTCTCAGCTGCCTGGCCAAACAGAAGTGCCTTTATGGAGACAGGATTTGGGCAGCCCTGCCGAGCAGGGCCGGAGCTGCTGGACACTGGCACCATTCAGACACCCTGCCCTGGCCCAGCCTGCAAACACAGGGCAGGGCTGGGCACAGACCCGCTGCTGGCAGCCTCCTCACCCTCCTCATCCTCACCAAACCCAGCCCCGCCGAGGGCAGAACCCCACGGAGCTCTCAGAAACACAGGCACAGCCCCTGCTCCTGGGCAAGCAGGGAGAGTGACATCCACACACACTCAGAATAAAATCAAGTTAGCTGCTTCATTGAAAGACTGGATTAAAGACATTTGATTTAAATATTTGGGGTCACAGAGAATATTTGCCCTGTGGTAGCCCCCTGAGGATCCATATTTCAAACTTCAGCTCAACACAGACCAAAACCCCGTGTGCTCCTGCATGTGCAGAAATTATCTCATAATCACCGGGCTTGTGGAAAAGCACCAAATGCCACCAGCACTGTCAGAGCCACGAGCTGCCAGTGCTGTCCTGCTCAGCCCTGTTTCAGCTCACAGAACTCAAGGCTCTGTAACTGGCACAAGCACCTGGTTGAGTGCCAGCCTGCTCACCTAATCCCTGGGGAACAGCACGGTGCCTCCGCTCCCCAGAGCCCCACACAGCTCTAACTCTGTTATGCTGCTGAATTACTCTGCAACTTCCCTGAAGAAAGAAATCATTAGGAAGAGGCAACTCTTGGAATCTGAAAAACTGTGAATTTGGCAACCAATCCTTGTAAGGTCCCAGTAAGACCCAGGCTCACAAACCTCATTCTGTGACAAGACACACCATTTTTTCCCCCCTTGAAGGATAAACTAAAGCCACCCTGTTGGGGAATGGGATGTGACTGACTCCAGAGCTTCAACCAGAGAGAGAAGCATCTTTCCTCTGTATGTACCATATGTACAGCACAGCCTTGATTTGGAGGTGTCCTACCTTTGGGTGGTCTGGCCTGCCCCCAGGGCTCTCCTGCTGTGGGATGATCCCCATGGAGCAGGCACAGCACAGGGCTGGGCATCCCTGGATGAGGACACGCCGCTGTGGGGCTGCTGCAGCTCAGGGTTTAGTGGCAGGAGGATGATGATGGAAGCAGAGCAGATGGTGAAGCTGGATGAAGTCTGTCTGTTCCACACTTACCTTCCTGCCTGGGAGAGCCTGGCAGGTCCTGGAGCCATCCTGAATGCCAGAGTAAGAGCTGCACCTCAAGCCCCAAACCCCAAATCCAACCCAGCCAAGGCAACAGCTCACCATGCCCATAGCTCCTGTCCCAGCACCCACTGGCACCCAGCTACCCCAGGCATGGCCCAGTGGGGACTGGGAGTGTCAGGGGCCATGGAAGGGGTGGCAAGGACGGTGTCCCTGCTCTGGGAGGGGAGCAAGGACAGTGTCCCTGCATTGGGAGGGGAACAAGGACAGTGTCCCTGCTCTGGGAGGGGAGCAAGGACGGTGTCCCTGCTCTGGGAGGGGAGCAAGGACAGTGTCCCTGCATTGGGAGAGATGTCAAGGACAGTGTCCCTGCTCTGGGAGGGGAACAAGGACGGTGTCCCTGCTTTGGGAGAGGAACAAGGACAGTGTCCCTGCTCTGGGAGGGCAGCAAGGATGGTGTCCCTGCTCTGGGAGGGGAACAAGGACGGTGTCCCTGCTCTGGGAGGGGAGCAAGGACAGTGTCCCTGCTCTGGGAGGGGAACAAGGACAGTGTCCCTGCTCTGGGAGGGCAGCAAGGACAGTGTCCCTGCTCTGGGAGAGATGGCAAGGACGGTGTCCCTGCTCTGGGAGGGGAACAAGGACGGTGTCCCTGCTTTGGGAGAGGAACAAGGACGGTGTCCCTGCTCTGGGAGGGGAGCAAGGACAGTGTCCCTGCTCTGGGAGAGATGGCAAGGACGGTGTCCCTGCTCTGGGAGGGGAACAAGGACGGTGTCCCTGCTCTGGGAGGGGAACAAGGACAGTGTCCCTGCTCTGGGAGGGCAGCAAGGACAGTGTCCCTGCTCTGGGAGGGGAACAAGGACGGTGTCCCTGCTCTGGGAGGGCAGCAAGGACAGTGTCCCTGCTCTGGGAGGGGAACAAGGACGGTGTCCCTGCTCTGGGAGGGCAGCAAGGACAGTGTCCCTGCTCTGGGAGGGGAACAAGGACGGTGTCCCTGCTCTGGGAGGGGAACAAGGACGGTGTCCCTGCTCTGGGAGGGGAGCAGCGCTCCCGCCGCCCATCCCAGGGATGCACAGGGCGTGCCCGGAGCTCCAGGGGAACAGGCTGCATCTCCTGGAGATCTGAGCAGATCCTCACGTGGTGGGGAGGGGAGCTTCTGTGGGAAAATGCTGCGGGGCTGGCCGGGGCTGGCAGGAAGGAAATTCCCCCAGCGGAGCCGCCATCGCGAGGGCTCCGCCGCGGCAACTTGAGGGCTTCAGAAATAACCCGGCCCTCCCCAGGGAGGCACTGCTAAGGTCACTGTTTTTTCCCTTGAACTTTCCAGATGAAGGAAGCAATAGCAGAAGCAACAGCATAGATTTGGCCGGAGATCAACTGTACTGACAACAGTCACAGGATTGAACTCAGAAGAAAAGTCCTTTGTGTGTGTTGGAGTTATCACCAGATGGGCCGGGCAGCACTGGGGAGTTCTGCTCAAAAATATTCCACATGGGCAAAGCCATCAGAGCTGGGACCCATGGCAGATGGAACCCACAGTAACTAATTCCACTGCTTAGACCGAGTTAAAAACGGAGGCAAATGTTTGGTGCCCATTAAAAATTCAAATGTTAAATTGTATTCTTCAGCAGACTGCTGAAGTTGAGAAGAAGAAACAATTCTGATTAAGGATGGAGAGTCTATAAAACACTAATTACCATTGTACTTACAGGGAATTTGGCCTGTTGGGCTTAATTACTTCTAGTTCAAGATCACTCGAGTTCAGGCTGGGCTGGGGAGCGCTGTTGGAGTTGAGGAAGCTGTTTACATTTGAAGAGACGACAGATTCCAGGCTGGAGTTGATGATGCTGTTCCTATTCTCCTCTAAAAAACACCAAAACCCAAGAATCATCAGCTGCCACTGCAAAGTGAAGAGCAAATGCTGTGAAGACATTGAGCATTCCCAGGAAAGCCCGTGCCAGGGCAAACAGGGACATGTCCCCAGAGCTCAGTTAGTTACAGACACATTGTACATTAAACCACAAGAAATACCAAGTACTCTTTGGCTCCTTTGGGTTCCAGATGCAGTGAGCACTGACAACACTGCATCTCAAAGAGCCACCAGAGCCCAGGCCCCCTCCTCAGCTCTGCCAGGCCACCCAAAATCCCATTTACTCATTTCCAGGAGCTGCCTTTGCCATTGGAGCAGTAATTGCAGTTGTGAGAAGCAATTAGCAATGCTGATGGCACGAGAGCAGCCCTGGGAAGAGAGAGAGTGGCTGCTTCTGGGATGCTGCTTTCCTGAAAGACAGGCACCAGCTGGAAAACACAGAGTCCTACTGCAAGGATACCTCTTTCCAAAATTATTTTTGTGGTGCACAATAACATGGTCAAACTACAACCCAAAAGCATGTAGTGAGAGGGAATCCTTGCTCCCAATCTCTTTAAATTCCACCTCTTTTTCAGTGAGGAGAATGTGCAATATTAATTTGTATCCCGTGCACATACAAAGAGGGGTAAAAGAGTGCAAGAGGAACTCCTGGGTGGTGTGAAAGGTTATTCCTGAGCACACAGCAGAGAGGAACTGCCTGTAAAACAGCCTGGCAGGAGGGTCTTGGGGTGCTGGTGCAGCTCTGCCACCACTCCAAAGGGAAATGCCACATCAGCCCTGGAGCTGCTGCATTTCCCAGGTACCTGGACAGAATCAGCACCTGCAGGGCAGCAGGACAGGGCTTGGTTTAGCTCAGGTTGAGCTTATCTTCCAGAGGTGAGCCAAGGATGGGTGACACTGATACATGTCAACGTGTTCTGAAACTGGATTCCATTAATCTTCATCAGCAATGAGCCACCCTGGGAACAAGCAGCACAGACATTTCTCTGTCCCCAGCTCTGCAAAAGTTCCATCCTCAGGGCACCAGCACCCTGGGATGAAAAAGATGATCCATGCAGAAGACAAAGAGGGAAAAGTGAAGAAAAGCAGAGTACTGACCTCCACAAATACTGACAGGCAGATGTGATGGCCAGCAGATGAAGAAATAAAGAAATTAAGCTGTCTAAGGACCTAAAAGCACCAAATCCCTCTGTTTTTGCATCTGCCAGAGGAAGTTTTAGGCAGCCCATGAGAGGCCACCTGTACACAGCTGGCCAAGGGCAGGAACTGCCTGTGCTGAGCCCAGGCAGCCCCGAGGCCCTGAGGAGCTGACCTGAGCCCCTGGAGCGTGGACTGACACCAGCTCATTATTTGCAAACATCTTCTGCCCAAGGCTGGAGGCTGGGAATAAGCTCCATAAGCTTGGCAGCTCAGCGTGGATTGTCCCTCTAATCTCCAGAGCAGCCACAAGCCAAGAGTGGAGTCCCTGTCAGCCACAGAGCTGGGAGTGCCTCAGCTCAGGGGGAACGGAGATGAATGGCAGAATCTAAAACTCCTGCTTCATTTGATTTCCTCCTTTTTAAAAGGCTGAAACTGTACTTGGCTTCATGTTTTCGAAAGATCACGTGAAGGATTCTTGGCTGGAGGATTTGATTTGGTCTTACAGCTGCAGGAGCAGAGCTGCCCATCAGCTCAAGAGCATTTCCAGCATGCAGAGAAAAGAGCCTTTCACCCCTTACCCAAACTTCCTGTCTCTAGTGGGAAGTCAGGCAGGCAGAGCCACTGGAGCCTCACCAGAGGCTTTGTCTCCAGGAACCCTGATAAGTGATCCAGGGCACTTTGGGGACAGTGACCCCAGGGACCAGAGAGGGGATGATAAAAGAACTGATAAGGAACAAAACGGTGTTTGCTGTGTTGGTGACACTTGGGTCACAAGAGCTACTGGGTCAGATGTGGATAAAAATGTAAATGTTTAACAACAAAATAATCACTATAATCATAGATTAATCATGATTATCTAATCTGCTCCCTGTTGTGCTGAACATGATAATTTTTGACTTAGACACAGCTTGGTATGATGAATGCTAGTGAAAACAGAAAGATACTGGACTTTGATGAACAGGTTTCAAGTGATGGAAAATCCACTGTCCCACTCCACTTCCTTTTATGTCAAATTGCTCCCAGTCTTAAAAAACATGCACCCTGCTCCCATTTAGAACATTTCTAGCTTCAATTTCAACTTTCAATTTCTGTGCTGTTCAACTGGGCTTGAGCTGCTGCCTAAGCCCTTGTGCTTCACCCTGACTTCAGAGCCTTGGTCTGGCTCCAGACCGGTAAAAAAGGAAAGGAAGAAGAAAAGAAGAAGAAAGAAAACCTCACATATTTCTCGTGATGTGCAGCAGGGAAGGCAAATAAAACAGCAGTGGCTTCCCAAAGACACAGGAGGTTATAGACTGTCAGGAGGAACACCAAGAAAATGTTGCTTCACATGGGAATAAATAAATGCAGAAATAAAGAAACGAGCTCAGCTCCTCTCCCAGGCATGGGGAGGATGGCACATGGAGCCCAGAGAGCCTGGAGGCTGACAGCCACTGCTTAGTTAGCAGCAGATAAATTACTGGAGCTGAAACTTTTCAAAAGCAGCGTTTGATATTTGAGGCTTCACCGAGAGTCGTCCCACACCATTTCCAGAGCACGCTCGGGGCCATCGCTGCTTCCTCAAACCCACGCGGATCTTTCCGACACCTCCGAAAGGAGAGTGCCTGGTAGTTACCAGTAACCTAATCAGACAAACCCACGTGTTTGGAGAGTCAGCAAAGTCCACAGCAGCCACTCTGTGCACCCTGGGGAGCTGGCCATCCCCAGCCCTGCCCTGCTCCTTGCTCCACTTGTGCTGTCCTGCTCACCAGGAGACTCTCCTGCTTTTTTACCAAACTGGGAGAGCTCCCTGTGTGCAGCTGGCTGGCTCCAGGAGCACACGGGCAGGAAGAACCAGAGAGCTGGGAATTGGGTTTACTCTGTAACATGAAACAACAGCCTGAGCAGACACATTTCTGCCACCCCATGAGCAGGGCTGGGGCCTTGGCTCTTTCACCCAAATATCTGGAGCATCAATTAGTGACAGAAATGGAAAGATGAGCTCCAACATTTTTAAACTGCCATGGTACATAATCCTCAGGAAAATGCCGAACCTCCTGGCCGAGTTTTCCTGTCTGTAAAAGGCAAAGTGCCCGAGGGCATCCCAAAAGGGCCGCCCTGTGGTGGCTGCCCTTGCCACAGGTGTGGCACCACGTCCTGGCAGCTGATGGCAGCGATGACGGGCCCAGGAACATGAGAAGGGGACACGCAGGGGCCCATCAGGTGGGGAGGGGACAGCAACACTTTATCCCTTGCTAAGGCAGCGTCATGCAGAGCCCCAGTTAAGGGCTTGGATGCCAGGAGAGATTCCAGTCCCCACCAACGCGACAGCAGAGGAAACCAAAGCCTGACCCTGTTAGGGAATCAGACCGTCCACTGACAGCAGGAAAACTGCAGGGGAATGGCAGGGGAAGGGCAGGGGAAGGGCAAGGGAAGGGATTGGCAATGGCAGGGCAATGGCAGGGGAATGGCAGGGGAATGGCAGGGCCATGGCAGGAGGATGGCAGGGCAATGGCAGGGCAATGGCAGGGGAATAGCAGGGCAATGGCAGGGCAATGGCAGGGGATGGCAGGAGGATGGCAGGAGGATGGCAGGAGGATGGCAGGAGGATGGCAGGGCAATGGCAGGGGATGGCAGGAGGATGGCAGGAGGATGGCAGGGCGATGGCAGGGCGATGGCAGGGGAGGGCAGGGCGATGGCAGGGGATGGCAGGAGGATGGCAGGAGGATGGCAGAGGATGGCAGGGCGATGGCAGGGCCATGGCAGGGCCATGGCAGGGCCATGGCAGGGGATGGCAGGGGATGGCAGGGCGATGGCAGGGGATGGCAGGGGATGGCAGAGGATGGCAGGGCCATGGCAGGGCAATGGCAGGGGATGGCAGGGGATGGCAGGGGATGGCAGGGGATGGCAGGGGATGGCAGGGGATGGCAGGAGGATGGCAGGGCGATGGCAGGGCAATGGCAGGGGATGGCAGGGGATGGCAGGGCCATGGCAGGGCCATGGCAGTCTGTGAGGCATGGCCAGGGCACAGCTGGAGGCAGGGAGGGCACTCACGCTTCTCGTTGGCCTGGGCTGTGTGGAACAGCGTCAGCGGGCGCTCACTGCACGAGGGAGGCTTTGACTCCGTGCTCTTCTTGCGCGATAACAGCAGCTGCGAGTTCGACGCCGGAGCCTCTGGCACCGTGTTAAATATCTGTTAAAAATAATAAACAAGTTGTTCTTTGGCATCACCCTGTGGAACAGGACAGCTGCCCACCTGCCTGGGCTGCACCGCTCCCCAGGACAGCCTCTGAGGAAGACATGCGCTCAACAGGGCAACGTTTTGGGGACAGATTCCTAAATTTCATGTTTTCATTCTGTCTGCACTCCTCTTTTTTTTCACCTGCGAGACACGCTACAAGCTGTGAAGAATTCTGGCACTCTGCTGACTTTTTGGGGGTGCAGATGATGATGGGCAGCCCAGACAGACCAGCAGTGTCCCCCCTGTGCCCCCCACTGCGTGACCCCGGCGCCCACGCTCCCACGGCTGCAGACCAGCTTGGGAAAGTGTTTGCAACTTCCAGCTACAGCTGTCAGAAAACTGAGTAATCACATTTTTCTCAAGGGGATGAAATTTTAAAACTGCATGAACCCAAAGGGCAGCAGCCTTGCTGGTTGCTGATGTTCGGTTATGAACTGCTCCTTCTCTAGATCCCACAGGCTCAGAGAAGGGCAGTGACCCCTCCAGACCAGCTCTCTCAAAGTCTCTCTCCATTGTGAGAGTCCATTAAACCCATTCCTCAGTGTCCTTCCTGCTCTCCTGCCCCTGTCAGACAGACAGCTGGCACAGCCAGGCTTTCCCAACAGGAAAAGCACACGTTGGCACAGCTCTCTGCTCGAGACAGAACTGATGTGGACTTGGAGCCATGATGCCACCCCAGCCAGGGCAAGCTGCTTTCTACTTCTGCCTTCGCTGCCCAAATGCACAAATCCGTTACTCCTTTCCAATCAAAACCAGACTAACAAAAGATCATAATCAGGGAACTGGCTGCATTTGGAAGAAAATGGTATTTTTTAAAAAGCAGATGCAGCCAGGGAGGGATGGCCAGGACCTCAGCCCCACCGAGCCACCACTGCTCCACTGGCAGACCCCAACATCCATGGCCAACAAACACAAATGCACCAGGATTCAGATCAACACTGTGGATAAAGCCAGTACTGGATAAACCTGGATTCAGTCAGCAAAGCAGGAGCCAGCCAAGGTGTGCATCTCACTGGTTTGCTTTAGCACTCATCTCCCTTGACACCAAATACAAATTCCCATAAACAGTGGGAAGGGGGAGAAAGGGAATTTCTGTGCTGGAATCACAGCCATGCTGACACACTGGGATGACCATAAACAAGGCTGGCTACCAGCAGCACTGGTTACACAGCCACAGCCCAAGAACCAGGTGCCAGCTTCCCCCTCCCCAGCACAGCCCCACTGTGGTGCCACTGGCCATGGGGAGAGAGGGGGCTGCCATGGGCAGAGAGACCAATTCCTTTCCATAAACCCCTGACATGAAAGAAGCAAGGGAAGCCATTACCTTCTCGTGGTTCTCTATTAAAATTTCAATCACAATGTTCTGGAATTTGATGTCCATAATGGCAGCCACAGTTTCCTCTTGAGGTCGAAGCAGCGTCGGCCCAAACACCACACCCAGATTAGCAACAGTCATCAGGTTCTGCTTGTGATTATCTGCAACTCTGGGAAAAAAAGAGAAAGAGAATGAAGTAGGTGATGGAACTAATCCACAGGGAACCCCCTCCCTGCCCTCCCTGCCTCGTGGCTGGCACAAGGCTCACAACGCTGTTTACATTTTTCACGCTCCTGGTGAGCTCCTTGAAGGCTCAGCCATGTGGAAAAGTACAAATTTAACTGTTGTGTTCCTGGGGACCTTTCAGCCCCCATGAATTGACTAATCCCATAAAACCTCAACCCCGCGCCAGCCACCGAGCCTCATGCAGCAAACCACTCCCAGGAAAACATCTTGAATCATTAATGCTTAAAACCCTTCTGAAAACAAATTGTTGGACCTCTGACACACGCTGCTCTCCAACTCAATGAGTGACCTCATATGTTCCAAAGGCCAATTCCTTCCCAGCCATTCCAGCACCAGAGGTCAGTCCCCTCTGGCCCAGCCAGGCTGCTGGGCGGCCAAGATGGGGCTTTGCCCCCAGATCCCCATGTGTTCCCTCCTCCTGGCACAAGATGGGGACCCAGGGACACCCAAGCCTTCCTCCTCACCACCTCCATCTCCTTCAGCTCCCAGGAGGGCACAGAGCAGCTCAGCAAAGTGAAGCAGCTCACGCTGAGGAGGCAGCGCCCTGCTTATGGTGTTTGAGGGCTTAGCCTGGAGCAGCTCCAGCTGGCACCTGGGCTGAGAGGGGCAAAGCCCCAGCAGCCCTACTGGGACATGTCCTCTGCTCTGCCTCACCCCGAGGGGACACAGCAACAGGGACACGGGCAGGCATCCCTCAGCCACACTGGGCTGCAGGTGCTCAGCTCTGCAGGAAGGACAGAGCTCACTGGGCACCTGTGTGCCTGCTGGGACACCTGTGTGCCCCCTGGGCACTGCTGGGACACACCTGTGTGACCCTGGGCACTGCTGGGACACACCTGTGTGACCCTGGGCACTGCTGGGACACACCTGTGTGCCCCCTGGGCACTGCTGGGACACACCTGTGTGACCCTGGGCACTGCTGGGACACACCTGTGTGCCCCCTGGGCACTGCTGGGACACACCTGTGTGACCCTGGGCACTGCTGGGACACCTGTGTGCCTGCTGGGCACTGCTCAGTCACACCTGTGTGACCCTGGGCACTGCTGGAACACACCTGTGTGACCCTGGGCACTGCTGGAACACACCTGTGTGCCTGCTGGGACACCTGTGTGCCCCCTGGGCACTGCTGGAACACACCTGTGTGCCCCCTGGACACTGCTGGGACACACCTGTGTGACCCTGGGCACTGCTGGAACACACCTGTGTGCCTGCTGGGACACCTGTGTGCCCCCTGGGCACTGCTGGGACACACCTGTGTGACCCTGGGCACTGCTGGGACACCTGTGTGCCCCCTGGGCACTGCTGGGACACACCTGTGTGCCCCTTGCACACTGCTCAGTCACACAGGGACACGTGTGCGCCTGTGACCTGCAGCGCAGCCCTGCAGCCCCAGGAGTCTTTCTTGTGGTTTGTTCCTGACCTCTTCAGCCAGGACATGTGGTGGCTTCAGGCTGTGTCCTCACACAGTTGTAGCCTGAGGGAGTTTTAGTGTCTTTTCTTTCTCTTTCTTTCCTGTTTCCCTGGACAAATGCAGCAGGCCAGCACACAGTGAGGCTCACACTCACTTGCTGGACTGACCCTAAAATTTATTGCTGTGAGTTTCTAACACTGATCTTGGGGTCAAGACATTTGTGTGCAAGCTCAGCATATTTCAGCACACTGCAAGCCCAGGGCTGGCTAAAATGAAAAGATGCTTTCCATCCTTTTCCATCCAAATCTCACCTGAACCAGCAAAGAACTCATCCCTACACACAGCTCCTCAGGCAGCAGACAGGGGCACATCACAAGAGGGGCTCAGGGCTGCTGGCTCAGCTCTCTCCAGCAGCAACACCAGCCCTGCTCACTGCCTGGGCAAGAAGCCTCAGGCTGGTGCACATTTCATTTCACCCTGGGGAACAGGCAGAGTGTCCCCACTGAGTGTGCACCTGGCATCCAAGCTCAGAGTGGGGAGGGAGGTCCTGGCCAAAGCCCTCGGGAGCTGGTGGGACCTCCCTTCACCTGTGACTGCCCCACTGCCAGGAAGCTCTGAATGCTTAATCACAGCCTGTGGGAATCCCTGGTGGCAGTAATGGCTGGGACAGGTGGGCTGGCCCAGAGAGGGCTCTGCCACAGAGGGGACAGCATCACACGGGGCACAGCGTCACAGGGGGGACAGCAACACAGAGGAGACAGCATCACAGAGGGGACAGCATCACACAGGGGACAGCATCACACGGGGGACAGCAACACAGAGGGGACAGCATCACACAGGGGACAGCGTCACAGAGGGGACAGCATCACACAGGGGACAGCCTCACCAGAGGGGACAGCATCACACAGGGGACAGCGTCACAGGGGGGACAGCGTCACAGAGGGGACAGCGTCACAGAGGGGACAGCATCACAGGGGGGACAGCATCACACAGGGGACAGCGTCACAGGGGGGACAGCGTCACAGGGGGGACAGCATCACAGAGGGGACAGCGTCACAGAGGGGACAGCATCACACAGGGGACAGCATCACACAGGGGACAGCGTCACAGGGGGGACAGCGTCACAGGGGGGACAGCATCACAGAGGGGACAGCGTCACAGAGGGGACAGCATCACACAGGGGACAGCATCACACAGGGGACAGCCTCACCAGAAGGGACAGCCTCACCAGAAGGGACAGCCTCACATGGGGGGGACAGCATCACCAGAAGGGACATGCTGCTCACACTGCCACCCAGCCAGGCTGGCCATCCCCACCCTGGGCAGGCACAGAGCCTCTCCCCATCCCCTTCCCCATCCCCTTCCCCATCCCCATCCTCAGCACAGCCAAGAGCTCACCCAGCTGCTCATGGCCATGCCAGCACTGCTGAGCTGGGAGGGGAACTCCTCTGAGGGAGTCACAACCTCATGGAGCAGCAAGAAAGGCAGAACAGGTTCAATAAGAAACAATATCTACTAAATAATACTTAAATACTAAATAATACAAATAATAAATATTACTAAATAACACAAACCCACCCCCCACTCCCACCCACATCACTCACAAAGCCCCATGACATTTTTGCATTGCAAAATTGCATTTCAGACACACATTCACATGCTCCTAATTGGATATGGAAAAACGCAGCTGCAGTCCAAATGGCTTTCAGAAGCATTAATAAAATAATAATTTTAATGATCTTCTGTGGTTAGTAAAACAATGTTCATTTATAAAAAAAACAACTGAATTGATCTAAGTCGCACAAAATTATGTGCCTCCATTTCTCATTACCGTTACCATGTCCTACATCACTCTAATAAATTGCACTGTCATCAGCTCATTACAGGGAGGCAGCTGAGCGTGGTCCTGGCAATTATTTCAGACTGGGCTATTAATGGCTTCCCAGGCAGGACATGGTCCCACAGCACCAGCCCAGGGCCTGCCCACTCACCCAAGGAGTGCTGGCCTCACCTCCACCCCCACACCCTGCTCAGAGGGCTCTGCTTTGCCTCTGGAGCACGGGAGCTGCCCTGCAGCTGTGCAATCTGGCTCCTTTCTGGAATAAACCTCAGGGCCACAGGAACTCCTGCTCTGCAGCCCGGGTACTTTTCCAGCAATAGCCATCCCTGTACCAGGTCACCACAGCTGTGCTCCAAAACATGATTCACCTTTCACATCCTTCAAATTCCCCATCCATTACCCACAGGATAATTCACTCTAAATTATACCTCTTCATCATCCTTTGTACTAGGAAATAACGCTGCAGTTTCTAAAGATGGCTGTTCTCAGCCCAAAGTGGGCTTAATGCTGGGGCTGTTCAGCAGGGACTGTCAGTGCCATTCCTGAGCTGCTCTTTGGAAGTTTTCCAAGCAGGCGCTGTATTTTCCTTTTAACCTGCTGTTTCCTTCCAGCCCTTGATGCACTCTCAGAGAGCTGCACTATCATTCATTTCTATGGGTCCCTTTTCTGCTCCCCACTTTACAGGAGCCACTTCCAGCACAGGAGAAAGCAACAACTGATGGAGGAATGTGCAGAACCTCTTCACTTGCCTCCTGCTCGCAGTGGCTTTGGGACTGTGGGCTGGTCCTTGTGCTGGCAGCACACGATGGTTCCCTGGGGATCAGGGGAGATCAGCCCGGGGGTGTGGGACAGGCAGAGCCCTTGGCCAGGGAAGGTCTGTGCTCAGCACAGCCTCCCCAGCCGCAGCTCCACCCAGACCTGACCCACCTGGTGCTGCCCAGCAGTGCTGGGCTCTGGCAGCACCCAGCGGGTGTCACTGGGACAGAGCCCTGCCATGGCCTGGGGACAGCCCAGCCCAGGGAGCACCGTCCCCCAGCCATTCCCAGGGTGGCCCTGGACACCACTCACTTCTCACTCCCTTCCAGCACAACAAAGGAGAACAGCAGCGGAGTAAATCCATGTTGGGTGTTAAATTAGATTATGCCCGGGTTGCCTGGATACTGTGTAATCACTGCCATGACCAAACACAATTTAATACGGGGTAATTGGTAGCCAAGGCTCAGTGCAGGGGGAGCAGGGAACAGTACATATTCCAGTGTGGTCAGAGCTCCTGTGGGTGCCACAGGGGCTCCTGGCTCTGCTCCCACAGAGCTCCTGCCTCCCATGTCTGGAATTACTTCCTACATGTATTTTATATATGTATTTATATGTATGTATAAACTACCGTGTGTTTATTTTATATATAAACACATATTTTATATATAGAATGCATGCATCTGAATCTCAGCCAAAAGTGCCATTATTAGTTCAAATATCTTCCCTGATTCAGAAGAAAACTCCTGAGCAAACAACCATCTGAAGGGAACAAAAGCAAAGTCTGGAGTGTTTCTATTTCCATGCCTGGGACAAACATTTGCAATCAAAGTGCTTGTTGTGGCTGGCCTAGCAATTCCTCATAGGAGAGAAAATAATGCAGCTCATTCCTCTTGCTACAGGTGAAAATCCATCCCTTGTCTGCCACCACCACTAGAGCTTCTGTTTAATGTGAAAAGCCAGGCACACAGAGGCCAGCAATCCCCAGAATTATTGAGGCTGCTCTGGGCAGTTTGGTAGGCATTGGACACCTTTGACTCTGGACATACAGGGAAGGGAAAAAGCAGAGGGAGTAGAGGCAGCACAGTGGGTGGAGAGGTACCTGTGGCACCAGAGCCACCAGCCTGGCTCCCGTAAAAGTATCTGCAAAGAATCATGAAATCATTTAGGTGGGAAAAGCCCCCCAAGATCATCAAGCCCAACTGCTGCCCCAGCACTGCCAAGGCCACCACTAAGCAATAATGTCAGGTGCCACATCTGTACAGCTTTAAATCCCTCCAGCAATGGTGACTGCACCACTGCCCTGGGCAGGCTGTGACAGGGCTGGACAACCCTTTCAAGGAATTTTCCCTCATGTCCAACCTGAACCTCCCTTTCTGCAACTTGAGGACATTTCTTCTTGTCCTGTCACTTGTAACCCAGGAAAAGAGGCTGACTCCCACTCACTTGCCTACAGTCTCCTGCCAGGGAGCTGTGCAGAGCCACAAGGTCCCCCCTGAGCCTCCTTTTGTCCAGGCTGAGCCCCTTCCCAGCTCCCTCAGCTGCTTCTCATGAGCCTTGTGCTCCTGACCTTCCACAGCTCCCTTCTGCCAGACAGACGGACATGGCAGCCTGAGCACACATAGCTGGGGGTGTCTATCAGATAGCAGCCCACACTCCCAGCCTGTTAACCTCACCAGGAATGGACAGACAGACGGACACAGCAGCCTGAGCACACAGGGGCCGTTTGTGGGACACCATCTAATGAGTTCTGGGAAATGCATTTAACTCATCCCTGCACATTTTTGGGGTTAGTTGGGTTTGGCTGATGGGAGCAGAGCTGGAGAGGGCAGAGGGGCTGGGTGGGCACCCTCAGCCTCCCCCCTCTCCAGGGGGCTGCTGGAGCCTGTCCCCAGAGATGGCAGCCCTGAGCTCCCTGGGGGTGGCTCACTTCTCACCCAAAGCCACGGTGGGGGGGTTTCCCAGCCTCAGGAATGTGTCTGATGGCTGGAAACACAGCAGGTGTTTATTGCAGGAATGTGTGACTGGCACCCAGCACAGAGCTGGTGAAACCAGTGATGCAATTCCAGCTGCAGCAGCACCCACTGGTGTGCCAGGCAGCTAAATCAGTCAATCACACATTCCTAAATCATTCCTAAAAGGTACATGTGCATTGAGGGAGGTGACAGGGACACGGGTCTGCAGTGGCTGCTGGCAGACAGCCGTGGAGAAGCAGGGAGCACAACCAGCTCTGCTTCATCTTGTGCTCAAACGCCCCGTGGATGTGGCACCTGGGGACACACCTGGGCTAGTGGTGGCCTTGGCAGTGCTGGGGGAATGATGATGATCTTGGTGGGTGTTTCCAAATTTAAAGATTGCATGATTCCCAAGCCAGAGCACACACACACACAGAGGCCACACTCCCACCCTGCACCACCATCCCTCCATCCTGCCTGTTTATCCAGGACGTGCCTGCCTGCCTCAGGCTGCTCTGGATGCAGGGGGCTCTGCAAGGGCCAGAGGGGCCCAGAGCAGCAGCAGCAAACCGGGCTCATTCAGGCACACAGTGGGAACTGGGACCATGGGGAATGTGCACAAACCCCACTGTCTGCAGCCAGGTTTGAGCCGTGGGCTCACAGCTCTGCAGCCTCCCCAGCCACACCACTCCAGAGAGCAGAGCCAAGCCTGAGCAATGCACATGGAGGCCAGCAGGTCAACAGGGAATGACAAAACCTCCCAGGGAAGACAAGGGAAAACTTGCTGAATGCAAAACCCTCGCTGCTCTCGGGCTCCCTGCTCAGCTGGGACCAAAGCTGTGCCTGCGCTGATTCCGGGCGCTCTGACTTGCTCCAACAAGACTCGCTTCTTCTCCTGGGTGGATCTGGCCACAGCTGGATGCTTGGGTTCACTCCCAGGGAAAAAAAAAAGGGCTCATGTTGCACTGAGAAGACACCAAGGCCAAATGTGAGGTTCAGTATCAGTGAGCCAGATCAGCGTGAATACCAAACGTGCTGCGACTTGCAGGGAAACATGCAGGGAGCTCAACGCTGCTGCTGCGGCTCACGCTTCCCTGACTGAGCCAGAGGGGGTTCCAAAGCCATCCTCTGCAGCTTTGGGCAAGCTGAGCTTGAGGGGGGACCTCAGAGCGACCCCAGCCCTGCTCACCAACCTCAGCCCAGGGCTGAGTGGCACCGGGCTGGCAATTCCCTGTGCCTGGCATTGCAGCACTGCAGGTTTCCACTGACACCCTGGTGAAAACCACAGGCACGGCCAGAGCTGATGTGAAATGTCACCATGGTTTCCACCTGCACAAACATAGCCAGCAAAGGGGCCTCAGGCTCAAACACCCCGGGGGAGGGGGCCGGAACAGGGCCTGCCATGGTTGCAAACTGTGCCACTGTACCCCAGTGCCAGCCCCCGAGCCTCAGCAAAGCCCTGATGCAGGAGCAGCTTTTCCTCCAAAACCAGACCACAGCAGAGCTGTCACACTGCAGTAACAACCCCCCAGCCAGCAGGGCAAGGAGAGCCCGACAGAGCAGGTCTGGGTTAACAAGGAACCCTTTGAAAGATGTGCCGGCACGGCGAGTGCCACGCCGGAGTTACAACCTGCTGCATGGAAAAGAGCCAAAGTAAACGGGCTCCCAGAGAGCCTCCCGGCAGCAGCAGCACTGGGGTGAGCCAGTGCAGCTCCCACATCCCCACAGGAACCATTCCAAGCCAGAGCCAGGTCACAGGGCCACGTGCAGGAGGTGCCAGTGCACACCTGTACCTCTGCACGAGTGCAGCGGCCAAAGGAAGAGCAACAGAGGGGGGCTGACCTTTTTTTGTCTCTTAGAGGTATTTTGGAGCTCATTCACATCACAAATGCAAGGCTGGAGCTCATCCCTCCAAAATACTGAATTCCTAGAAGACAGTGTTGGAAGAAAGGGAATGTAGGAAAATAAGGAGCTTTCAGAACTAAGGATGTGAACAGCAGCAGGAAAAATGCTTCTCTCACCTTCACCAGTGGGACAAGGTGTTGTCCAAAGACTGGAAACAGCCCTCACTCCTCCAGTTCTGAGCCCCCTGCCACACACATAGGCTGGAATGAGATGGCCTTTAAATGTCCCTCCTAGCCCCAACCTTTCTGTGATTCTGTGATTGAGGGATCACTCAAACATCCTGGCAAAAACTGCAGCTCAAAGATATCTTGGCATGATAAATGGTGATTTCCAGCCTCCTTTCTTCTGCTGAAAGACTGTCTGACTAAAATCTCTCTATCTGAGTTTGGTTCAGTCCTGGGTCTGTTTATACAGAGCAATCAAAGGATGTGCTCATGAAGCATCTCCATCCCACTCTGTCTGCGGGGACGGTGCAGACACCACCAGGGAGACTCCAATCAGTTATTGGAAATCTTTTGCTCACTCTCAATTCAATCTCTTTCCATATCCAGTTTCAGTTTCACTGTGATAAACAATTAAAAAATTATGTGCTATCAACAACCTCTATCCAACAACACCAAGTTCAGACACAAGCCCACAAGAATTCACACTTGAGAAACGCAAAATGCCTGGTGCTGCTCCTGGAGATCCAGGAGGAGCTCAGCAGAGATGTTCAACCACAGAAACTCTCCAGCAAACCCAGCAGGTGCTTTGTTACCAGCTGCTGAATCATCATGCTAGGTTGCTGATGCCAGCTTTAGAGCAAGACCCCATTATCCTATCTCCAGACTCAAGTCTTGTGCAGGATGTGGGTGCAAAAGAACCTAACAGGAGACTGCAGGCTCTGGGGCACATTCCCCTCCAGCTAAAAACTGGAGAGCCTGCGTGAAATATAAGGAGCTTTTAGAGAAGCATGGAAGGAAAAGCTACCAGCACCCACACAGCTGCTCCAGGGACAATCCAGACAGAGGGGGTTAAAAGTTCATTTGCAGAAGCAGAACAAAACCTTTAGCTAATTTACACATTACAGGAAGCCAAGCCCAAAAAACCCAGCGTACACCTACAGGGCTTTTTGTGGTGGTTTATAATTCTGCAGAATCTTATATCTTATATTAAAAACAAAGGCAGAGGAGTGAGAGGGAGGCAGAGTTGGCAAGGGCAGGCACAGAGTCCTGCAGGGCTGTCTCGCCTCTGAGGAAGCATCACTGGCTCCCCCACCAAAACACCTGAGGGAGAGGAGAGCAAAGGGGAAACCAAAGGTGCTGCTGCTCCCCACAAGGCTCTGGCACCTCCAGCTCCAGAGCACAAATCACAGAATCAGGGAACAACAGAATGGGTTGGGTTGGAAGGGACCTTAAAGCCCAACTCATTCCAACAGGGAAAAAAGGAAAAGGGGTAAAAGAGCACAGTGTGAACCTGACCCAGGACAGGCAAGCCCCAGGCAGGATCCTCCCTGTCCTGCAAGGCAGCATGTGCCTACAGGGAGTCTCCTTCCACATCACCTCCCTTTTAGCACCCATTGGAGCACCCAGATCGTTTGGGTCACTTGAACTCCATGGCTTTGCCTGGATGCAGCACTGCCACGACCCAAAAGGATCAGAAAGAGGCACTGGACATAAAAATGGCATTCCCAAAGGCAGCAAGGAGGCCCATTGCCTGGCCCAGCCACACCAGCTCACACAGCTCCCTGTTTGCTTCTGGCAGCCGAATCAGGCGAGCAGCCCACGAGAGAGGGGCATCTCAGAGGCCTCAGTGGCTAGTGGAAATTTCCAGAACGTCCTGGACAAGAATGACTTACTGGAAGCAATACATAAATCAAGCCAATGAATAGTTACCAGACAGCAGCATAAACAGCTGCCACAGGGATGAAATCAGACCTGCTGTGCCAAGAGGCGTCAGCCTCCTTGCCGGCTGCACCTTCGGGGGAAAGCAGCCCAGGGAAAAGCACATTCCTGGGGGAGCTGCCACCCCTGGCCCCGCACAGGTGCCCTGCAGGGTCCTGGGGCTGCTGGGCACAGGGGCAGCGTGGTGAGCACTGGAGCAGCTCCTGCAGGGCCCTGCAGGGCAGCGCGGCCCCGGCTCGGCTGAACGAGCAGAACGGCCACACCGAGCAGAACGAGCCCCGCTGCATTTCTAGGCACAAGACCTGGAGGAATCTTTTCTTCTCCTCCTTTGCCAGCAAGCCCTGGTTGAGCAGCGAGCCCTCCAGAACGTGCCAGGCTCCGTGTCCAGCCCCTGCCCCAGCAAGGGTTTGCTGGATCCCCATGAGCAGCTGCCCTGCAGAGCCCATGGAAACCATGGCCCTGATAAACAGCAACAATTTGTGCAGGAGATAACAATCACTGTCATCTTGGTTAAAACACGTAAACTAGAAAACACCGCCACAGCAAAACCAAAGAGAACCAGCCGGTGTTGGCCAGGCCACAGCTGGGAGTGATTAGAGATAATTAATTCTGCTAAACACACGTACACCCAGCTCGGCTGCACCTCCTCCGTGGCCTGACCTTGGCACAAGAGCAGTGGGTGTGTGGATCAGGGGGTGTGTGGGGCAGTGCCAGCCATGCCAACCCTCAGAAGGGTCTGGGAGCCCCACAGAAGGGGTATGAGCCTGGCACCATCTGTGCTGGAGAGCCCGGACTTGCTGCCACAAGAACAAAGCAAAGCTCAGGTGTCAAATTATGGCCATGCATGAAAAATAATTCCCTAAATGCTTGAAATATAATCAGAGTGAAATCCCCCTGCTCTGCACCTCCACAGCATTGACTCCTGGGTGAGAAAGTACATTACAAAAGAAGAAGGAGACAGGGATGATATTGCAGCTCCACTAACAAAAATGGCAATTTTCTGTAACCAGCTCCACTTCAGCAGCAGCCCTGGCACAGCAACCACCAGCCAGCAGTACCACAGGCAACTTGTTTCACTTTGACTTATTTGGCATTAAAACAAATTGGTTTAATCACAGAATCCCAGACCTTCCAGCTAAAAGGAGCAGGGATGGGGACAGCTCCTGCTCCCTGGGCCACAGTGAACAATTGCCTGGACATGTGGACATGAAGCAGAAGGCAGCACAAATTGGCCTGGAGATGCAGTAAGAGGCAGAAATTGAAATAATTGTCTATCAAAAGGCTCCTCACTCTGTACCCTGTCTGTGCCTGTTCCTGAGATTTGTCCTCTCCCTCCTCTGTGCCCCTCTCGCTGCACCCCAGTTCTGTGGCCCCCAGCTGCCACGGGACCCACCACATGGGGAAGGGCACTGCTGAACCACCTCCAAGGCACTTATCCTGTCTGATACTGGGCTTAATAATTGCTATTTTTGAACATTTCAGCTTTCTTACCAGTTTTATTACTGTTAATAAAAACTGCAGCTTCATCACATGAGGAACCCCACATCCCCCATCAGTGCAGCAGAGCACGTACACCCCAAAAACAGAAGTCAGAAACCACCCAAGACAGGCGCTTTCTTTACTTGACCGACTCAGCCCAAGTTCTGGTTTTAGTGTCAGAAATCTCCACAGCTAGATTGTGAGAAATATTTTTTTAGCTCATCTGATAAACATGCAAATCTTGATTATTCATACGTTACTTAAAATAAAAAACCCAGACAGAAACAGAGGAGACAAACCCCTGCAAGCAGGGCAGCCCAGCTTGGCAGGGGCAGCCAGAGGCCCTTGGCTGTGCCCCTGCTGGCTGTGGGTGCCCTGCTCTCAGCAGCACCAGACCCAGCAGGTCCCACCCTCTGCAGCATCCCCCCGGGGCAGCCAGGCCTGTCCCTCCTGCAGCACAGCCCCTCCCTCCAAACATCTGCTGCAGATGTGAAGCTTTCTCTCCATTCTTGTCTTTAATCTGGCTCAGTGGCACTGCAGCCTCAAGCAGCTCTTTCAGAGAGTAATGGACACAAACCCTGGCCCTGGCTGCCCCATGGGCACTCCTGGATCAGGGCACTGCTCCTGGGTCAGGGCAATGGGCACTCCTGAATCAGGACACTGCTCCTGGATCAGGGCAATGGGCACTCCTGGATCAGGGCATTCCCCCTGGATTAGGGCAATGGGCACTCCTGGATCAGGGCAATGGGCACTCCTGGATCAGGGCAATGTTCCTGGATCAGGGCAATGGGCACTCCTGGATCAGGACACTGCTCCTGGGTCAGGGCAATGGGCACTCCTGGATCAGGGCAATGTTCCTGGATCAGGGCATTCCCCCTGGATCAGGGCACTGCTCCTGGATCAGGGCAATGGGCACTCCTGAATCAGGACACTGCTCCTGGATCAGGGCAATGGGCACTCCTGAATCAGGACACTGCTCCTGGATCAGGGCAATGGGCACTCCTGGATCAGGGCATTCCCCCTGGATTAGGGCAATGGGCACTCCTGGATCAGGGCAATGGGCACTCCTGGATCAGGGCAATGTTCCTGGATCAGGGCAATGGGCACTCCTGGATCAGGGCAATGGGCACTCCTGGATCAGGGCAATGTTCCTGGGTCAGGGCAATGGGCACAGCTCCGTGATCAGGGGGCTGCTCCTGATCAGAGCAGGAGCTGCAGGACAGCCCCAGAGGGATGCTGTGAGCCCTCACCTGGGGCTGGCTGTGGATGCTGTGAGCCCTCACCTGGGGCTGGCTGTGCCTCTGCCCCCACAGCCCAGGATCCCCCAGGAATGGCACCAGGCCTGGGGAGCTCAGCAGGCTCGCGCTCCTCAGCTTCCTGCCCTTCTCGGAGATAATTTTTTTCCTATTAAATAACACTATGAGCTGTTTCTCTTCCTAAAATAGCACACACCACCACACACACTGTTTGTTTGGTTTGAATTCCTTCCCCGCTAAAGCAGCACAAACCCCACTGTAAACCTCCACATCTCTACTCCATCACCAGGTTTTTCCTTTAGATGGAAAACACTGCAGCAATTACAGATTCCCTGCACATACAAAATCACTGAATCCCAGAACAGTTTGGATGGGAAGGGACCTTAAGGCTCACCCAGTTCCACTCCTTGCCATGGGCAGGGACACCTCCCACTATCCCAGGGTGCTCCAAGCCCCATCTACCCTGGCTTGGGACACTTCCAGGGACCCAGGGGCAGCCACAGCTTCTCTGGGCAATCCCATCTGGCTGATGGGTGCACCTGGAACCACAGGGCCTTGGCTTCAGGCTGTAAATGCAGAAGGTTTGAAACCAACACCTAAACCAGGCATTTGGTTTCTAACAGCCTTGCCAGGGACCCCATGGAGCAGACACAAGATCTGGCGACAAGAAAGCATCTGGAGTTGTGTTTAAGCCTATTTCAAGTATCATCTGTTATTTTTTCTCTTAAACAGATAACTTGGATTCTTGCAGATCTCCTCCTGAGCAGTTATCCCAATTAAGTCATTCCCCAGCTTTCCCAGCCCTGCCTCAGCCCTGCTGCTCCTGCAGCACTGGTGCAAACAGCAAGGGCAGGTCCAACCCTGCAGCCTTGAGGCTGCCACGAACACCTGATGATGCTTTCACTTCTAAAACACTAATCAAAGGTTTCCATGGGAACCTGCAGGAGCAGGAAGAAGATAGGAAATTACAGGTCAGCTCTACCACCGAAAGAAAAAAAAATATCCCATTCCTTCGCCCTCACAAAGTTTCAAGGTAACACAAAAATATTGATTCATCAGGGTGCAGAAAGGCAGAAAATACGCCCCAGAGCAGTCATTTGTTGCGTAAAGAAATCACTTTTAGTCCTTCAATGGCAGGTTTGCTCTGAAACCACGTGAGGAGCTTCAGCTCCACTCTGCCTCCTGGACAGCCTGGGGAGCCAAACCCACTCCAGGCCATCCAAAGCAACACAAGGTTCCCAGGAGGGAATGGGTTCCTGGTTCTTCCATGGGGCTGGGGCTGGCTGGGAAGCTGCTGTCCTTCATCCCTCCCTCCCTCATCCTCCCTCCCACCCCTCTCGCTCTCTCGGCCCTCAATTCACTCACATGTGGTTTCCCGTTGCCAACCAGAAATGACTCAACACCACACACACACAAGGAAACTTTTCCACCACTATTAACTTTCAGAGGAAATGGAAAAAGGAGAGAAAAACACATCAGTCATAAACGTACTTTGCCAAATGGTTCATGAGCAAGTGCAGCATCTGCCTGTTTTTCTCCGGGAGCCGATGAACGAGGCTGTGGATCTCCGACACCCTGGACTCCTGATTCTCTAGTTCTGCATGGGGAATAGAAGATGATTTATCTCCACATTAGGGGGTTGTTATGGGAAGAGGCATAACACTGTCCCTGACAGACATCCCAGGGAGCTGCTCCATCCCACAGCCAGGCACTGCAGATGCTGCAGTGAGCTGAGAGCAGACACCACGTGAACAGCATGGTGAGCAGGGCAGGGCTGGCTGCAACCAGAGTGATTCCAGGGATGGGAATACGGGCACATTCCCATGTTCAGTGTGCCCAGTGCAGGCCAGGCTGGAGCATCTGCTGCTCCACAGGCTGCTTGGGTCCATGGTGCTAAGTGGGAGCTGCTGGAGGAGGCCAGCACTGCCATGGCCAAGGCGCCCTCCTGACATCCCACTCCCATATCCACAGCCTGCATGACTGCCAACAGAAAATCCCCTGCTCCCAGCAAAGCCCCTTCCTCTGGGCAGTGAAGGAGACACGGCCCAAATGTGTGAAGCAGCAGGGAGCCCCTCAAAGCCCCCCAGACCCCATGGTGCAGCTCAACAGCAGCCAATGGTCCCAGCCACGGGAGCTGCCAGCGCCGCTTCCGGCACCACCCGCGCTCCCTCCTCCTCTGTCACCCCCAACACCAGCCTGCCCCAGCTCCAGCCCTGCTCTGCTGGCCAGGACACAGCCCCGGGGAGGCAGCAGGGCAGGGGGATGGCAGCCACTGGCAGAGAGGCTCCTCTGTGGGAGCCATAAACACCAACAGACTCACTCGCTGCTTTGATGAAGCTCCTTTGAAACTGGTACATCATCAGGGGCCCCGGGAGCATTCTGGAAGATAAAAAGGAAACAGGCACAAAACACATCTGAGGAACACAATCCACACTGAGAAAGCTTTGCCCCTACAATAAACTCAGCTCCATTTTGAAAAGGGCAGAATTAAGCAACACCAACTCTAATTAATTCCCCCTCAGAAGGAGTAAGATCTATGCAAGGACCTTTGATTTATTCACCACTAAATTAATCTTTAATTTTAGCATTCCTTCAGTAACACAGCTTCAGTGCATTGCTGAGCCCATGACTTCCAAGGAACTTTGAAAATAAATTGAAAAGATAAACAAGCCTAGCTGTAAAACTTTCCCAATCCCCATTCCCACTGTCCCCTCCCACTGCTGCATCCCTTCAGAGGGACACACTGGTGCTGCCCACATTCCTCTTTGCTTAGCCAACAGTTCAGACTCTGGAGCAAAGGTTGCCAATCACACAAAATTCTGTGATTTTTCTAGGCTGAGATCCACCAGGCTAATTACCCTTATCCCCCTAATTGGATTTAGGCTCTCTCTTGTGCTCCCTCAAACACAACCCAGCACACAACAGTCGCTGAGAGCAAGGAGCTGCGGTCACAACAGGTAGGAGCACGTTGTGGATAATGAGATGCTGCTGGCTGCCAACACCCAATCCTGTGGGGAAGATCCCCAGGATAATACTGGCTCGCCTGACACACACAAATCAGAACTACAATAAAGCTCAGCACCAGGTCTGGAAAAGCTCTTCAGCCCTTGCCCTTACACAGCACTGCCCTCCCCTTCTGCCACGTGCTCAGAAGGTGGAAGTCCTCTGGGAAAAGCTCAGGGAAAACCTTAAATCAAGGCAGGGGATGCAAGAATGAGCTTTTAAAATCATGTCTGTATAATATGTGCATCTGTCAGAGCTGAGTGTGTTCCCCAGATCCTACTCAAACATACTGGAAAGCCAGGGAAAAGCCAGAATAAATTCCCTAAAAGCAGTTTCTGCTCTGTTTCTATAAAAGTGCTGTTGTTAAGGGTCTGCAATAACAGGCAGTAAAATCCCAGGCCAGCCCCAAACCCCTCCTGAAGCCAGGTGAGGCTTTTCTCCTTACCTCAGGTATGTTTTCAGTGCACTAGTAATGGTCTTGATCTCCCACTCTGCACAGATCTCTGTGTCTGTCTCTGTGGCTGTCTTGGGATCTATGGAAAAAGACAAAAAAACAGTAACTGAAGGAAACTGAAGACAATTCCAGGTCATGCCAGCTCAGCTGTGTGGGGAGACCATCACACCCCATTTTATTTGCTATTCCCAGCTCAGGACACATCTGCAGAGGTGTGGGGCTGCAGGACAGGCCAGACTCAGTGACACGGGACAAGAGAAGGAAAAGGGAATCCCCCATCCTGAGCAAGGACAGGGTAGTGTGGCTTGGAGTGTGCCAGGACAGCAGGCACAGCAGCCCGAGGTGCTCAGGGACAGCAGTGACAGCCAGGCACAGACACAGGGACCAGGGACGCTCCTCCCCACAATGGGCAGCACTGTCACCCTGCAGCCACCTCCCCACCCAGCCCTTGGCTGGCAAATACAGCCACAGCCACCTGCAGAGCCACCTGCAGAGCCACCACCAGGCCAGTGGCAGTGGGCTCAGGCACACCACTGACACCCAGATGGTGACAGCTCAAAGCTGGGGCCAGGAGCACCCAGCCAAGGCCAGGAGCACCCAGCCAAGGTCAGGAGCACCAAACTGAGGCCAGGAGCACCAAACTGAAACCAGGAGCACCAAGGCAAGGCCAGGAGCACCAAACCGAGGCCAGGAGCACCCAACCGAGGTCAGGAGCACCAAACTGAGGCCAGGAGCACCAAACTGAGGCCAGGAGCACCAAGGCAAGGCGAGGAGCACCCAGCCGAGGCCAGGAACACCCAACCGAGGCCAGGAGCACCAAGCCAAGGCCAGGAACACCAAACGGAGCCCAGGAGCACCAAACTGTGGCCAGGAACACACAACCATGGCCAGGAACACCCAACCGAGGCCAGGAACACCCAACCGAGGCCAGGAACACCCAACCGAGGCCAGGAACACCAAATTGAGGCCAGGAACACCAAGGCAAGGCCAGGAACACCAACCAAGGCCAGGAACACCAACCAAGGCCAGGAACACCCAACCAAGGCCAGGAACACCCAACCAAGGCCAGGAACACCCAACCAAGGCCAGGAACACCCAACCAAGGCCAGGAACACCCAACCAAGGCCAGGAACACCCAACCAAGGCCAGGAACACCAACCAAGGCCAGGAACACCCAGCCAAGGCCAGGAACACCCAGCCAAGGCCATGGAAAGCCCAGGCAAGGCCATGGAAAGGCCAGCATGGAAGTGCCCCATGTGCTGACCTCTCCTGCCTGGATGCTGCTCCAATGGTCTTTGCTAACTCCATCCTGGAAACTCAGCCAGGATCCTCCCCCTGCTGATCTCCCCTGTGAGGATCCCTGTGGGGGTCCCTGGTGTGGGTCCCTGGTGTGGGTTCCCCCGGTGCCAGGTGTCCCTGGGGAGCCTGGGTGCCAGGGCTCCCACTGTCCCCAAGGCCCAGGGTGACACAGCCACAGCTGCTAACACCGTCTGCTCCCACAGCTCAGCTCGGGGGCTTTTTGCCTCTTCACAGACACAAATAATGCACCTTTGAGTTTTAAAGCCCCGTGTAAGCATTGGGCAATTTTTAACCTAGTTAAAAGAATGCTGTGAATAGAGCTCAGCTTTCCCTCAGGGCACAGGGTTTATTTTAATTTTAAAAAAACATCAAGAGGCGCTTGGAAAGGTAAATACATAAGAAATGCATATTCACACAAAGATCATGTGTGTCTCAGCAATCACACAAATGACCTCCATCCTCCTGACTCAGTGCCCAGGAAACTTCCTACAGCACTGCCTTTACAAGGAGAGAATTTTAAGATAAGGAGTCAAGATAAGTTTGGCATAGTAAAAAAAAAAAAATAAAATAAACGAACAAAACCCCCCAGAAGCTCCATCATTTTTTTACATGAAACTTTTTACCCAAAGCAGAACAAACAGTGTGTCTTTGCAAAGGCTCAGCCAGCAGTTTCTAGGCAGGATCATGGAACACGAGGTGAAATTCCACAGTCGGCCCCATGAAAGGGCTCAGAGCAGTTAATCAGCTCCCCTTGACCTTCACATGTATGAGTCTGCAAGGAGCTGCAGCAGCTGCAGCATCTGTCCCCCAGGCAGGGGTGCTGTGCCAGCCCTGCCTCCCACAAGGACACCCTTCCCCAGGAACTGGGGCCACGTGGAACCAGGGGCTGGAAAAGCACCCACAGCCATGGGCAGCATTAACCCTGCAGCTGCTTTTTGCTGCCAACCCCTGCTCTGATGCCTCTCACATTTCTCCAGGGTGAGGGGCACAGCCTGGGGAAGGACCTCATCACCCCAGTGGGATTATCCTTGAGAGGCTTCCCAACAGCCTCAGGGATGACACATCCCAGCAGTGAGGGGCTGGAAGGAGCCCCACTCCCAGCTCTTATGGCAAAGGAGCAAGAGCAGATCAGATGCTGTAACTCACCTTCTGCAGAGTTCAGACCTGCTGGGGCCCCGAAGTGCCACAATAAACCCTCTCATGGGAGCTCCCACTGATGAGAGTTTGGTTATTTGTGGGGTTTTGTCCCATTATTTGTCCTCATTTTGATGGCACATGGTACCAGTGAATGCTGGGGACAGGATCTGCTCCCCACCAGCCCTGGCATCACCCCAGTCCAGACCCCAACAAGATCTGCCCTGAAACCCAAGCCAGGGGCTGGGGCTGCCCCTGCCCCAGCAGTGCCCTCCTGCAGGACACCCTGCCAAAGCCCTTCCCAGCAGTGCCCTGACAGCAGCTCAGGGAAACTCGATCTTTTTGCCATTTCAGCTGTATGTGAAGCAGTGAGGCTGCTCACATTCATTTCTAAATATAAGGGAAACCTGACAGTGGGAGCACAGTTTGGCTCCTCCATTCACGAGGAGCCCGAGGGCAGCGGGAACAGATGGGGTTTGACAAGGGACACGTTTCCTGTGACACTGACTCCACACACAGCCCAAACACCAGGGGTGATGGAGATTTAATCCCCCACAGTTTGGAGAAATTATGGGGTCACGGGTTTGCAAAGCACCCCAAGGATGGACAGACACCATGGGGGATTCCCAAAAGGGGTCCCACCGCCAGCCCTGCCTGCCTCCAGCAGGGCTTCCAGCCCCACCAAGCCAGGAGGACACACCAGGACAAAGGAAAAGCACCAGCCATTTATCACCTCCTTATGAGACACAGGGGCGACAGCTGAGTGGCTTCAGTGGCTGAGGAGATAATGGATGCTGGATGCTGTCCAGAACTGAATCCCTCCCAGCTCTGCAGAGCTCCTCACCCAGGCCAGTTCTGCCATCTGTCACAGCCTGGGGACTGACACCAGCACTGACACCTCTGTGACAGGAGAAGGGGGCCCGTGGCCCTGCCACCTGTGGGATGTGGTGAGGAGCATCACTGAGCTGTGACCTGCCAGGACCTGCCCCGGGGCACCAAGCCAGCCTGTTCCTGTCAGCAGAGCTCCTGGCCCAGTGCTGTCCCTGTGCCACCCTGTGTGCCCCAGGACAGCGCTGGCTCCCCACGGCCCTGGGCTGCAGGGCACCTTCACATGCCCAGCCTGTGCCAAACCCCTCTAATAACAGCACCAGCCACCAGTCCCGTGACTGCAGTGAACTTTCCAAATGCCACAGGAGCAAAGAGGTGCCCTGCACCCAGATTTGGAGCTGTGCCCTCCCACTCCAGTCACCTGCATTATCTGTTTTCCACAGGTTAACACTGACAGCTGTAACAGCCACCGTGGGCTTTGCTCACTGAACACCTTAATGGTGGGAAAAGGAGGAATTGGAATAGGAGAAGGAAAAGATGTTGAAACATGACAGATGAAAAACCTGCAAGAAGAAATATGCAGAGAATGGAGCACTGGAGTTTTGTGAGGACAAGGAAAAGGAAATCATGTAGAAAAGGAAAGTAAGTGAAGGGAAAGAAGATGACCAGAAATGCCACACATTTTCCCCAAGGAGTAACAAACACATTCAATAGGGCACTAACAAATTAGTGAGCATTTGTTTCCCTATTCCTGCAGCTATTTCATCTGTGGTTTTGCCAAGTCTGAGCAGCATCACACAGGACTGGCCAAGGGCAGCTGCCCTGCTCCAGCCCAGCTCTGCTCTCTCTTCCACTGTTGTGTCTCAGGCATGTCTGGACAGATGGACAGACTGGTCCAGGGCTGCAGCTGTGGGATGGAAATGCTGCCTGTGAGGTCAGGGCTGAAATGGTCCTGTCCCCACAGCCAGAGCAAACCTCTGCTGTGCCAAGAGCCAGCAGCTTGGAGCATCCAGAACTGCAGGATCCAAGGCCTCAGTCACGAGGGAAACACATGCTGGAAAACTCTGGGCAAGGCTGAGATAAACAGGCACAAGAAAATCCGTGGGGAAAGCAAGAACAGCCACAGGCAGCATGCAACATCCAGAGAAAATCATTTCAAAGGGTGCTGGGAACATGGGGGCAGGTAGGAGATGAAAAGCCAAAGCTTTCAGCTATTTCTTTGAAGATTTTGGTTTGCATTTGGGAAGGCTGCCAGAGCTCAGAGCATGTGTGAGCAGGACACCAGTGACTGCAGCAGGACCTGGTGAAGCCAGTCCCACACGAGTCCTACCTTCAGACCTGCCCACGGTGCCCAGGACCTCCCGGCCTCGACACGGTCCTAAGGGCACAGTCACCACCATTAGGGACCCTGACAGGAGCCCCTGCTCCTGCTTGGCAAGGCCTCAAAGCAGCACAGCCCACTTGCCTTTACCAAATTCCAGGCACTCACCCATCAAGATGCTCAGCAGCTTCTGCACCCTGGAGTTCACCCCCACGATCCGGTAGAGCCCCTGCTCATTGATCCCTGGGAAAACAAGGAACCTGTTAGCACAAGGTCACAAGAGCTGCTGAGGTTACTTCCACTTCTTTGCCTTCTCAAATAGCAAAGCCAATGAAACCTTCTCACCTGTCAAATACAAAGCCACAGAAGATGGCAAATTCGGGGTTAATATCAAGGTTTTCACAAATCCTTTCATTAGAAGTGTTACCCCCAGTTAGCTCAGGAACAAGGATCTAAGGACACTTTTCCTCCTTCCCACAGCCATGGCAGCCCCATGCAGGATCTGCACTTAACCAGGGCAATCTGGGAAAATTTTACTGTGTCAAGTTCTTCAGTTTGAGGTGTGAGCCTTTTGCATCTGACCTCCCTCTGCAGGGCTGGGACAACCCCACCTGTGTACAAGGAGCCTCACAGAGGTTTTGGGGACACAGTCTCACATGAGAGGACGTGCTTGGCAGCATTCCTGCAGGAAGGATGCTGAACACCCCCTTTGGTCCTGTCCCAGGGTGTAATTTGCTCACTCTGCCCCATGTATGTGAGTCCTGCTGGCCCAGCCGTGGGGCAAACGCTTCTCTCATCGGCCCAGCACGTCATGGGCTCATCTGATGTGGGTCCCAGGGCTCATGAATCATTCTGTCCATGAAAAGGGCAGGAAAGCAACTGCTCCACTGCCAGCAGCTGCCCCAGAGCAAGCCCAGCCTGAGGCTGCCCTACCTCTTGTTTCCACAGCATGGATGCACTTCTTGATGATGCTGAAGCCGATGCTGTCCAGCTGGGCTGCTGCAGGGGAAGGGCAGAGAGCAGGGTGAACAGCTGGCAGGGCAGGCCCTCACAGGGAGCACCAGGCTCCTGCTGAACCATCCCAGCAATGCACCACTGCCCAGACCAGCAGGAGATAAATGAGGCCAGAAAACACAAGTACAGCAGTTTGTACCAGCTGTAACCCGGGCGAACACAGACACTGATCAGCATTCCAGCCTCCACATCCCTCTGAACCAAGCCCTGGGCTCTGCCAGGCATCTACCACTGCAGATGGACAAAATTAATTTAGGATCAAGGTGAGATAACCCAAATTTCTCTGGAAAGTTGACAACGGGTTGCTTGGAAAGAAATGAAATTGGGCATTTGGACACAACAAATCCCTGAAAATGGCACATGAGGTGTCTTGCTTCTGCCCAAGAGTGAGAGCTAAAAGAGAAGAGTGAGTGGGATCTACAACTCAATTCACCTGTGCCAATGCAAGTTTTCACTTCTAAATTCAAGGAATTACTAATCCAGGGACCCCAACACCTGCTGGAAGAATTCACCCCACAGAGAGCTTTCCACCACTGCCTGGAAAACACTGCCCACAGCCAGCTATTTGTTATATTTAAATTAGTTCCTCCCTAGAGAAAGGTTTGGAAAACCTTCCACAGGGCAGGAGCCCCTCAGGGAAGGGTGGGCAAAGGCTGCAGACCCCAGGAATGCTGTGATGGGAGAGACACAGCTCGTTCAGTGCAGGGCAGGGAGCAGAGCCCAGGCTGGCAGCGCCCTCTGCAAGGCACGAGCAGCTCCCCTCCCTTGCATTCCCTGCTCCCCTGCCCCATGGGCAGCTGCCAGCTCCCAGCCCTTCCTAAGCCCTTGCTCTGAGCCCTCTGCTGGGGCTGGGCTTTGTCTGGTGCGTGGCACGAGGACCCACAGCAGTGCAAAGGAAAACAGCTCCATTCTGTTTTTCTGGGCAAGCAGGCTGCAGTGCTGAGCCAACACAAGCACACGAGTGCAGGATGGCTGTGCCACAGCACGTGAGGACAATGCAGAGGCTGCAGGGCCCTTTGCTGGGCACCCTCAGGGCTCCCAGCATGGATGCAGCAAAAACCCAAGGTGCCATCATCCATCAGCAGGGCACAGCTGCCATTCCCAGACCACTGACAAACACAAGGGGACCTGAGCAGCTCAAAACCATGCTGTGCAAACTGTCTTGCTGCAGCAAACCCAGCTCAGCAGGTCTGATCAGCCTTGGCTTGGCTCGGTGTGACCCTGACCTGTGGGCATCCCTGTGTGGTGCTGACAGTGTGGATCACTGCCTCAGGCTCTCTGCCAGCCCACCCCACAGACCAGCAGGTTTCCCTCAGCCCCTTGCATGTTTGGGCCCCCAAGGCCAGGCTGGACAGGGCTTGGAGCAACCTGGGATAGTGCAAGGTGTCCCTGCCCACAGCAGGAACTGGATCAGCCTTAAGGTCCTTTCAACCCAACCTGTTCCATGATTCCATAACCCTGCAGGGCCCAGCACCCCAGGGCCAGGCAGGGCTGGGATCCCCCCTCCCTGCAGCAGCAGCAGCAGCAGGAGGAGACCCAGCAGTGCCTCTGGATGAAGTGACCTGGCATAATCCCCCTGAGCAGATGAACAAACTCTTCCACTCACTGTCAAGCTCTGGATCAGGAAAAGTCGGGGATTTATTTGCAGTAGTTATATCCAGAAATAATATCTGATTAAATTTCCAAAGTGCCTTTATTCATCCTTAAACTTAACTTCTAATGAGCATTGTAAAAGCTTGGTTTCCCCTCTCTCAGAGCATCTGCTTTTTATCTCAGCCATTTACCACATGATTCAGTTCAGCAATGGCCCAGATCAAATGCAGATCTGGACCTGCTGCTGTCCAGATCACAGATCCATGGAATCATCTGGGATTCCATCTGGGATCACAGATCCATGGAATCATCTGTTTGAAAAGCCCCCAAGGTCATCAAGCCCAAGCATTTCCCCAGCACCAACCTCTGTCCCCAGGAGCCACATGGCTGTGAAACCCCTCCAGGAATGGGCACCCCTGCCCTGGCCAGATGTGCCAAGGCTGGACAGCCCTTCCAGAGAAGAAATCCTCCCTTGCCTTCCAATCTGAGCTGTCCCTGCCAGGCTGAGGCCAAGTGGAAGAGCCTCCCTTGAGCTCTCCATGCTCAGGGCAGGTGTGAGGCTCAGCTCCAGGCCACCACACGTGTGCAGGCTCTTCCTCCAGCAGCAGGAGCTGCCCTGCCCAGGCTGGGACCCATCCAGGAACGTTTCACATCAGCACAGGGGACGCACACACCTGGAGCAGCTGCTCCTACACGCCCCCACGCTCACCTGACCTTCAGCAGCATCACATTCCAAGGGCTACTCAACTGCTCTCATCCCATTCTATTTTTGCCTGGCAGATTATTTCTATTTAATCCATTAATTCCCTCCCTTCACACTGGTGTGTGACACATCAGTGTCAAGGGAAGGGGGCAGGGGCTGGATCAGCTCTGTCAGCCTGGCTCCAGCTGTGTGTCAGGGCAGGGCAAGGTCAAAGCAGCTCCTCTGCCTCCCCACCACACTGGGCCATGCAACCACCTCAGGCTTGAATTCTTTCAAAGACATTTTGGAAATAAGAACCACAGAGGAGGGGGGAAATCATGAAGCAGAGACCAGAGGAATGAGCTTTCAAGTCTCACCAGAAATGAGTTTTCAGGGCTCTAACTTCCAGTGAGCTGCCAAGATTGGGAAAGGAAGATTGAGGGTCAGATTAGGTTAGAGAAATGGAAGAAATTTTTTACAATGAGGGTGGTGAGGCCCTGGCACAGGGTGCCCAGAGCAGCTGTGGCTGCCCCTGGATCCCTGGCAGTGCCCAAGGCCAGGCTGGACAGGGCTGGGAGCACCTGGGACAGTGGAAGGTGTCCCTGCCATGGCAGGGAGGGGAAGAGAGGAGCTTTAGAGCCCTTCCAACCCAAAATATTCTGTGATTCCATGACTGTGATTGCTGGGAAGGGCCAGAGCACCCAGAAAAGGGCACAGCAGACAGGACAGCCAAAGGGACTCAGCAGTGGATGTGGAAGATGGAGAGTGAAATGGTGAGGAGGAAGGGAAAGGAGGAATTTTGTGCTGTTCCATGCAATGAGCACAAATGGCCTGGAGGATTTGTTTCCATGGAGCAGGGCAAGTCCTCCTGGTTAGCAAAGTAGAGCATCTAAATTCCCTGGCCCCGATGGTTCAGTGACAGCACTCAGCCCCTCTGGCAGCCTCCTCCCCCTGCACAGCACACCAGGTACATCACCCACAGCCCCACGGCCATCTGGCCACACAGCAGGACAGAAAACCCAGGAGCTCTGCAAAACCACAGTGTCCTGAAAGCGCCAGCAGAGCACTGGGAGGCACTGCCAGGCCCCAGAAGTGCAGGCAGGAAGCAGAGGTGTGGAGGCTGCCAGGGTCAGGAACTGCACCCAGACCCACTCCATGCCCACACTGACTGCAGGTCCCTGCAGGAAACCCTGGATCAAGGGCTGCTGGCAGCCAGGCAGCCTGCGGCTGGATCCATTTCTGAGGGCCTGGGGAGCAGGCAGAGCTCTGAACAGGGACTCGGTGAGGCTGCAGCAGCCAGCCCTGTGCACACAGGCAGGAAAGGAGGGATGTGCAGCTGATGGCAGAGAGGGTCAGAGGGAAGGGGAAACCACAGAGGGGGCAGAGACTGCTTTGAGCAAGGGATGGAATGGGTGTGAGGAACATCAGCTGCAAATTATACCAGTTACTGAGAGAGAAATGCTGGGGCTGCAGAGGAAAATGGCGTGTCTGAGGCAGCACCAAAATGAACCAAGCACTGAACAGCAACCCAGGCCTGGCCCTGCCTGGCTGCTGGCTCTGAGGGAAGGAGGGAAGGGACTGGGGCTGCAGAATTGCAGTTATGGCAAATCCAACCTACTGGGAAATGGCTCAATTAAGGGTTTTAAAACACAGGACATAAGAGTCAGGACCAGGTGCAACTGCTCCTCCAGGAAGCAAAACAAGTGCTTTCCTGACCCAGAGCTTTGATTGCCTGAACCACAATAAAAAGATTTTTATTTTTAAGGGCTCTTGTTGACAATCTTGACAAGGCAAGACCTCCTTGCTCCTATATTTCTGCTCCAATTCCCCCTTGGAAAGACACACTCACCCTGCACATTCTGGCTCAGAGACAAGAGCTGCTTGGTCCCAGGTGTCACCTGATCCCTGCTGAACTTCAGGAGAGGTGCCCAGGCCACCCTGCAGTGCCACTGGGGTGGGGACACGGTGTGGGGCAGGAGGGGACACACCCTGAGGGATGCAGGGCCTGCCTGGCACTGCTCTCCACAGCCCAGGTCCCACCAGCAGGTTTCTGCCCCTGATCCCTGCTGGGTGCCACACTCAGCTCTCCCTGGGGTCCCCACACTGAGCCCTGCCACCCCCAAACCCTGGGGAGCCCAGCCCAGTGTCACCAGCATCTCCTGCTGACCCTCCCACAGCTCAGCCACCTTCAGGGGTCAGGCTGGAGAAGAAATACTCACTGCCTTCGCTCTGGTTGTCCTTGTTGGAGTTGTACACCTGCAAAACACAAGCAGAAAGCCTTGTGAAGACCCTGGCTGCAGTGGTGCCACCACAGCGTGGCTGCTGCCAGCAGCTCCCCCAGCAGCCAGGTCCCCAAACACCACCACGACCTCCTGCACACAAATGTTGGGCTGGCCCAGCTCTGGAGTTAAATATAATAGCTCTCTCTATTTAAAATACTGCCTAGGACAGCTCTTAAAATGAAAGACTGCAAATGGGATGGATCAGGTAAAAACAGATATTAGAGGCTTCTAAACAAAATGGAGGTGGGGTTGGACTGGAGGACCTTTAAAGGTCCCTTCCAACCCAAACTGTTCCATGATTCTGACTCCTGTCCTGCAAGGCACACACAGAGGATGTAAACTGAGAGCAAAGCAGGCAATTCCCTTATGGGCACTGCAGGAGCCCCTGGTAGGTGCAGCTGGGGCAGGGAGCAGGCACCACCCTCCTCGGGTACAGCCTGAGCAAACGAGCCAGGCAAAGAGAAGAAGAGGAAAAGAAATGTCCTTAATGTAGAGAGCACAAGCAGTGCAGCAGGATGAGGCACTGAGTGCACCCAGCACTGCTCCCAGCACAGCCACCACCAGGGCTCCATCCCCTCCCAAGCCTCTCCAGCCTTCCAACATCCACACTCCTCCTCCCACCCCCATCACCTCAGCTTGGCTGCTGGAGAGCAAAGGGACATCTCAGTGGACACAATAAAAAGGGAAAACACTGGCAGAAGGTTTTAATCCCCATGTGAGGGCACTTTAAAAGCCCAGGATAATACCAACAGCAGCTGTAAGAAGATCAGCCCTCAGACAGGTTGTATTTCTGCAGCTCAACAGAGTAAAATGGTTTCAAATAATCCTCCAGTGCTCAGAGTGCCACCAGGAGCCCTCCCACACAGCCCAGGGCTCCAGCAGCAGCCTGGATGTGGCTGAGGGGGCACAGGAGCAGGACACAAGGCTGCTGGGGCTCTGGGGAGCAGGGCTGGGAGCCCCCTGCAAGGGGAGCTGCCTGCATCACATGCTGCCTCCCAAAATAGCCAGCAGGGCAAGCCTCCAAAGGCCATGTTGATAGCAACACCCAGCAGCAACGGGGGGAGGCTGAGGGCAGGGCTCTGCTGCAGCCATCCCAGCCCTGGCACCAGGGGTGCTCTGCGCTTCCCCAGGGTCCCTGCTGGGGTCCCTCCCCCAGGAGCTCCAGGCCTGGGGAGCTGCCTGGGGTGCTCTCAGGGGGTCAGAGCCAGGCTCGGGCACTGCTGGCACTGCTGGCACTCCCTGCTGCTCACCCCAGCACCAAACCCAGCCAGCACCCTGTGTGTCACAGGGCGTGTGTCACAGACACGTCTTAGGAAAAATCCTTCTGCTAGGATTGTTCTCCTGAAAAGCTGAGAGGCCTCAGAAATGAAATGTAACCAATGGTTATCTGCTGCTGTGGAATGCAACAGGTGCATCTGGGATTGGTCTCACGTGGTTGTTTTTAATTAACGGCCAATCACAGTCCAGCTGTCTCAGTCTCTCTGGTCAGTCACAAGATTTCATTATCATTCCTTGCTATTCCTTTCATGCCTTCTGATGAAATCCTTTCTTCTATTCTTTTAGTACAGTTCTAATATATCATTTTCTTTTAATATAATATATATCATAAAATAATAAAGCAGCCCTCTGAAACATGGAGTCAAGACTCTCGTCTCTCCCCTGCTCCTGGGACCCCTGTGAACAGCAGCACAGGCATGCCAGCAGCAGGGCACATAAACAGATCCCTTCCCTGGAGGTGACCCAAACCCAGGCCATTCCTGAGCTGGGCACCAGCTGGAGCACGGCAGGACACCTTGGACCAGCTCCACCAGCCAGCACGTGCTCAGGGAAGCACAAATCCAATGGAGCAGCTCAAAGCTGGGCTTTGGGCAGGGACTGGCCCCTCCAAGGAGCTCCTTCCCTGTCCCCCTCCCAGGACACCTGGCTGTGTAACACCAGACCAAGCAGAGAGGATTGTTTGCAGAGAAAATCCATCAGCCACATCTGGCACGTGGGGGATGATTCAGCAGCAAAAGCAGCTGCAGTCAGCAAGAGAGTTCTCCTCTAGGAACAGTGTTTATATCAAGAAAATTAAATAAGTGGGAAGAGGGAAGGAAAACACCCGCAGGCTCCCCGGGCAGCAGTGCCCCACCACAGCCAGCCTTGCCTAGGGAAGTTCTCCCTCCAGCCTCAGAGCCTCTGCTGGGGGCTCAGCCTGTCACTCAAAGTCACCAAACCTGGCATCACACACAGATCTGTGCCCTGGCTCACCCCCAGGTAACACCAAACACAGCCAAGGGTCAGGCTTGGAGCAGCCCTGGAGGTGTTCCTGCCCATGGCAGGGTGGGATGAGAGGAGCCTTAGGGTCCTTCCAACCCAAACCATTCCAACTCCTAGCACAGCACAGCAGCTCCAGGGACACCCTCTGCCTGCACATTTGCTCTTCCAGTCTGGATCCATGAAACAGCAGAGGTTGTTATCACCAGAGACTGCTCTTAAAACAAGGGAAAAGGGCAGACAAGGAAACACAATATGCCTTTGCCATTAATTGCAAAGTGTGCACACAGCAAGAGGGAAGTTTCACACAAAGGTCAACAGCAGCCATAAAACACAGAGATACTGCCACCCTACACCCATCTTATCAAGGACAAACCTTTTATCCCTTGTCTCTGTTAATCCTCTAACACAGCTCCACACCAGCAGGGTTTTAGCCATGCCCCAAGTCTGTAATATTCCTTCCTTTTTCAAAAATACTTCTCCTATTCTGCCTCAAATCTTTTAGAGGGAGATTTTTCTGGGTAAGAGAAAGTTTCCAAGTCTGAGGAAAGGGCTGCTGTGTAAGAGCTCCAGGAGTGAGGCTCCTCCAGTGGCCCAAGGGTCACCCCTGCTCTGCTGGGCCCCTTGGGCTCGTGCCTTGGCAAAGGTTCTCCTGCCCAGCCTGGCCCTAGGATGCTGATATTCCACTCCTTCCAAAACAGCTCTGATAACAGGCAGGGCTTAAAGCACAAGATGCACTTGAAGATTCAGCCTCATACACGTGAGTGGATCAATCTCCCTCCAGGAAAAGGTGCAGAATTCTACAGAGGTTCTTGCTATTCCCACAGCACACACAGCACTGAGCCCAGGGCTGCTGCAGCACCTCTGTCCTGGGAGAGATGGGCTGGGAGCACCTTGGAAAAGCTCTTCTGAACCCTCTCCCACACAGCTGCCAAGGCTGGATTTGATTTCCCCTGCCCTCACCTCCTCCCTCTCAGATGTGTTTGCACCATTGCCATGCCCAGGCTGCGGCTGCCTCTCACAGCCAGCCCTGGGCCAGGGCAGCACGAGGGGACAGCACAGTGCCACTGCCAGGGTGACAGCATCCAGCACACAGCTCTGAGCTGTGCCCAGCACAGGGCAGGCAGGAGCTCTGCACACACACGCACGGCCCAGCACAGGCCAGACAGTAAAACACCAATAAATGAGTGTATTTTTATGCCCACACGCTGTTTGTCCTGTTGTTAACACACTCTGGAGGAAACAGCCCCAAACCCACCCAGAGAGTGGCTCGTGAAATAAAAAGCTTCTTTCACTTTCCAGCATTAGTCACTGACAAAGGGTGGGAAATCAGAGGGAAGAAACATTGCTGGGAGGTGAAGGGGCTGTGGCCCGTGGACACGTGTGGGAACGGGCTGGGTTATAAAACTCCCAGAACTGGGACCAGTGACTAACAGGGAGACAAATCCCTGCCCTGCAGCACTGCCATGCTTCAGCATCTCACTCTCACTAATTATTCCCTTTTGATTGTATTTCCAGAGCCAAAATATTCTCCCAGGCAGTTTCAGAAATTATGTGTATAGAAAAAATATATATGGAGATAGTACAAAACTTACAGACCTTGATGTCTTGTACTTAGTTTTCTAAACTCCTACTGTAGATGATCAAATATCCTGAACAAAACCAGATTGTATAATTTTTTTTAGCAGAAGCTACTGCTGCTTCATTCCTGCAGGGTAATTGCTGTCTGGAAGCTTAAAGAAGACCTTTTCAAGCTATTATTGAAAAATTCCAAGATGCATCTGTAAGTAATCCAAAAAGATAAATTTTATGAGAGCAGTTACAACTCATGACTACTTTGACACTTGCACTATGCTCAATTATGAACTTGATATTTAAGATAATTCATCAAAGAACCAGTTATTTCCTTTGCTGAGACATTTCACCAAATGCACGCTTTGTTTTGCAGAGGAAATGGTTTTATAGGGATGGTTAAGAGCTCTGAGATGCTGGAGGGTGTGGCAGAGGAACACACGGCCCGGGAGGCAGCTCCCTGCTCCCCTGGAGCCCAGGGATGAGCTGGGGTCACTCACACACACCCACTGCTGGCTCCTGGATCCACGTCCCCAACTCCTCATGGACCAAAGCCTGGGCAGGAGCAGCAATGCAGGTGCTGCACCTGCTCCTGCCCCCTCCAAATTCAGTCCTGCCACTACCACGCAGCCCAACACTGGAGCTGTGCATCATGCAAACGTCAGCTGCGGATTTTCCTCGTCAGAAATCCTTTGAAAGACACCATCTGGAGCCTCAAACACTCCTACAGCCACTGACAGCCACCATCTGGAGCCTCAACCACCTCCACAACCACTGATGGCCATCACTGAGAGCCGAAAATACTCCTACAGCCACTAAGAGCCACCATCCAGAGCCTGAAACAGCCCTCAGACACCATCCAGAGCCTGAATAACCCCTCAGACACTACCCAGAGCCTGAAACAGCCCTCAGATACCATCCAGAGCCTGAAACAGCCCTCAGACACCATCCAGAGCCTGAAACACCCCTCAGACACATCCAGGGCCTGAAACAGCCCTCAGACACCATCCAGGGCCTGAAACAGCCCTCAGACACCATCCAGAGCCTGAAACAGCCCTCAGACACATCCAGGGCCTGAAACAGCCCTCAGACACATCCAGGGCCTGAAACAGCCCTCAGACACCATCCAGAGCCTGAAACAGCCCTCAGACACCACCCAGAGCCTGAAACAGCCCTCAGACACCACCCAGAGCCTGAAACAGCCCTCAGACACATCCAGGGCCTGAAACAGCCCTCAAGACACATCCAGGGCCTGAAACAGCCCTCAGACACCACCCAGAGCCTGAAACAGCCCTCAGACACCATCTAGAGCCTGAAACACCCCTCAGACACATCCAGAGCCTGAAAGACCCCTCAGACACATCCAGGGCCTGAAACAGCCCTCAGACACCACCCAGAGCCTGAAACAGCCCTCAGACACCACCCAGAGCCTGAAACAGCCCTCAGACACCACCCAGAGCCTGAAACAGCCCTCAGACACATCCAGGGCCTGAAACAGCCCTCAGACACCATCCAGAGCCTGAAACACCCCTCAGACACATCCAGGGCCTGAAACACCCCTCAGACACATCCAGAGCCTGAAACAGCCCTCAGACACCACCCAGAGCCTGAAACAGCCCTCAGACACCACCCAGAGCCTGAAACAGCCCTCAGACACATCCAGGGCCTGAAACACCCCTCAGACACCATCCAGGGCCTGAAACACCCCTCAGACACCACCCAGAGCCTGAAACAGCCCTACAGCCACTCTTCATCATCCGATGCACTTCCTGCTTGTGCACAGATAAATCAAGAAGAATTCAACCCATAAGTTTTCCAACCTGATCCTAAACAAACTTTGCACACATGATGTGCAAAGAGCAAATGGGTATGAGAATGGTTTGGGATGATACTGGGCTGTGGGAAAAGAAAAGGAAAAGGAAGTAGCTGGGGTTGGAAGGGGAACTACAAAAAGATGATGTTGCATAATTTCATTTTTATTTCCTCATTTCAGAGGTCACGCTGTTGCCCATGGTGCTCATTAACCTCCACAAGACATGGGCTATGATTTCCTAAGGCACTTGCTTCATTTCAAGTTTCATTCACTTTCCTTTAAAGCTTAAAATCCAAAATGGCCCAACCTAAGCTGCATCCCTTGGAGGCTGCACAGTGTTCAGCACAGTTCCCAAAATCCTTCAAATTCCAACACTGGCATGAAATTCTGCCTGATGGCTAAAATCTAGAGGAAAGGATTGCCCAGCTGCTCAGAGGAAAGAGGAGTTTAAGGGAAGCACTGGAGAGCAGGAGGCCAGCAGCCCTGCTTTGCAGAGAGGGGGATCTCCATGGAAGGAGGATTTCAACTCCAAGCCCTGGCCTGGAAGATTCCACCTCACACTCCCTTCCCTGGTGCTGGGACCTTCCCTCCCAGCCCGAGTTTCCATTTGGACTCTCAGAACGGGCCAGTCCTGCCAGAGTTCCCTGGTCTCCCTGGGGGAGAGGGGTGTTTGCAAGGTCCAGAGCAATGGGAGGAAATGCTGCAGTGTTATGCAATTTCCTTGTGATTCATATTCAGAAATCCTCAAAACAGCCAGGAATGAGTCTTTCAACTTTCAGCTCAAGAGATGCACAAGCCCAAGGGGTATAAATAGATATGACATTCCCTCAGAACTGGTAGCCTAAGTGGCTTCCCAGCCACGCTGGGGCAGCCTGGGGAGCCATGGGCAGGAGGAGCACAGACATTCCACATGAGTGTTTTGCAACCCTTTTATAAGGGCAAATGGACCGAAGAGCAGAGCTCCAGCTGGAGTCTGGCCACCCTGACTGACTCAGCTGCTGCTGGGTGTCTGCAGCACCCAGAGCACCCCAGAGAGCCCTGCCTGAGCAGGGAGAGCTGGGGATCCCACACATCCCTCCCCACACCTCAACTGCCCTGCAACAGAAGGAACAAGCCCTTCCTCTTGATGCCTTTCTCACAAGGGCACCAGGGATGTTCCTGATCGTGTCCCCACAGTCTGCAGCCTGTCCTGCAGGGCCCTCCATAGGCACAGGGGTGGCCAGAGCAGGGCTGGAGCTCTGGCACCAGAGATCCCCAGAGTGGGGCAGGGGGGCACCCTGTACCCTGTCCTGCAGCAGCAGGGAAGGGCTCAGAGCAAGGATGGAGAGAAGGAAGAAGAGAAGAGGGAGGTGGACCCTCCAGACCTGCCCCTGAGCTCAGCACTGTGGAGCTGCTTCCCTGGGACACAGCCCTGGAGCAGCATCCCAGCAAAGCCCGTGTACAAAAAGCCTGTTTCCTTGTTAAAAGCAGGACACCTGGCAACCTTGATGAAATCAGCCCTTGTTTCTGGCTCTGCCTTATCAACCCTGTTCTATTTCTGTCTGAGAGCCAGGTTTTCATACTACAAGCAGAATTTTCAGAGCTAGACTACACTGTGTTGTGGTTAGAAATAACCTGCCCTGCTCTGAGAGCCAGAAGGATATAGATAGGAGTATGATCTCTCCCAGCCCACATCCCTGCAAACCTCTCTGCAGCAGGAGGGGAGGGAAAATTATGCCTTACTTTCCCAAGTGGAGAACTTGGCAGGGCAGCAGAAACCCACTGTGAAATGCTGGTTTATGTCATGCAGACGAAGCTGTTCATTTGGAAGAGGGTGGCCAGGGACCCTGGCAGCTCCTTCCTTCCTTCCTTCCTTTCCTCCCAACCTACTGTTCATCACAGTCAGAGCCATCTCCCACCTCGTGTCCCCCTTTCTCTCTCCTGCTCCTTCCTTCCAACATAAATTCCAGCTTCAAACCTATACCCTGGGCCTGATCAAAGGACAGAAAAGAAAAATCTATCACAAACGCAGCATCTGGGGGGCTTGAATCCCTTACATGGGTCCTGCTCCTCTGTCTCTCGGAGCTAGCTGAAGGATGGTTCTAATTAAAAGCAAGCCCACATTTTATTACAAGTGCAGGCATTCCCAAGGGCCCCTGGAGCCGAGGCCAGCCGGGCTCCCCGCCAGCCAGCTGGGCTGCTGAGCTCAGCGCAGTTATATAACCCTGTTTGTCACCCAAGGAAACAATCACCTGGGTCAGGATGCGGGAAAATCACCTGGGTCAAACTGCCAGCTTCCCATGGCTCACCCAGAGCCGGGAATGCAGCAGCAGCCACTCTGGGGCCGTGCGGCAGCGAGGGGAGCCGAGCGTGTCAGATGCGCGGCAGCCTCGGAATAACACAGCTAAAGGTCAACTGCTCCAACAAAATGCATTTCTGGAATAACTAAAGCGCCTAAAGTCTCCCAGAGCGGCGTTCCTAAGTGGGCCCAGCGAAGCAGACATGTTGGGATCACCCAAATAACTGATTAAAAGTGAAAACTTGTACTGCTCTAAGCTTCCCCCAAGTTTTCTGGGATGCTTGAGCAACAACTTGCACATCCTCCTCCGGCAGCCCTGCCTGGAGCCCGGCCAGAACACACGCCCTTCCTCCTCCCAACGTCTGCTGACGAACACGGGCTCTCAACACATCAAAACCAGCCTAATTTTAAATGACAGTGTCATCTTTATTTTTAAAATAACTGTAACACAGCCGTGCCTGGCGCTCCTCCTCTGTGAAAGAGGTTTGACACTGCCCAGGCGCTCCGAACAAGGGCGGTGGCTTCATGCCAGGAATGGCTCAGGCACCACTGCCTGGAGCTTTAAGGACTGGGACATCCCTGAGCTGAGACCCCCTTCAATCCCCCATTTGCACCTGAGCACACTGTGGGGCAGCACAGACCCTGAGCTCCGGGGAAAGCAGCAGAAAGGGAACACAGTCCCATCCCTCCTCTCCCAGAGAGACTTCTCTAAGCCCAGGGTGGCTGCAGAGGTTTCTTGGCAATCCTGGGATGTGGCACAAGGTTCTTCCCTGGACCTGGGAGCCAGTCCAGTGGGGCTTTAAAGGCTCCTGGAGTCCCTCTCCAAAACTGCAGCAGCACATTTATCCCTCTCCAGACAGGACCTGAAATTCCACAGCACTCACAACCGCCCTGGGAAACCCTCAGCCCTGCCTGTACCACCCCAGGGGCTGCCAGCACTCCCCACCACCATTTCCACCATCCAACAAACACTGGTGAGAGACAGCATGGGACACATCCACCCTGCCATGGCCTGAGCCTGCAGCCTGCCTGCTCCTGATGCCAATCCTGCTCCTGATCCCAGTCCTGCTCCTGTTCCTGATCCCAGTCCTGCTCCTGATCCCAGTCCTGCTCCTGATCCCAGTCCTGATCCCAATCCTGCTCCTGATCCTACAGAGCCCAGCTCCACACATAGATCTGCCAGGAATGACAAACAACTGAGGGTGAACACAGAAATAAAATTATCAAAACAACAGAGTCCAAAGACCTTCTTCTGGGGCTGCAGCTGGGAGAAGAAAAACCCCTGGGTGAGGGAAGGTGGTGGGGCTGCAGCAGGACAGTAAATCACTGCTTAAAACCAAATGTAGGACCCAATAAAGGAGGAAATAATGGAAGAGGCTGGCTTTGTGAGTCACTGTAGCATGAACCATTTACTTTAATTTTTAATTTAAAGTAGGAAACAATACTCTAATCGTCTATTTAAATTGGCAGGGAAATTTCTTCTCCCAACATGGAGCTATTCCCTGAATTTCTGCATGTTTGTTGAATTGCCTGATCAAATAACTCGAAGCAGAGGTGATAAAGAGAGGAAAGCAAAGTGAGTGTGTTCTCTTTGGTCTGTCACTCCAGCTGAGGCTCTGTGCCTCTCTGCTGAGGCTGCCAGCATGGCTGCAGGGTGGACAGCATGTTCCCACCAAACCATGACACGAAATCACTGGATGCAAGCACCCTGCTCCCTGCCCTGAGGCTGGCTCACCTCTCTGGGCCCAGGCTCACAAACAAGTTGCTGCAAGCAGCTGCTCCATCCTGTTCCACATCTGTGCTGCAATCCAGGTTCGATTATCCCCATTGCCCAGGCACCCACAGACCCCACCCACCCCTCACCCCCAACCTGAACCCAAACCCAAGAACACACCTGTGCACCAGGACCCACAGCCACATCCCTGGCCCTGAGCCCTGTGAGCTCCTCTCGGGGTTATCAGCAGTGACAGAAGGAGATAAGTGGCTGTCACCCACCAGAGACAACATCTACCAAAGGGACAGCAAAACCCAGCTGGTGTCCTGGGACCAGCCAGCCCAGCATCCAGGCAAAGCCAAACTTCCACAGCCAATTTCTGCAGCACAGGCCCCAAGGAAGAGCAAGGAATGCATTACAGACACGGTGAGGTATTCACACCAGAGACAGGAGCTCTGCTCTGCTCCTGGACACCCCGACAGCACAGCTGCAACGAGAGGTCACTAACTTGCCAGAACTGGGTGGGACAGCACTTTTAGGTGTGTAAAAGCAATCCAGAGGCCTCTTTTCTCTTTTAAAAATTATCTATAATGCTTCCCTAAGTATTTTTCTCTGAAACTGCTTCTTAAGCAGAGGACAAACCCCAGCAGCCACAGGGACTCCAGCTGGGCGAGCCGTCAGCCACTGAAGCAGCAGTTGCTGGAACCAGGAATAAAAGCGTGAAGTCAAGGCTTAAGACCTCACTGGCTTAAGTGCTTTAGAAGCAAAATAAAAGCTTACAAACTCCATGTCAAGTTACTGCTATTACAGGCTTAAAGGGGTACCAAACAGGAGAGGGAGAGGGAGGGAGCAGCAGCAAGAGCACATGATCTGAGAACAACATGGAACATGACATGGGCTGTGCTTCTCTGAGGATCCCCTGCTACCACCTTGTCCCCAAAAAGGACAAAGTATTTTTTGGGGCAATAACCTTGAGCTGTGGGATGCAAAAAAAGCCAAGCAGGGGCTGCCCTGGGCCAGTTTGGGTCCCAGTGGGACTCACCATCACCACAGCTCCCTGCACTGGGGGGTGGCACCAATGCCCCCAGAGCATGGAGAGACTGAGCTCCAGTTCAGGGAAAGTTCACTGGGTTGTCTGGGCTGGGCAACAGAGTGGAGGCAAAGAGAAGCAGCAAACAATAGAAACTTAGACATAGGAGTGGGCAGAGTGGGGAAAAAATGTTCTGTTCACTAAAGAGAGAGACAGGGAGATGGAGAAGCAGCAACAGGAATGACTCAGGTCATAGAGAACAACAAAAGAAATCTGCTATAAGCAAACAAACCCGGGCAGGATGAAGGCCATGAAAACCTGCAAGACAGAGTACACAAAAAAACATATTTTCCAGAAAGCTGACAAAAACACGTCTGTGGGACTGAGAGCATAATCAAAGCTGAGCATGAAAAGGGCTGTGAGGAAAGGCAGAGCAGAGGCAGGCAGGGAGCAGCCCCTGGGGAAAGCAGAGCAGGGAAGATGGCACTCGCCCATGGGCTCCCCGCGCACAGAGCTCAGGCCACAGACACTGGCTGTGCTCAGAGATGCTCTGGGCGAGGCTTCTTCTACCATCTCTGAGACCTGAGATGGAATGGATTCACAGGATAGAGCAGATCTGCAGCTCCAGTGAGTCCCAGAGCAGTACAAGGGGTTGGGAAGGTGAGCAGTGGGTGCCTGTCCTTCCCCCTGCAGCCACACTGGGACTGAAGTCCTTCAAGCGAATTTATTTTTTGAGTGAGCCAAAATAACAGGAATGCCGAGGTTGAAAGCACTGGAGTGAGTTCAAAGGACAGTGTTTCCACTGGGAAATAAATCTCTCACCATTTTGTATAATTAGACAAGGAAAACTAAAAACTATTTCAGAAAGAATTCCCAGAAGCAATATCCAAGGAGGAGGTGAGAGGTGCGCTGGGCAGGAATGTGGGGCTGGGCTCTGCTGTCACTGCCACAGGAACACGGGTGGCATCTCCAGCAGCAGGGCTGGAGGAGCTCCAGGACCACTGACAGATGTGCCAGCAGCACTGACAGATGTGCCACCAGGAGCACTGGGACAGGGGCAGGGCACGGGGGGCTCCAGAGGCACATCCAGAGTGGCCGTGGCACCCAGCCCGAGTGGAGGAGGCGGCAGACCCTGAGGGGACACACCGCGGGAGAGGGAGGCAGAGAACAGAGGAGGGACACGGGAGGGACACGGGAGGGACACGGGAGGGACACGGGAGGGACACGGGAGGGACACGGGAGTCTGGGAGGTGAGCGCTGTCCCCACCCCGAGCAGCCCCTCAGCCCCCGGGGGCGGGCTGGGGTCACATCGCTGCCCGGGGTGCGGGTGCGGTGTCGCCCCGGGCACAGGTGCCGAGAGGGGCCGGTCTCAGCTGCCCTCTAGTGGGGAGCGGCCACGGCTCCGGCACCGCTGGGGAAAAGCCCTCCCAGCCCATCATCCCCACCCTGTCCCCAGCCCAGAGCCCCCAGTGCCGCCTCCAGCCCTTCCTTGGACACCTCCGGGGATGGGCACCCCAACCCTCCCTGGGCAGTTCCAGTGCCTGAGCCCCCTTTCCATGGGGAAATTCCTGCTGTGCCCACCCTGAGCCTGCCCTGAGCCCCCTTTCCATGGGGAAATTCCTGCTGTGCCCACCCTGAGCCTGCCCTGAGCCCCTTTCCATGGGGAAATTCCTGCAGTGCCCACCCTGAGCCTGCCCTCAGCCCCCTTTCCATTGGGAAATTCCTGCAGTGCCCACCCTGAGCCTGCCCTGAGCCCCCTTTCCATGGGGAAATTCCTGCTGTGCCCACCCTGGGCCTGCCCTGAGCCCCCTTTCCATGGGGAAATTCCTGCTGTGCCCACCCTGGGCCTGCCCTGAGCCCCCTTTTCATGGGGAAATTCCTGCTGTGCCCACCCTGGGCCTGCCCTGAGCCCCCTTTTCATGGGGAAATTCCTGCAGTGCCCACCCTGAGCCTGCCTAGCCCAGCCTGAGGCCGTTCCCTCTGCTCCTGTCCCTGTTCCCTGGAGCACAGCCCGGCCCCCCCGGCTGTGCCCTCCTGGCAGGAGCTGTGCAGAGCCACAAGGGCCCCCTGAGCCTCTCCTCCTCCTCACTCATTCACCACAACCTTACCTAAACACTTACCTTGCTCTTTGCCACAAGACACAGCCTAATTTGTGCCTCTCCAAAACCCACAGCCCAGCACAGCCACCATCAGCCAACACAGCTTTTATTCCTGACTCAGGTTCCAAGGAACTTTCAGAATCGCTCTGGCCTCCACCACATACATTTGCAAACTGCATCAGCAGAGGAGAAAATCCATAAGAAACTGATCCTGAGTATCTTAACAAAACCAAACACCGCTGCTCCGTCATGGAGTTAGCAGTTTCTCCTGTTTCCAGCCTCTGCAACATGGAAGAAAACCCAAAGTCAACACAGGGGCTTTATCCAAATGAATAACAAGTGGTAAGAGTTAACGGCGTGATGAGGGCTGTCTGGAGCTGCTCTGACTGTGAGACACGGCGTAAATCTTCTCAAGTTGTGACAAATGTCTTGGCTATTGCAGCCACATTCTATGTTTAAATCTCACTAAGATGTAATTTGACATTTGGGTTTACTTTTTTCATTATAATTAAGAAACAAACTCCAGTCCACGCTAATCTCTCCACAGCCTGAATTTGCTCATGGAATTACCATCCCCGCCGTGCCAATCCTTCCCCACACTCTACAGTCAAATCAAAGGAAAACCAGACATTCTTTCCAGTAGGGTTCTGGTTACAGAAGTACAGTCAAAGCACAGGATGGATATTTCTAGGAGTCCAAAGGTCAAATCCTCATCTCTTGCTCAAGGAAATCCCTGTGGAATAGGTAACACGAAGATAACGCGCTGCACCCTGGTGTTGTAAGATAAGAACCCAAACAGAACAGCCCACAGCTGCATTTTTGATGGACGGAGGAGGATAACTGAGGACAGGGAGCTGCCTCATGTGTCAACACACTCCACCTTCAGCAGCAAAGTGTCTCTTGGATCCCTTTCCACGCAGGCAGCATTCCCATCGCTCCCACTCCGCACCTGGAAGGGCAGTGTAAGCCATCAGCAGTGAAGTGCCACAAGGTATGGCATTAATGCACAGCCACAGCCACAGCCCTGCCGTGCTGGATGAGCCAGCTGCCCTCAGCTCAGCTGATGGGCACGATAGGGGAGAGCAGCAGCACGCAGGCGGCACCGCCACCCGCGCGCTTTGGAAGGAGCTCTCATGACCAGATTCTGGAACAGGATAATCCAGGCAGTCCTGTCCTGGTTGCTCCACTGAACCTTTGGCACGCACAGCTCTTTGCAAGCACCCGAGATGTGCGTCTGCACCTCTGCAGAGTGGCTCTGCTCCTGTGCTGCACCCTGCTGCCATCAGCAGCTCACACACAGCTGGGTGACCGCTGTCCTGCGGCTCCCATGGCAGCTGAGTGTCCCTGCCACAGCAGCTCCCAGCAGAGGTGGGCAGTGGGAGGCAGGTGAGGAGGCAGGAGGAGCACAAGACTCCATTCAGATGAGGAGCAACAGCGCCCATTTTGTTTCTGAAGAAATGGTGCCACCAGAATCAAGGCAGGGGTTTCTTCAGGAGGGATCAAGACAGCTGGCACCTGCAGCTGGAGAGGCACCCCAGCTGCCCCAGGGGTCAAGAGCCAAGGGTGGAGGAGCAGGCTGGGCCCCTTTTCAACAGGTGACAGAAAAAGGGAGCAGAGGTTGTCACAAAACCAGAGAATCATGGAATGGTTTAAATTGGAAGGGCCCTTAAATCTCATCCAGTTCTACCCTCTGCCCTGTCCAACCTGGATCTGGACCAGGGATGGGGCAAGCACAGCTTCTCTGGGCGGGTGTAAATTGGAACAAGAGAGGTTCAGCCTTGGGGTCAGGAGGCCAGGGAAGCAGCTGGGCTGGAGCCCAGGCAGGCTGTGCCCTCTCCTCCCTCGGATGCTCTCAGCTCCCAACCCAAGCAACCTGCTCTGAGCAGGAGGTTGGACCAGAAACCTCCTGAGCTCCCGTCCTACCTGAATTACCTGATGGATCTACAGCTCCAGGCTGGGAGCTGGCTGCAATCCACCACACAATCCTTTCCCTGAAATGCAGGGCAGCACCTCCCACACGCAGCCTCCCGATCTCCCAACTGCTGCACGTTCCAGAAGCGAGCACTTGACCGAGTCCAGCACTCAGAACAGCCTCGTGTGTCCATGCCTCACCTGCCTCCCATGAACATTTCCCCTGACAAACAAGAGCCTTTCCATGGATCTGGGGGGGGGGTCTGCTCAAACCAGGACCAGTCTGTGGGAGCAGGCTGTGCTGGGATGGGACACCCTGCTCCCTGCATGGGCTCTGCTCTCACTGACAGAGCCTGGCTCGAGCCCAGTGTGCAGACACCCATTCCAAAGCCACATGGGCTGTCACAGAACAGCCCAGGCTGCTCTGGCTCTCCACACGGCTTCTCTTCATGTCCCAAAACGCTGCTGGCCACAGGCACAGAGGCCACAGACTGTCCTGGTTGCTCAGCAGTGCTGTAAGAGCCACAGGAGAGTCACCCCACAAAGCTGGCATGGGCCACACGGTGACCCCAGCACCCCAGAGGGACCTGCTCAGAGCCAGCCAATGCTCTTCAAGCCGGCAGTGAGGTTTGCAAATGCATTCCAAAATAAAAACTAACAACAATGAGTTTTCTGCAAACCTCCAGAATCCCTTCCAGAGGTGAGGAAGCCTTTGGCACAGCAGGAGCAAACACGGGAACAGGGGCCACACTCCTCCCGCTCACACGAAACGTACAATCCTCCAGCAGACCCAGAAACCGCTGCCAAGGAGCCGCAGGACTCCAAAAGCCCTGGAAATCTACAACGTATTTTCTTCCACTGCTCTTTTTGCCATGTTTTCCTTTCAGCACGGCAGAGCAGCATGTTTGTGCTGGCCAAGCCTACCCTCCTCCTCTCCACCGCACCTCCAAGCAATCCAAGCACGGGAGATACAGTATTACCTCAAATATTTAACCAAGGGATTAAAGGATTCGCTTGGCAGGAGGCAGAAGCTGCCCCACGGTTACAGCTCCCTGCCTGGCTGGCAGGCTCTGCAGGGAGCGCTCTGCCCCGGGCTCCGGGGCTCACCACGATTCCCCCTCTGCTCTGTGCCCCAAAATCGCTGCTCACCGGCTCCCGGCCGTCCATGGCCTCCATCCAGAGCCGCCGGTCCTCCTCCGAGAGCGCCTGCATGGTGATGACACCGGGCCTGCGAGAGAAAGGGGACGCTGTCAGTGAGCACGGGACGGGGAGCCAGCGTGGCAGAGATGAATCTTTCATGAGAGGGAGAGGGAAGGAGGACAAGCTCCTTCCCAGGCAAGCCCCAGCACAAGGAGGACGAAAGCCATGGACACCCCTGCAGGTCCCGGCCAGGGTCGGCAAGGAGCAGAGGGCATCTCCAACAACCAGCACACCTTTCCAGTGGTTTTGTGGGAGAGCTGGGTGCCAAATTCCTCCTCTGGCCCTCGGCCAGCCAGCTCACCTGCACTGGGCAGAGCACGTGCATGCAACGGCAGGAGAAGGCAAGGAAGGTAGGCAAGGAAGGCAACCAAGCAAGCAGGAGCCCCACACATCCCAGCCCGTGTCTCACCAGCACCCCAAGCACTCATGGAGGAGACCACTGCTCTGCAAAGTGTTTCACCCCCGAGGGGTCTGTGCCCTCATGGCTGTGTCAGTCCCCTGTCTGTACCCTGCTGTGAGACACAGCAGTGGCAGTGACACGATGCTGGCCCGTGTCCCCCTCCAGGAGCAGTGCAGGAGCCCCAGGGTGCTGCTCCTGCCCCCAGCACTGTCACACACACCACAGCCCTGAGCTGCCCTGCCAATCCAGCCTCCAACAAACAGCCCTGGGACTGCTCATTCACTGTAATGAGAGGGGAAAGGACAGGCCCGTGTGCTGCACACATGGCACAGGAGCAGGGCACAGCAGTGGCACTGCCCTTGCCCGAGGGCCAACGCCACCTCCACACTCCTCAGTGGATGCTGTCCTGGACCACCCTTTCCAGCAAGGAGTGAAAGCTCCATTAGCTGCTCTGTGACCAGCAGGGTGAGGATGGGTTTGATAAGACAGAGAGTTTGCACAGCCTCAGGTGCGGGAGTGTGGGGACACAGAGGGTGGGAGCTGTGACCCCACACCAGGGGCTGCCATCTCTCTGTGCCCTGCTTGGCTGTGAGCTCCCAGGATTTCCATGCCCACATCCTGGCCCATCCTGCAGCCTGGATCCCAACACGCTCAGCGGGCTAAGCCTGCTCCTCCCCAGCCTTGTGCCTTTGGGCTGGTCTGCATCCCCCCCAGCGCTGCTCCCGGGCTCAGGCAGACAGACAGACAGACAGACCTGTCCGTGTGTCTGTCTGGCACTGTCGCTCCCTCCCTGACTGTTCCCAGGCACAGCAGCCCAGCATCCCTGCAGGAGCACAGTGAGCAGAGGCCCTGGCAACAGGGACACCCACACAGGGGGGCTGCTGTGCTCTCTGCCCATGGGGATTCAAACGCTGACCTGTGACAGCACAGAGCCCCTGGTGCTGCTCTTCCCAGCCCAGCAGAGCAGCAGCTCTGCAAGGGCACAGGAGCCACGAGCGCTGCAGGGCACAGGGAGGGAGGAAAGGGAAGGGGATTAAACCTCAGGAGCTGCCAACCACCTGCAGAGTGTTCACTGAGCACGTAGGCTCTGTTCAGTACTCGACCCCCAGAACCTGATAAAGCCTGGGGAGAGGGGTGATTTCTAACTTGAACTTCCCAGGGGTGGTTCAGCCGGAAAACGTGAGCTGCACCAACACTCTGCAGATACCCTTTGGTCCTTGATAAGAGCCTGTAAGAAAATTAAACTTTAACAGGGGCTCTCAAGAGGTGGGCTTGGCCCCTCTGCTGCTGCTCTGTGGCACGCACAGGCCAGGGACCGAGGATTAACCCTTCTCCTAACTGCACTCCCCATCCAACCAGCCCAGCTCTCAGCAGGCACACGGCAGCTCAGCACTGTCCCACCAGTGGAAGCGGTGCCCAGGTCCAAAAACCAGACATAATGTGCTTGATCTCTGCTAATCCCATTGGTGAGTCAGTCAATACTCACCAGCTTAGTGGTTTGGAAGTTTACTCACTTAGGAGGGAAGAGGAAACCACTTAACCATCGCCTCATCTGAGAGGGAAAACGCTCCACGTCCAACAGCAAACGTCTTCAAAACACTGCACAGAGCTCCTTGTTGTGCAGGTACAGAGTGACTCAAGAGCAGTCCCTGGTACCCGGGGAGCTGCAGTGGCCACTTTAGCCAGGGCTTAGGTCTGACTTTAAGCCAGGCTGCTGCTGAAGGCACAGACACCTCAGTGAGAAAGCCCTGGAAGGGCTCTAGCTCAGCTAGGGACACACGGGAAAGGAAATACTGGCATTTCTATGTCTTTAGCCAGAGAAATAGAACAGAGAAATTTAAGCCCTCCATCCATGGTATGTTGGGCACTGGACTCCCAGCAGAGCATGGTCCCAGAGTGGCAGTGCTGGTATCTGGAGTGCCAGCTTCCCTCAGCACAGGGCAAAGAGGTGATAACAGCAAAATGTTTGTTCTGCCTCTGAGCAGATAACAACTCCTCGGGCTTCACTTCCAACTCAAACTTCTTTAACAGCATGAGGGGAGGGGCTGTGAAACTGAATCAAACCCAATTTCCATTGCAAATAGCCCTGCATTTCCTCCCCCAGTGTTTATTTGCCAGGGCACCCATTGCATCACTTTCCTGAGCAGAACCATCTTCCTGGCTGTGATAAATTTAAAATGCACCCACACATTACACCTCATTCATTATGGATGTGGCCGAGGCCCACGGGGCTCCATGTGCTCCCAGCCAGGTCGGGTGGCTGGCACTGGATCAGCCTCCTGCCAGCACTGCCAGCAGCTGGAAACACTGCTGGAAACACACAGCTCCATCCTCACCAGGAAACACTGCTGGAAACACACAGCTCCATCCATCCTCACCAGAAACACTGCTGGAAACACACAGCTCCATCCATCCTCACCAGAAACACTGCTGGAAACACACAGCTCCATCCATCCTCACCAGGAAACACTGCTGGAAACACACAGCTCCATCCTCACCAGGAAACACTGCTGGAAACACAGCTCCATCCTGACCAGCACCAGGAAACACTGCCGGAAACACACAGCTCCATCCATCCTGACCAGGAAACACTGCTGGAAACACACAGCTCCATCCATCCTCACCAGGAAACACTGCTGGAAACACACAGCTCCATCCATCCTCACCAGAAACACTGCTGGAAACACACAGCTCCATCCATCCTCACCAGAAACACTGCTGGAAACACACAGCTCCATCCATCCTCACCAGGAAACACTGCTGGAAACACACAGCTCCATCCTCACCAGGAAACACTGCTGGAAACACAGCTCCATCCTGACCAGCACCAGGAAACACTGCTGGAAACACACAGCTCCATCCTGACCAGGAAACACTGCTGGAAACACACAGCTCCATCCTGACCAGGAAACACTGCTGGAAACACACAGCTCCATCCTGACCAGGAAACACTGCTGGAAACACACAGCTCCATCCATCCTCACCAGAAACACTGCTGGAAACACACAGCTCCATCCTCACCAGGAAACACTGCTGGAAACACAGCTCCATCCTGACCAGGAAACACTGCTGGAAACACACAGCTCCATCCTCACCAGAAACACTGCTGGAAACACACAGCTCCATCCATCCTCACCAGGAACACTGCTGGAAACACACAGCTCCATCCATCCTCACCAGGAACACTGCTGGAAACACACAGCTCCATCCATCCTCACCAGAAACACTGCTGGAAACACACAGCTCCATCCATCCTCACCAGGAAACACTGCCTGCACACAGCTCCATCCTCACCGAGCCTCCTCAGAACCAACCCCTCCCACAGCCATGGTGAAACCCTGCTCTGACCTCCCTTCCCAAAAGAGTAGCAAAACTGATCTCTCCTTGTCCCTTCACCCAACAAATGACCCCGAATACTGGGGGTCACTTATGCAGATAATTATTTACAAAGATAACACACAGCAGATACAGATTTTGCTGTGGGGCAGCTCCTCCCAACACACAGGATGTACCTGGAGCCAGGTGGAGCCAGCCCACCCCAGCCAGCCCCAGCTGTGCCATCAGGGCAGCAGGACACCCTCCTGGAACCTGAGCTCTTGTGGCAAACAGACCAAGGACCTGCTGATTCACTCCCAGGTGTGCATCCCACATTTCCACCTGCACTCCACATTTCCCACCACGCCCCTCTGCCTTTTTCTGGGACACAGGGAGGGGAAGGGACATTTTGGGATCAGAAGAAATCCATTTATAAACGGAGTGAGTGTAGGAGGGTGAGACTAGAGCAGAACATGGCAAACACTTAATAAGAAAGAATATTTTCAATATGCTACAATCTAAAAATGGAAGATTATTCCATATGAGACCACACAGGAAATTTGAATTTTCTCAATATCTCAGCTTTTGTGACAAATGGCCTGGCCTTAAGGAGCTGTGACTAAGCACACTGAGAAAATGAGAAACTGCAATAGCTTTTCCTTCTTCCAGGAAAACAAACAAATAAGGAAAGCAATAGAAACAGATAAGAACTTCCAACTGCTGTAGCAGCTTATCACAGCGAGACAATCTAAACTGCTGATGAAAACACACAAGAGTGCATTAATAACAGGGGCTGAGCTGGGTGAGTGCACAGAGATGTTCCCAGAGCAGAGCAGCCCTGACAGGAGCCCACAGCCACGGGCCTGGCACCAGCAGCCAGGTGTGACCCCAAAATGCTGGGGAGCAAAGCTGGAATTAAGGGGGAGATTGACCCCAAAAATGCTGGGGAGCAAAGATGGAATTAAGGGGGAGATTAACCCCAAAAATGCTGGGGAGCAAAGCTAGAATTAAGGGGGAGATTGACCCCAAAAA